>NC_141463.1:32155000-32755000 GCF_015680905.1 Coptis chinensis | reverse complement strand
ATTCAACTATCCGTCTTAGAGTGTTTGTATTGTGTGGCACTTGTAATGTCGAAAGAATTGTAATTTAGTTTGAAATGTAGAAAGCATTGTAATTGTTTCGGCAATAAACTGCTTCAACACAACGAGAGCAATGGTAAATAACGCACTAAGAAACAGAGGAATTTGATGTTGGGGGAGATGAAACTGAACCAAAATAATGGTCACGCACGTGCCAAGATCTATTTTCTAGGGATCAAGTTTCCACGTAGTTCCTTATGAAAAATAGTTTGATATTTATAGAGGTAGAGAGAGTCCTTGTAGCTCAAGTAATCTTGTATCTTGAGTAATTGTGATAGAAAGATAACCGCTAACCGATAACTATCTCTTTGATAAGAAATGAATCTGACATAAATCAACGTACATTAGTGGCAAGCCATGTGGCTAAGGTTCAGCCTTAGACACATGAGTTAATGGGCCTATACATTGATCCATGATATTGCGAATTGGGCTTTAGCCCTGTTGATTAAATGAATAAAATAGAGACCCCTACTATAAGCGTTGAAATCCCGAAGTGGCATCCACTAGTTCGGAAATTCGTGGCAATGGATATGGATGAATCGGACAAGCTGCGTTAAGGTTTGTAAAGTCAATACAAATTCTGATTTGTCCGTTCTTTTTGGCAACGCGGCGACATTAGCAAGCCATTTTGGGTAAGTAACTTCGCCGGATAAAGTTAACCGCAAGTAGCTTATCAATCTCCTCTTTAACTTTGAGCTTCCGATCAGGTGCCATTCTCCTAGGTTTTGGCTTAACCGCCCGAAACTTGGATCAATGTCAAGTTTATGACAGGCAACAGAAGGGTCGATTCCCGGCATTTCCTCAATTTTCCAAGCGAAGATACGCTTATTTTGCTGTAAAAGGGAAACCAACTCTTGTTGTTCTATGCTCGAAAGTTCAGCGGAAATAAAAGTGGTTTCTTCTCTGAAATGTCCTACTTGTACTTCCAAAAGTCGATCCACCGCCGGCCCCCTTGCATTAATGAGTCTCAATATTATAGATGGAGGGCGCCGCTTAGGTAACCGTAACTTAGGCGGGGCACTTGCAAGGATCGTATTACCTCGAACTTCAGATTTTTATAGTCATCCATTGCTTTGTCATGACAGAATGGGCGATACCGTCACTACTTAACCTTGCAAATATGCCCGGAGAATGGGAACTTGACACACCGATGAAATGTGGAGACTACAGCCCCATGGAATGTATCCATCTCGCCCAAAATCAAAGTTATAGTGGGATCGACAAATCCATCAATAAGAAATCGAGCTCAACTTCTTTGTTCATTAATTTGATTGGTAAGGTAATTCTTCCAACCGGCGAAGATGTTGTCCCATCAAAACCGATGATAGATTGTCTTCGGCGATGATCATACCCTCGCGAAGTTGCATCGAGAATAACATCCACCGAAAATGATGCTAGAAGTGGCCCCGTGGTCAATCATTACCCGTTGAACACGAGAAGCACCTATGACACGAAAATTATAATTGCGTCATAGTGAGGGTGATATACACCACGGAGATCATCATCGCTGAATTGGAGGGCTCTTCTTCAAAAGTCTCGGGCCGATTCCTTTGACAAAATCGACTTTGTTGATACGGTTAAATTCACCAACATAACTAACTTTCAAACGCTTTTGATTCTTACTCGACTTTTGGAAATAGACTCAACATGAGAATGGGAGACATTAATGACATGCTCATAAGTTCCAAAGAACTACCGTTGAGAGTTTTTCGTAAGATATTAGCTCAAAAGTCCTTTCTCCACTAATTTCTCGAATCCGACCCGGAGAGCGACAAAGTTACGTCTCATGGCCATAGTCATTATGAAATTTACACCACAAGGCTTTGTCCCTTGTCGCTTTGGTATCTTCTGAAAGTGGATACGGCGGGGAAAGAAGATTCCCACTTTTCAACTTCTCATATATAACAGAGTACTTGGCATTGAGCGGGGTCAGTTTTAGCTCAGGTAGAGTTTTTCCATCACGATTGAAATTGACTTGCTTCTGATTGTCATTCTTTCCATCGTTATGTTGTTGATCCGATCGTCCTTGCTTCCGGCTTAAAATTTTGCTTTCAGAAAAATCTTTACTCCGAATATCTTTGTCCCTTGCTGCTTTCGCCGATAGGTTCTCCTCGATACGGATGTGTTGTTCAGCCCTAACATACAGATCGTATCGAGTTTTAGGGACATCTTTAATTAGAGAGTGGTAAAGATCCCTTACAATGAAGTTCGAACTTCTGTCTCTTTCATAATATAATGCTTCTTTAAAGCTTAAAAGAAGCATCCCATCGAAACTTCGAACATCTGCTGCTGCCTTCCGGAACCTAGTAACAAAAGTACGTAACTTCTCGTCACGTTGTTGCTTGATGTTTAGAAGCGAGTCGACATCCTTTGGCGTCTTGCAATTGTGGCGGAAACGATTAACAAACTGATTTTCTAGTTCATTGAATTGGTGAATTGATCTTGAAGGCAACTCACTAAACCAAATGCTTTCTCCCTTTAGAGTCGATGGAAAGAGCTTACATATGAGCGGATCATCCCCACCCCACAACACCAACTTATTTTTGAACGATAGAACATGCAAGCCAGGATCTCCTTCCGACTCATCATAAAGTTCAAAATCGGGTTGTTTGAAGCCGGATGGTGGTAAAGCTTCTTGAATGTCGAAATTTAAAACTTGTCAAGTACTCCATCATTGGATCGCCAAGTTTTTCATTCTTACATCCCTTGACTCTCTATCGTTAAGTTCTTTTGCAATCAACTCTTTCACCGTTGTTCTGTTAGAGTTAAAGTATTGGCTCGAACAATGGGCCGCTTCCCGTCGTGCCCATGTGGAGAAGGATACCTTCCATTATCTCTTATTGGAGTTAGAGATCTTTGGCGGTACCCACGATCGGCTCCTACCGGTGATTGTTTTGTCTATCCTCAGAACCCAGCCTGTCTAGGCGGTAGTCACCCTTGGCGGGTGGTCGGAATAATTATACCACTCCATATTTTGTTGCTTTTTGTTCGATGCCCGCTTCCCACCATGTTGGACATGTCTCGGATGGCGGTCTTCCCCGAATTGCTTCTCGAGGTAAATCTTCCCTTTGAGATCGGACATGTCTAGGGTAGTAGTTATCCCCGCCAATCCGATTCTCCCCATAAGTACGGGTAATAGGGTCATTACTCCTAGAGCGTGCAATCGGGTTGATTGTGGTTGAGAAATAGCACGCTTCGAGGACGACGAAGTGGATCGTCAAAGACGGTCCCATACAAATCGGAATAGCTGTGTCCCTTCGTGGTCGCCTTGATGTTGTTGAATTTGCAACGTCGTCCACCGCCTTTGCCTCTTTGCCGCCTTCCTTCTCAAATTCTGTTTAAATTTTTGACTCGTCGTAACTCCCCGCTCAACCGTATTAGGGGTGAATTGGCTGTTACTATCACCTTTTCCGCTAGTTGGCGTGAGAGTAATGTCCACGTCCATATCCATGTCAACTGAAGGATCGACATGGACAGACGGCGGACCGCATGGAGGACTACTGACTTGTCGATTTTCTTGTTGCAAGGCCGTTAAGGGTGGTGGCACTTGTACTGCTTTTTGCGGAGGCGGAGGCGGTGGCGGATGCGCTGCTACAGTCGGATGTTGAGAATTGATCCTACTACTAGGAGCAACTTGATTATTCAACGGTTCATGCATCGGCCGATTTGAATTTCGAGGGTTGCAATTCTTGTTAGTAGGAGGAATATGTTGACTATTTGGTCTGCTTCTCGTGCTTACCATCTTGATTGTTTCACGTGATAATGAATTCTTTTTCCCCACAGACGGCGCCAATTATGTTTCGGCAATAAACTGCTTCAACACAACGAGAGCAATGGTAAAGAACGCACTAAGAAACAGAGGAATTTGATGTTGGGGGAGATGAAACTGAACCAAAATAATGGCTGCCTACGTACCCAAGATCTATTTTCTAGGGATCAAGTTTCCACGTAGTTCCTTATGAAAAATAGTTTGATATTTATAAAGGTAGAGTAGAGAGTCCTTGTAGCTCAAGTAATCTTGTATCTTGAGTAATTGTGATAGAGTATAACTGTCAACTGATAACTATCTCTTTGATAAGAAATGAATCTGGACATAAATCAACGTACATTAGTGGCAAGCCATGTGGCTAAGGTTCAGCCTTAGACACATGAGTTAATGGGCCTGTACATTGATCCATGATATTGCGAATTGGGCTTTAGCCCTGTTGATTAAATGAATAAAATAGAGACCCCTACTAATGGACGTTTGCCACGTAGGTGGGGGTCGAAACAGTAATTTAGCTGGAAATGTAGAAAAAGTATATGGAAGCTTAATTTAAGTAGTAATGCAATGTCTGGTTTAATACTAGAGTTTGTTGGTTAGTTTTTAGTTCGATTCCATTATCTATTGGAAATTGTTTGAATTTAATGGAGTTTGATTTTTCTTTAATAATCTTAGTGGAAGTTTGTTTCGTTGTAGCAATGAGTTTGATTCCATTACCAATTATGACATTTGGTCGATTAGTTTTGTTGGTTAGTTTTAGTTCGATTCCATTACCAATTATAGCATTTGTTTTGTTGCGAAGTAATCCTTGTTGGAATTTTTGGAAGTTTTGGAACTATAATAGTAGTGTTAAAAATCAGAATTTGATTTAGATTTAATTAAACTTATTATAGTTACTAATACTTGTTTTATTTTTCTTTGTAGCAATGGGTCCTTGATCAAAGAATGTCAAGAATGTAGCTAAATCTACATTCAAGGGTGTACAGAAGTTGTTTGGTGGCGGCGGTTCCTCTTCGGGTCGTGGTGACGCGCCTGAGCCTGAAAAAAAAATATCAGCTTCAATTCATAGAGGCGATAGAAAAGCAAATGATGTTGATCCTACTAATGTAGCTAGGTGATGTAGAAGGAGAGAAGAAGAGAAAAAGGGGAGTGGGTACCTCGGTCTCAGTGCGTAGAAGGGACCACAAAGAGGTTGTTCTGAGTAATGCAGATACTGAGAGTGATAGTGAAATGATAAGAGCCCAAAACTGTAGTTTTAACCTTAATAATCATACTTTTAGACCAATTATGTGAGTAATAATTAAGAGTTAATACTGATTACGTGTTTTTATGCGTTCCAGGCTTCAAAGTCAATTATGTGCAGAAATGTGCCACTTTGATAATATAAAGGAGCAATGGTTGGTTGCTAAGGAGTTCTGTGATTAAAGGCCAAGATTCAAGAAGACAAAGCCTTTGTAAAGCCCGGTCAAAAGGTGAAAAGTCAAAGTCCACGCAGGCAGAAACAGTGCACAAAGTCAGCAAAACTTCTAAAGACCGTATACTTGGACTCAGACCTCAGATTTGGGCCTACCTTATGTCAAAACGACCAACTCGGAAAGAGCTTTCCAATGGTCCAAGCCTTGGCCCAATCAGAGGAGCAGAAGTGGACGAAAAGTATGTTGAAGCCGAAACCAGCTAAAAAGGGGTCTGTGGACTGAAGGAATTGGGTTTTGGGCCTGATTCTCTGGCCCAAAACATGGCTCCAAGCCCATGCACGATTTTGGATCTGATTTCCTCCATATTAACAAAGAAGACTTAACTTTTAATATATCTAGGAGCTTAGGATAGAAAGTAGTCATTAGAATAGCTTCTAGATCTAGTTTTAATGGTTTTTAATTAAGTTTAGTTTCATTTCATTCCTTGTTTTAGATTAAACCTTTAAAATATTGTTATTCATTTGATTAGATTAATAAAATAGTTTATTATTATTCAATTCGTTTTCTGTCATTACATTTATAGATCTAGTTTAAATTCTTGTTGATATCATTTCTTAATTATTAATTAGATTTCAATTATTGTTTGTTAAATTAGTAAAGTTGGAATCTTGATATTATGTTTAGTTTAGATTCATATGGAAATGATTGCGGAATGATTCTTGGCTAAACCTCCATTATAGGGGGTTGAGAAGCCTTGATGAAAGCTTGATTCCGATTATCGTAGAGTCGTCGTAATTTCTATTCCACTCTAGAAATGATTAATTCACTATGAGAATGGGTTTAATCGTTCACATGCTAGTTATGAATTGGTAGAAGTGTCATGTGTAATTAGGGATTAGGAATAACCAATTGTTCTGCATAGCAATTCAATTCGGATTACGACGATTCATCGTTAGTAAGTTAAGTTAAGTTAAGGTGGAATCAATCCCCCCTAATTCCTTATCATAGAATCAACGCAGCATTCAATAGTTAATTAGTCGTATCTTGTGGGTAGTTGCATCGTAGTTTATAATTCATAAATCTCTCATTAGACTTTAGTTAAGATTATTTATACTTAAAGAACATTACTATGTGAAAGAACTAAGAATGGAACGAACTTCCTACTCCACTATATCTGTTCAATAGATAGAGAGTAGAACAATCTTTGATAAACTAGGAACGTAATCTCGTTTAGTTTTACTTACATTTTGAGTTTTATCGTTCATTTCGTAGGTAAACTATCATTTTTACGGTTATCAAATGGCGCCGCTGCCATCTTAGTTTCACTTTCGCATTGTTTTCATAGTATAAGTACTCTTCTTAAAGTCCCATTTCACCCACCCACCCTTGTTCGATTCTAACTGTGGTTGTCTTTTTCAGCATTAAACTTCCTCGCAAAAATTGCATGGAGCTTTTGCGCCCAAAGGAGCACGACCTGCCCTAAAGTTATCTTTGGAAGTTGAGCGACCAGCTTAATTAGAGCGCGACCCACGCTCAAAACACTGTAACTCGAAGTTTACACTGAGCGCACCTGCGCCCAAAGTGAGCGAACCTGCGCCCTCAGCTGATTTTTGCCGGATTTCCACAGGTTTGTTTCGAACTTCGATTTTTCAAGTTTTTCAGTGTTCTAACTTGTTATATACACTGAACACGTGTAAACAAGACTCTATTCATAAGCGAAGCAAGGACGCAATCAGGTATTCCTTTCTTCCACACCTCGCATCTTCTGTTATAGGTTTATACTAGAATATCAGGATTGTTTGGAGGTTGTCGTGTTTAGTTAAGTTTGGTCTTAACCTTGTATGAGATTAAGGTCTCGTCGAACAAAAACACCTAACGTAATTACAAGGCAACGTCAACAAGCACGCCTATCTAGTATACCACTCATTGCACCTCTAGCTACTATTCCACATACTCTACCTGACACAATGCCCGACGAAGGAGAGACTCCTCTCTTGGACTTTTATAAAGCCTTGAGCGATAGCCCCAAATCTTGCATCGTTCTTGCAGACCTAGTGGGGGATTTCCGAATCCCCCCAAATATTTTTAATTTGTTACCCGTTTTCCATGGTTTAGACCATGAAAAACCTTATCGACACACGCGTAGGATTGAACAAGTTCTTACAACATTCCACCATCCTACGGTGAGTCTTTGAACAAATTAAACTCGGGTATTTCCTTCACTTTAGCCGATAAGGCGACGCCTTGGTTAACTACCCAAGCCTAATTGCAATGGACTCGTGGGCTAAACTTGTTCACCATTTATGGAACATTTTACCCACCCCTAAATCACGGATGAGATGCTTTCCAAGATTCATTTCTTTCAACAAAATCCTCATGAATCATTTTCAGAGGCTTGGAATCGTTTCACCGATCTCCTTATAGAGTGTCCACATCATAACCTAGCGAAAGACACGTTAGTTCGTGCCTTTTTCAACGGACTTCTACACCACCATAAAGAAGTCCTTGACATAATGAATGGGGGTAGTTTCCTAAGTAAAGGAGCCTTGGAGGCTTATAAATTTTTAGAGGATCAAACTAAGCGAAATAACAACTGGGGGGGTAGTGACGATATCCACCGCTCCGCTAGTTCTTCTAATACAGTTAAGGCAGCCGGTATGTTTGAGATGAAACATGATCCCGAGCTTAAAACTCTAATCGAATCACTCACTAAAAAGGTAGAGGCCATTTCTGTACAACAAAAGCCTATCACCGTCATGAATGTAAATTCCAATCCATGTAGTTTCTGTTGGAGTCCTGAGCATCTCGACTCTCACTGTCATATAGCCTATGAACATGCTTGTTCCATTAATAGTGAACCTAATGCCCCTTGGAGACAAAATCCCAACTTCGGTTGGAGAAATATCCAACAAGTCACACCTCCAGGGTACAATAATCAATATGTTAGGCCAACGCACAGTTATAACCAAGCTCCACCACGACAAGGATTGGGTCAGGGTAATTATAATAATAATAACAACCAAGCGCAACCTCGACAAGGTCAAGCACAAGGTCAAGGTAGTTATAATAATTATAATGCTAATAGAGGTATCATTCCGGTAAATAATAACTATCACAATCCGCCCATAAATAATCAACGCGAGATAGTTCCAGTCACACCACCCGTGACCACTACACCCACCCAACCGGATCGTCTTGACACCTTCATACAGGTGAGCCAACAACTCTTCCAAACCATGGCTCAATCTAACCAACAGCTTCTACAATCTGTTAATAATTTAAGCCAACAGTTGGCCCAAGATAAAGCCCAACCCAAAGGTGTGTTTCCAGGTCACGCGATACCTAATCCTAAAACAACAAACACGGCCTTTGAGATAACCGGTAATACTAGTAATGAAAATGAAAATGTAGGTGAGCTAAATGTCATCACCACTCTCCGTTCTGGCAGAGTGGTTGATAACAAAATAATATGCCTATAGTTACCCCATCAGTAGCCCCTACACATGCTACTTTACTAGATACCGAAATAGAAACTGAAGAGCCTACCACTGTAGAGGTACCAGTTATAACATAACCTAAGAAACAGAAAGCCAAGGTTAAACATCCAGGTGATACATATGCTAAATATAGAGAGAAACCACCGTTTCCACAAAAATTAGTCATGTTAACTAGAGATACAAATTATGAGGAGATTAGGGACATTTTCAAGAATCTAACTATAAACCTTCCTTTCCTCGAAGCTATTAAAAAGCTACCACACCATGCTAAGTTTCTTAAGGAGTTGTGTACTACTAGGCGAAGACCAATATACCAAAAGACGCCTTTTAACGTAACAATTCCCAACTCTATCCAACATAACGGAATTGTTAAGTACAAGGACCCCGTCATCCTATCATGATAATGCACCTTAGGAGATTCCTATACGACGACCGTTATTAGACTTGGGGGCTAGTGTTAACTTATTCCCGTTTTATTTGTATAGACAAATAGGTCTAAAGGAGATGCAACCCACTAAAATGACGTTGCAATTAGCTGATCGGTCTATTAAGTATCCTAAGGGTGTGGTTGAAAACGTCATGGTAAAGGTTCAGGATTTCTACTATCCGGCTGATTTCATCATCCTCGATACAGAAGTTGCTAACGACTCTGTCCCAATCATCTTAGGGCGTCCTTTCCTGGCAACTGCCAATGCGCTCATAAATTGCCGCGATGGTTCGATGTCCATGTCTTTTGGCCATCTTTCTGTTGAAGTAAATATTTTTAAAACAAAGACACAGTTACTCGATTCGTCTATGGATGGAGAGGTTAACATGATCGAGAGCTTCGCTCGAGATTATTTCAACAACACGTTCCCTGATAAACATAGTAATCTAGGAATCTAGGAATATATATATATATATATATATATATATATATATATTAAATAATAAACATAGTAATCTATGAAGTCTCGGGAATCTGACTTTAAAAGACCCACTTTTAAAAAAAAAAAAAAATTTTTCTAAACTCATTGTAAAAATTTGTTTGGGGGGGTGTTCGTGTTTCCGTCCTAGAATGTTTAATGTCCCATTAGAGTTGCTTAGGCCATTTAATTGTATTTCGATTCGGGTTGACATAATCTATGAATTTATGTCAAGAGTTCTGTGATTAAAGGCCAAGATTCAAGAAGACAAAGCCTTTGTAAAGCCCAGTCAAAAGGTGAAAAGTCAAAGTCCACGCGGGCAGAAACAGTGCACAAAGTCAGTAGAACTTCTGAACATTGTATATTTGGACTCAGACCTCAGATTTGGGCCTACCTTATGTCAAAACGACCAGTTCGGAAAGAGCTTTCCAATGGTCCAAGCCTTGGCCCAATTAGAGGAGCAAAAGTGGACGAAAAGTCTATTGAAGCCGAATCCAGCTAAAAAGGGTCTGTGGAGTGAAGGAATTGGGTTTTGGGTTTGATTCTCTGCCCAAAACATGGCTCCAAGCCCATGCACGATTTTGGATCTGATTTCCTCCATATCAACAAAGAAGACTTAACTTTTAATCTATCTAGGAGCTTAGAATAGAAAGTAGCCATTAGAATAGCTTCTAGATCTAGTTTTAATGGTTTTTAATTAAGTTTAGTTTCATTTCATTCCTTGTTTTAGATTAAACCTTTAAAATATTGTTATTTATTTGATTAGATTAATAAAATAGTTTATTATTATTCAATTCGTTTTCTGTCATTACATTTATAGATCTAGTTTAAATTCTTGTTGATATCATTTCTTAATTATTAATTAGATTTCAATTATTGTTTGTTAAATTAGTAAAGTTGGAATCTTGATATTATGTTTAGTTTAGATTCATATGGAAATGATTGCAGAATGATTCTTGGCTAAACCTCCATTAGAGGGGGTTGAGAAGCCTTGATGAAAGCTTGATTCCGATTATCGTAGAGTCGTCGTAATTTCTATTCCACTCTAGAAACGATTAATTCACCATGAGAATGGGTTTAATCGTTCACATGCTAGTTATGAATTGGTAGAAGTGCCATGTGTAATTAGGGATTAGGAAGAACCAATTGTTCTCGCGTGAGCGATTCAATTCTTACGATTTCGGTTAGTAAGTTAAGTTGAGTTAAGGTAGAATCAATCCCCCCTAATTCCTTATCATAGAATCAATGCAGCATTCAGTAGTTAATTAGTCGTATCTTGTGGGTAGTTGCATCGTAGTTTATAATTCGTAAATCTCTCATTAGACGGTTAGTTAAGATTATTTATACTTAAAGAACATTACTATGTGAAAGAACTAGGAGTGGAACGAACTTCCTACTCTACTATATCTGCTCAATAGATAGAGAGTAGAACAATCTTTGATAAACTAGGAACGTAATCTCGTTTAGTTTTACTTACGTTTTGAGTTTTATCGTTCATTTCATAGGTAAACTATCATTTTTACGGTTATCATGAAACTGAGAGTGTGGGTGATATTAATTAATGTAGATAAAGATTTAGATATAAATGTAAATGTAGCAATGGGTTGAGGGAAGAGTGTAGTTGAAAATGATCGGGCTGATGATGGGGATGACTCAGGTGAAGATGGAGATGATGGGGAAGAGTCTGGTGATGAGGAGGGTGATGGAGAGGATGACGATGATTTGGAAGAATTGATGGAAGTTGAAGCACCTCCAGTGGGAGTGGGAGATTATATGAGAAAATCCAAAGATGATTTGGAGTACACACGACGTGTATATGGTGGTGGCCCTACTAAGTCAGAGCTTCTATATGACTATGCGGTGCATGTGGCTCGCGATGTTTGGGAAAAGAAGGTCTTATCATAGATTTAGTATCTTGATTTTCCTTTGACTTTACAAAACCTTTTGCTTCTCCTCATTGAGTCTTTGTTGTTTCAGTCGGAGCGTGGAGTGTTGAAGTGTGTTCCAAATCTATCCAAGTTAATCCAATGGGATGTCAGGAACGAGTTCAAAAACTCTCCCAGATTTGAAAGAGAGCCTAAGAGGACTAGGTTTTGTGATCTCGTATTTAGGTATTACAACCATCACGATCCACCGTTGATCTCTATGTTTGTGGAGAGCTGGCATCCAGAGACCAACACCCTTTCATATGCCGTGGGGGGAGATGATTGTGACTTTGGATGATGTCTCCTAAATCCTAGGAATCTCGATTAGAGGCAGAGTAGTGTGAGGGAACACGAAGTTGAGTCGTGAACAATCAGAGAATCTCCTACATCGTGCTCTGGGTATCTCGGTGCCTCTTATTAAGGCGGAGATGGAAGCGAACCGGTTCATTTCAAAGGTAAGGCTAGAATTCCTGTGGAGCCAGTTTGCCGAGAAGGTCCACGATAAGGATAAAGATGGGAAGACAAAGAGCTTATCTACTATTCGCTGTGTCGACTTTGACGGAGGTACAGCGGGTTGTAAGAGCTTATCTACTGTTTTTCTTTGGATGTACTCTCTTCACCCGACAAGTCTGGGACTGGAGTGCTTGTTTATTATTTGAGGCTGTTGCTGAAATTCAATGAAATCAGTGATTATGCATGGGGTGCAACAAATTTGGCCTTTTTGTTTAGAGGACTTGGGACTGCCGCACGTTGATAAGTGCTCAAAAGTAATGATTTATATCCCCAATTATGTGTATGTTAGTCTCCATTTTGTATTTAAATATTCTAATATGATGCAATTTTAGTTTTTATAGGTTAAAGAACTTAACTGTGGAATATGGAGAGAAAAGAAGTCAAACAAGTAAAAAAGGAGTCACTGGGAATTACAGCTAAAGGCCTAAGGTAAAAATGTCATATTTGTCTCCATAAGTGCCAAGCCTAATGGGATTCTAAAAGAGGATAATAATTGAGTTAGAAGAGTCTTAAATCTAATCTCAAAGCCTTAATTTCGACTTTATAAGAAAAGGAGATCAACATGAAAAAGAATTCAAAGTTTCACAAGAATTAGGAAACTAAAAGCTGTTAGAAGCTGCATATTGGGAAATAGCTTGCAGGGCAAAGTAGGCCACGTCCAACTTTTGTCCAACCGAATCCAACTTTTTCAGGATTGCTTATAGAAAATATTCCAATGAGTCTGACACCAAATAAGCATTGGATTCAAATCACTATCCAAATGAACATATAAGCCAACAAAAACCTTAGTTTACATCATCTAGGAAATTTAGTTTGCATCTTAGATCTAGAATTAAGAGAGAAGAAAGTTCAGACCTTTTTCACCATTACCATAAATACAGATTATTCTTTTTCATATTATGTTCAGAGCATAGTATGAGGAGCTAATCTCCCTTCTCTTGGGAGGGGAGATGAATCCTTTTTATTATGTTTTAGTTTATTTTTTCTTCTATCATGTTCTAGTATAAATCCCCCATTGAGTTTCTTCTTATTCGTCCATAGATCTAACGCTCCTTGTGGAGATTAGGAGGTCTTAGCCTCTTAGGGGTAATTCATGATTATGTAGAGCCAAATACCACAAACCCTAGATTCTTTTCTTTTACTTTTTAGTGTTATAGTGTGATGATTGGATTCTTTATGACACCTCAATTAGTTGTATGGTTAATGCCACATGTGGATTTTCTATGGCACCTAGAGTTGTATATTGAATGTCATTTAAAACACAATTTGGTTAGATAGAAGATATCATTGGAGATTGAAGAAGTACTTGGTGGTAAGGTATAAAGTACGGTGAAATCCAAATACTAACATCATGGTTATGAGCATAAAGTTTGTAAGTATGGTGAGTTTCTATTGGTGATGTATATTAAACATGATTGATTAATTATTAGCCTAATTCTATGATTTTGGTGGATTCATCTCTTCCAAGATATTCTCTCTCTTTTATTCATATTTATATATTTAATTTAGTTTAATTTATGCATAGTTTAAATCTCAAATCAAATCAACTATATATTAATTATTACTTAGCCACATCTTTTACTTGCATCCATTAGAGTAATTTAGATTAGGAATTTCTATTATCATCAACTAGCTATTTAGAGTAGGATTAATACCTTGCTAGCCAATATATTAATCAATATTTAATAGACTAAATAAGATTTGCAAAAGAAACGTAACACAAACAACGACATAAATAATACGTGTTATGGGCTTTTTCAATGGCGCCGCTGCCCGTTTCTAAATTGATTAGGTGATAGAATATTTATTTTAGATTGCTGTAATTTAGGAATTCATATAGTATAAATTGCATATTTAGCATAATTAGATTAATTTAGCATAATTAAATTAGAATTGCATAGTAGAGAGTATTTTCATAAAGTTTAGTATTTGTTTGAAAGAAAAGAATGGTATAGAAAACATATTTATAAATTTTGAAAAATTCTAAAATTTTATAGAGTTGATCTTTAAAGTATCGGTAATTTAGTGGAATTTTATCATATTTTTTCATACTTATCTTACCTAGTTAACTAACATCATCTTTGCAGTACCCCATTTTCAGTTTTCAGGACGGAAGCATCTGTAAAACCTGTCGAGCAGAGTTATTTACACATTATCAAAAAATTTAACTTTTTTACAGGAGTAACCTCGATCCGTCAGGAGCTTCCAGTAAACATTTGGGTATTGTTTGACCTGTTTTGACCACTTAACTAGTTGGTTGTTTTCAGTGTGTTGCTACAGTTTTTCAGGACCAAGGTCTCTAGAAGAACAATCGAGAAAAAGGATCTGTAAAATTCCAAATAATCCAAATATTTTACAGGATTATCCCTGACACGTCAAAAGACTTCAGTAAAAATATCATGATTTTTAGTACTGTTTTACTTATTTAATCAATCGATTGTTTACAGTGTGTGCAGAAAGCTTCTTCACTGGACTCTGCAGGATTAAACAGTACAGAAGAGAGACTTTGCAAGCTCCAATTGCTCTGAAACTTTACAGCCTACTTCTTGGATGTATCAGGTAGCGGCTGTAAAAAGTTCAAAATTTTTGGAATTGTTTTGCTTGTTGTAACAGTAAGTACTTCTCTTTCACCGTGAATCTCCTATTAGCGGTTTCATAATTAGCATTAATAGTCAATCCAATATAGTTTGATAATATAATTTAGTTAATTAAGTGCATATTAGATTAGTTTATATATCTTAATTGTCTAGTGCATGAAAACTTAGTTTCGTGATTCACCTCACAAATGTTTACTCAGAAGAGCAAATTCTTGTAACAATCTTCCAATTCTAGATTTGGAGGAGACCACACCATCAAACTCAGGATCTGATTTTGAATATGAGACACACACACCACTAGTAGACTTAGTTACACTATCTACACCATCTACACAAGTAGATGATACACTAGAGAGAGTACCATTAGCCGCCATGGCTGATCAAAGAACTCTTAACACCTTGTTTCAATCTATCGCGGTTCGACCACGAACAGCATAGTGATGCCCGACAATAACAATAACTATGAGATTAAGCCCACCATTCTTAATATGTTGCAAAGATATTATGGTAAAACAAATAAAGAACCGTATAATCATCTAAGTAAGTTCTTGAGCATATTAAGTACTTTTAAAGCACCTCATCTTTCCCTGAAGAAACTAGATTAAAGTTGTTCCCCTTGACTTTTGAGGATGTCGTACTACATTAGTATAGATCCCCACCCTCTAATTTTATAACTACTTGGGAGCAACTATCACAAAAGTTTATGAAATAATATTACCCTTTACGTAAAACTGAAGCCATGCAATTGGCTATTTCAACCTTCAAAGGAAAACCTAATGAAAAGTTTCATACAACATGGGATAGATTTAATGATTTACTTGTTTGTTGTCCACATCATGGTTTTGACATACTTAATATAGTATATTATTTTATAAAAGGTCTTTTACCTATGAATCGTCAATTAATTGAATCAATGAATGGAAGAAGATTTACTAGTCTTACTCCTGATGAAGCCTACACTTTTTTGCAAAACTTTTCTGAGAGTTCTAAGGATTAGGCCAATGGTAATGACCATAAGGACATGGCAAGGGTAGATTGGGGTGATTTTTAATAAACCAGGTATGTTTGAGGTAAAAAAACGAGCTCAATGAGAAACTTGAAGGTGCCATTGCTAGTTTATCCACATGAATTCAAACCTTAAACAAAAAGTTTGATTCATTCACTTTAAACTCTCCCAAGAATAATCAACCTCAACAAGCAATGAGTGTCAATCAATTTTGTGAAAGTTGTTTCACCACAAACCATGATACACTAGTTTGTCCAATATTTGTTGCCCATAACTTTAGTAACAACTATAACCAAGATCCCCGAAATAATTATCAATGGAGATAGAATATGCCTCCACATCAAAACTAATATGGTTTTCAGGGTTATCAAGAGAACAATAGGCAACAATACATTAATAGAGGCGCAATAGTACCTTCTCCACAGTATTACCCAAAACAACAACAACAAAAACAACCAAACATGAACAGAGAATTAGCCATAGACCCCATGGCTAATTACCAAACCCAACCCAACACCACAGATGAAACCATGAAAGCTTTAGCCACCAAAACTAAGAATGAATTCAAAAGAATTGACCAAAAATTCGATATTATGGCTCAACAAGTAACACAACAAATTTCTCAGGTAACTGATAAATCGTAAAAACAACTATATTTCTCTAACTTTATTCTTATGTTATCAATTATTTATTTCCTACTCTCACATATATATTCAAGCAATATATAGAGTACGGAATCGTTCCACTCTTAACTCTCTAAACTTAAACGAATTCAACTAATCAAACACAAGGAAACAATGGTGAGAGAAATATTTATGGATGTGAATTTATACTACGAAACTAAATATATGAATTTAACTTATACTAATTTAATTAAAGCAATTGAATATGACTTGAATAAAATATGGAGAAGAATAGAGAGAGATTGAAATCCCCTTTAATGTAGGTTTAGCTTTGATTCATGGGACTATCATGAATAAAAGAATGAGAAGAAGACATAATAAAAAGTGAAGCAATTGAATTAAATAATAATAATAACTTAAAGGTATTTTAATGGAGGTTTTATAAATGCTACAATTATAAATCCTAATTACTTAAACTATACTAAACTAAAGAAAGAGGAGAGAGAGAGAGAGCTAAATTATTCTAACTAATAGGAGGGAGAGATAGAGCTAAATTATTCAAACTAAATGAGAGAGAATAGAGTTTTGCCTTCATCCTCTTTATATAGGAGAGGGTTAGGTTTACAATTTCATGCATAGGCTTTGGAACTGTGTTTTGGGCCACTAAATCAAGCCCAAAACCTAATTATTTAAGTCCAAAAGGGTTTCTCTGCAAGAATTTACTGAAACACCCTTTTTGTCCACTTTTACTACTCTGATTGGGTCAAGGCTTGGACCATTAAAAATTTTATTCCGAGATGGTCGTTTTGACATATAACAGGCCCAATTCCGAGGTTTAAGTCCAAAGATACGGCCTACGGAAG
Source organism: Coptis chinensis (assembly GCF_015680905.1). Classification (NCBI taxonomy): domain Eukaryota; kingdom Viridiplantae; phylum Streptophyta; class Magnoliopsida; order Ranunculales; family Ranunculaceae; genus Coptis; species Coptis chinensis. The sequence continues at coordinate 32,737,836 of NC_141463.1, read as the reverse complement.
TTCTGTTGACTTTTCTGCTCTTTCTCTACCCGCGTTTACTTTGACTTTTTAGCTTTGACTAGGCTTTAAAAAGGTTTTTTCTCCTTAAAACTTGGTCTTTAATCATATAATTTCTCTAGCAAGCAATTTGACTCCTTTCTCTTGCAAAAGTGACGTATTTCTTCACATAATTGATTCCAAGACCTGAAATACACAAAAGCATTACTAACTCTTATTTATTATAAATGTAATTGGCCTAAATATAATACTATTAAGGAGTTAAAACTATAGTTTTGGGTTCTTATCAGTAACTCAACAAATAACTTAACAAATGAGCCAATAATTCAATCAGATAGTAGCTAGTCTAGCAGACAGACCTAGGGGAACCTTACCAAGTCAACTTGAACAAAACCCAAAAGGTAGAAATGTTTATCAAGTTAAAAGCACCCCTTCATCCGCACCCACAGAGGGAGTTAACTCGATATCTACCGTTAGGTCAGGAAAGAAAGTAGATAACAAAGTTGACATACTTGATTCTGATGAAGTTGTTATAAAAAAGATAAGGAAAAGCTAGTTGAAACTGAGAAAACCAAATGGCAGGTAACCGAAAAAATTTCACCCACAACATTCCCCTCTAGGTTAAAAGATAACAAAAAAGAAGCACAATATAATGAGATCATGAATATTTTTAAAAATCTACATATCAATAATATTCCTTTTCTAAGTGCAATTAAACAAATATCTTCCTATGCCAAATTCATAAAAGACCTAGTAAAGAAGAAAAAAAATATTCCAAAAGACGCTTTCCTTGCACAAAGTTGTTCATCCTTTTACAGAACCAAGCCGTAGTAAAATATAAGGACCCCGGTAGTCATATAGTTACATGTAGAATAAGAGAGGGCTACACTAATCAAGCATTATTGGAATTAGGTGCTAGTGTGAATTTATTACCATACTCAGTTTATAAACAACTAGGGTTAAAAGACTTGAAACCAACAAATGTTAGACTATAATTAGCTGATAGATCTATTAAGATTCCACGAGAGGTAATAGAGGATGTGATTATCAAGGTATTTAATGTTTATTACCCTGTTGATTTTATAGTTCTTGACACTTTACCTACAAATGGAAACCAAATTCCTATCATCTTGGGTAGACCATTCTTAGCTACAGCAGAAACTTTAATTAATTGTAGGAATGGGAACATGTCCATCACTTTCGAGAATATGAGAGTAGATGCAAACATCTTTACATTATTTAGAAATACTGACGATGATACTGAAAAGATGGATAATCTATGTCCAGTAGACACAATAGCTAATAAAAGTTTTAGGAACACTCATTACAAAGATCCATTTTTATCATGTGTATCACAATTAGGCACAAATTATAATAATGATAATGTTATACACCATATTAATGCATTGCTAGATGCAATCCATCCACTAGGCACAGGTCAACCTCATGCAAAAATAGAAGACATTCAAGCATCTTTATGTCAAGCTACTTTTAATCGTAGATTTATCAAAGATTTAATTAAGATGGCTCGCCCTCTACTAAAATATATAGGTCACACATGGAAAAAGAGGAAGATAAAGTGAGCAAAAATTGGATTACAACCAAGTTTTAAGTCTAGGGAATCTGACTATAAAAGAACTACAAATTTAGAAAATTAATTACCTAAGTTAGTTAGGGGGGTAACCTTAAGTTTCCCCGCTCTATGCCGGCTGGCGACATTAAACGTAGCGCTTATGGGAGGCAACCCAAGTAGTTTAAATAGATAGTTTAATCAGTAGCTCATGACAAAGAAATCAAACTGATAAAATGTGTACCTGCAACTATTATGTAGACATGAATCTGCCCAGCGTCAGGATGCTATATATAGCTTTATGATTAGGACTAATAAAGACGTGGAGCACTTCTGAAAGTTTTCCTATATAAAGCTAAATCTTGTAGAGTCTTCTGAGTTCATGACTTCATCACTTTCTACATCTCTGTATTCTCTATCCCATCACCATAACAGGTTTGGGAAGGAACTTGAAGTATCAAGAGTATAGAGAATTAATATGTTTTTAGTCGTTATGGTATACTATTAGAAAGAGGGTAGAAGTATAGTTAAGTTTATTTCTTAATGTCATAAGATTAATTGCTTTTAAAATATCAATAGTTTATAAATGGAGTGATTATTTTGATTAAAATTAAGAATGTGTATTAAATTGATATGAGCGTAGAACTGTTATTCGATGCATCTGTGTTGTGTGAATTAATGGCTAGGTGAATTGCTTATATAAGGTAGAATTCCTTTTTGTTTCGGAACCCAATCCTAATCAAAGTATAAATACAATCAATTTGGGCCTAAAAACTAAAAAAGCCCAATTGACTAGGGTATTACTATATAAAACAAAGAAGGCCCGATACTATTTCTTTCACTCATCCTCCATCTTTTACCTCCAGCTGCACTAAACATCACCCCTCCACCACTCAACTACCTCATCGTCATCACCATTCAACTTAGCCAACACTTATTCTCTTTACTGATCAAATGGCTTAAGTGTTCACCGTCCCTTTGGTTCTATTGTGGTTCTTTTCTTTGTATTCGGTTTGAATTCGGTTTTTTCCTGTTTAATGTTGTATGGAGGGAGCCAGTAGGAAATAAAGGGGCGATCAAGTATTGGTATTTGGTTAGGCTGAGCAAAACAGGAGAGAAATAAGGTTATAAACTTAACAACCTTCCGATTACCACTAGCTTTTGATTGATCAGTGCTTAAGTCTTCAGTCCTGTATTTCACCCCTAGTCCTGTTGTGCCAAATAGTTGCACATGGCAACTAAACGAAAGATTCATGCAGAACTCTGTTATGGAGAGATGTTTGATATGAACGGGTTTTTTAAACAAGAATGTGAAAATCGTGGTTGGGACTGTCTCTTTTATTCTAAAGGGGACAAATGTCATGAAGATATTGTTCGACCTTTTAATGATTGTAGAATCAATTATGAGAAGGCGAGTGGCCTGGGAAAATGGAGTTGAATTGGGATAATGAATTTGAGCTTATTATCAGAACTGATTTTCTAGTAGAGAAATTTGGACTCTTGTAGTTCCGCATTTTTTTAATAAATATTTTTGATTGCTCATGTACTTGATTGTCTAATATGCCTTTATTTATTTTACGACCAAGACAAATCTTGTATTCTGTGCAACAATGAAACTATTGATTTAAGCTATTATTATTATTATTATTATTATTATTATTATTTGTTGTTTAATTTTTATTTTTATTTTTATTTTTCAGTCGTGTCATTTGTACATATGACTCATCATTCCACTCTAACACCTTTTCTCCACCTTTTTGGAGACGTGTAACTTTACGGATTGAGCACATGACAAATATTTAGTCGTTGTAGTAATTATTGATCTTTATGAATCATCACTCTTATTTGTTCTGTTAAGGATATAAATTCTACAGATTTTAGCTTATGTAATTTTGCATGCATTTAAGGTAATATCCCTCCTTCTACGATCATTTCAATTATGGTAAGCTTTCTGTTATTTTATTTAGTCATTGAGGACAATGCCTAATTTATTTAGGGGGTGAGAATTAAAATTTTGCAATATTTTAAGTATTGTTTTCTCTAGATTTCACCACAGTTCATATGTAAAATTGATTTTGTGGGTATATCAATTGAAAACCCTCACGAGACTATAACTCGTCATTTAAGGGTAACTTAAAGGTTTAAGGCCTTGTTGTATATGGTAAATGCAATCGCAATGCCTGTGAAAGTGAATTAGTTTATTATTTAATTAGTATTGTTAGCTTTGAACATTTCTCTAGTATAACACATATTTGCTAAAAGACTAGCAAAATGCTAGTTGGGGGCTGTGATAAGTCCTCAAAAGTAATGATTTATATCCCTAATTATGTATATGTTAGTCTCTATTTTATATTTAAATATTCTAATATGGTGCAATTTTAGTTTTTGCAGGTCAAAGAACCTAAATGTGAAATATAGAGGGAAAAGAAGTCAAACAAGTCAAAAAAAAGAGTCACTGGGAATTACAGTTAAAGGCCTAGGGCAAAAACATCATATTTGTCTCCATAAGTGCCAAGCCTAATGGAACTCTAAAAGATGATAATAATTAAGTTAGAATAGTCTTAAATCTGATCTAAAAGCCTTAATTTCGACTTCATAGGAAGATGAGATCAACATGGAAAAGAATTCAGAGTTTCACAAGAATTAGGAAACTGAAAGCTGTTAGAACCTGTATCTTGGGAAATAGCCTGCAGGGCAAAGTGGGCCACGTCCAACTTTTGTCCAACCGAATCCAAGTTTTTCAATATTGCTTCTATACATATTCCAGAGAGTTTGACACCAAATAAACATTGGATTTGAATCTCTATCCAAACGAACACGTAAGCCAATACATTAGGCACAAAAACCTCAGTTTACATCATCTAGGAAATTTAGTTTGCATCTTAGATCTAGAATTAAGAGAGAAGAAAGTTCAGACCTTTTTCACCATTATTATCCATACAAATTATTCCTTCTCATATTGTGTTCAGAGCATAGTATGAAAAGCTAATCTCCCTCCTCTTGGGAGTGGAGATTAAGCTTTTTTCTTATATTTTAGTTTAGTTTTTCTTTTATCATGTTCTAGTATAAATCCCCCATTGAGTTTCTTCTTATTTGTCCATTGATCTAACGTTCTTTGTAGAAGTTAGGAGGTCTTAGAGTAATTCATGATTGTGTGGAGCCAAATACCACAAATCCTAGAATTTTTTCTTCTAGTTTTTAGTGTTCTAGTGTGATGATTGGATTCTTTATGACACCTCAATTAGTTGTATGGTTAATGTCACATGTGGATTTTCCATGGCACCTAAAGTTGTATATTGAATGTCACTTAAAACACAATTTGGTTAGATAGAAAATATCATTGGAGATTGAAGAAGTACTTGGTGGTAAGGTAGAAAGCACGGTGAAATCCAAATACTAACATCATGGTTATGAGCATAAAGTTTGTAAGTATGGTGAGTTTCTATTGGTAATTTATATTAAATATAATTGATTAATTATTAGACTAATTCTATAATTTTGGTGGATTCATCTCTCCCAATATATTCTCTCTTTATTCATATTTATATATTTAATTTAGTTTAGTTGATGCATAGTTTAAATCTCAAATCAAATCAACCATATATTAATTATTACTTAGCCACATCTTTTACTTGCATCCATTAGAGTAATTTAGATTAGGAATTTCTATTATCATCAACTAGTTATTTAGAGTATGATTTATACCTTGCTAGCCACTATACTAATCAATATTTAATAGGCTAAGTAAGATTTGTAAAAGAAACGTAACACAAACAACAATACAAATAATACGTGTTATGTGTTTTTTCACGTGTGAGAAGGTGAAAGGTGTTTCAGGCTTCCTGACTCTCCTACATGTAAAACTTAAGTATTTTGTGGTTTCTTTTTAATGTTAACAGTAAGTAATTATATTTTTTTTATAATAATGTTAGTTGTGTGTAGGCGTGAATCTATGAGCACTTCCCGTTATTCAGGTCTATCCCAAACTTGGAGTATAAGTATAAGGTGTTTGAGTCACGTGTGCTTAGACATACAGTTACCGCTCTGCATTATGATGGCACATGTCATGCATTGTAGTATTATCAAGAGATACTTGATGAAAGGAGTATTTCAATTGTCAGTTTTCATATTCACTTGGATTCATAGACAAATCAAAGTGAAAAGTTAAACTTTGATCCCTAGTAAAATTTCTAAATCTCTAAAGAGATTCTACTTGCATGAGAGATTAAATTAGCACACTATCACTAGAACACTTCTTCAACCTCTAGTTTGTTTTCCACTTCTAACTATTTTGTAATTGAAGTAAAAATTAAACTTGTTAAATTTTAAACAATTGAATTACATCTTTATTTGTAGAGTTATTCTCACATGGGTTTATCTAACCCTCCACAAGGGATGAGTTAGCTCATGGTGAGATAATTACAACTATTGAAAATAAAGAAGAAGAAGAAAGTGAATGACTACAAAGCCACAAATCACAAGTAAATTGGCAAATTTATTTAGAGCACCACCCCTCCTATTTATAGTTTCAAAGGAGTGAAATGGGTGGCCAAGATTACATCTTACATTTTCAATCCAAATGTTACAAATTAATCTACTTTTATAATGGAATTTATTTAATTTAAGTAGAGAAAGTGGGTGAATAGTAATTCCCATTACAAGATAAATAATTAGAAGTGGTTTTTGCATTTATTAAGTGGAGAAAGTGGGTGATTACATAAGTTTCCACTTTGATGATATCATGATGAATAGTAATTAGATTTTTACTTTGTCTTGGTTTAGACCTGTTTTAATTATCAGTCTAATTGCTTGATAGAACCTATATTTCATTGCGTAAAGCTTGTCGCGCTGACCGTTTTGACAAGTCACACATCCAAAACGGAGTTCGGAGTCAAAAGATATGATTTTATGAAGTTTCGTTGACTTTTCTGCAAGACTTGACCAGGGTTGACCCAGAATTGACAATTTTGACCAGGCTTTATGGGCTTGATTTAAGCTTTCAATGGGCTTCTTTTGGACTTGATAAAAAGGCTTTGTTTCCAATTAGCATATTCACCTTGTTTCCATGCCAAAATGCTGATTTTGTTGAAATTTCATCATTTAAGTGTCGAAACCTGCAAAAGCATGGACATACAATTAATTTGCATTTATTACACACATAATTAACCAATATGTAATGTCTCTACAGGGTTTATATTACAGTTTTGGGTGTTTATCACACCACCCCCAAACAGCATTTTGCTTGTCCTCAAGCAAAGAAGAGACATTAAACAGATAAGTGGCCAAAAATGTGTAGTCTAAGCTAATTCTTGTTTCGAAGAGTGCGATTGCATTATTGACCATATGCAACAAGGCTTTAAACCACTAGGAATTCCCTAGCAGACGAGTTATAGCCTCATGAGAGTTTTCCAGAGAAGATACTCATAAACTTCACCTATACTACAACGACTCAGTAACAAGGGCTTGTTCCCTTAGTTGATCTCAGATATCTATACATCTCAATAGTGGGGAACAAGAACTAATTCATATGAAACTTAAGTTAATAAATTCACAATAATTAAAACATCTACATATGATCATGTATGCAATGATTTTTTTACAATGAACTGTACAAGCAGGGCCGTTTCTGGATCCTTTGGAGAGCGTCCTAAAGTAGGTTCTCACAGGCATGTGTCGAAACACAGATTCTCTTATAATTTTTCCACTCAAGTTTCGCTAACTCTAGGGTGCAGTGGCACACGTTTTCTCACATACTCAATGACATTTAGAAGAGCTGAGGTCGATCGCTAGCAACTACTTCTTATTATCCACACTACCCTACTCCCAGTTAAGCTAGAGGTCATTAATAGGAATTATGGGGCTTAGGTGGTAGTGTAGAAAAAAATGGAATGAAAACTCAAAAATATGATAAGTATGAGAGAATAGGGTCTTCAAAAAATTTAGCACTAAAGTAATCCTTTGTTTGTTGCTTCTAAAATATATTTTCCATGCTTAGCCCTTTTTGTCTTATTGACTCCTTTTGATTTGATTTTTGGGAGTTTTAACTGTTCTAACTAAAACTTTTTCATTTCTATTTTTCTTTTCTTTTCCTTTCGGAAGCAAGTAACTGATTTTTGTTTGGACAAGCCTTTCTCTTCACTTTTTTGCATTCATCTTATTTCTCATACTCATCAAATAGGTGGGTGTATTTTATTTGGGATTTTGGGGTTAATAGATGGGTAAGAAAATGTTGGTGAAAAACGAAAATGGCTAAATGAAAGATTCAATGGGGCGACTAGCGGTAAAATTTGTATAGGTATGTATTTATGGCTATATCGATCCAAAGAAAGCCTAAATTCTCTTCTAGGATTCGGATGGTGATCAAGTAAGTAGACATGTGATTTCTCTACTTGAAATAACTATTTTCTGTGTCATTACTCATAAATCACTCCTGCCAAGGCTTTTAGGCTAGATTCTCACTAGATTTCAAATTACGTAATCTAACCGTGGGTCCCAGAAACTTACTGCTAAGTACAGTCAATGATACTCATTTCATGAATGTTCATGAAAAGATGTAAAAACTATTGCCTATGTATTAACCTAAGTTTCAAGGAACAAATTCTCATCCTAGTGCTAAGGTGAGATTTCTAGACAATTTTCATCACAGAAAAGGAAGCAAGACTTTGTCACTAAATACGTTGAAAAGAAAATAATGTAAAACTATAAACAAGCTAATAATACACTAAATTTTTGCAAAAAAGGTTCTAACCACCCCCAAATAGAAGGATACTTTGTCCTCAAAGTGTAAGAGAGAGAAAGAAGATACCTGATAAGCTTAAGCAAATATTTAGTGAACAAACTGCAACAAAATGTTATTCAAACACAATATACAATATACCAAAAGAAAAACTGAAATTATCATACTAAGCAAAGAAAACAAACAACATACAAAGAAACAAACAAATATCACACAACCAAAAAGGAAGAGCACACCAAATACATATATATAAAGCCCAACATGTAAATTCTAGGCGCATCCAATCTAGGATCATCACATGTGAAGTGCCACACTTTAGCATCACGCCATTTGATAATGGTCTGCCATAGTTCGCTCCATTTTATAGCTCCGGATCTGTCCAAGTGTCGCAACATTTTATTGTCATTCGGGTAGCAAGGACCGTTCTTTAGGTACCTTGAACAACATCGTTGTTTCGACCAAATATGATCAAAACACTAAGTGTTGATGAAAGAGACGAAGAACGTAGAGAAGTAATTAGAAAAATGATGGTGATCGGGAGAATGATGAGACTGTACCTTTCGGTTGCCTTCGTACCCAAATTATCAATGGGATCAAGTCTCAAGAACGTAGTTCTGTATGAAAAATAGTTTTGTATTTATATAGGTAGAGTAGAGTGTCATTGTAGCTCAATTATTCTTGTATCTTCAGTAACTGTGATTGAATATAATTCTCAACTGATAATTATCTCTTTGATAAGAAACGAATCTCGACATAAATTAGCGTACATCAGTGGCAAGCCATGTGGCTAAGGTTCTGCCTTAGACACATGAGTTAATGGGCCTGTACATTACTCCATGGTATTGCAAATTCGGCTTTAGCCCTGTTGATTAAACGAATAAAGTGGAAACTCCTACCAATGGACGTTTGCCACATAGGTGGGGGTCGAAATAGTCTCCATACCCGAAACTATAAAGAACGAATTATTTTATTTTTAGGACACATGGAATCTATTGTAACCCAGTCAATGAAATCGGCTGAAAACTGTGGGAAGAAAACCATCATTAAGCGGCTGGCTGTGACGGGTAAACATAAATAACGGTGTTGAAAGTCCTGAGCTCGTTTCAAATTCTAAACTACACAGTGAGTGATGTTGAAAAATGTATGCTGCTGAGCAAGTGCTTTAAAGACGATGCAGGAAGACTCATTGGCGGTAGAAAAATGACAATCGCCCATGATGTTTAGAAGGATAAATAACATTGCATTCCCTACGTTCATCGTCATGCTTGCAAGGGGAATGTTTTAGTCAGGCCATTGTCCAGGTGCAGCTTCGTTTTTCCTGCAGAGACCAGCACCGTAAGAGTAGCGAAAGGTAAGCCAAGAGAAGGAATTGCAAGTGTTTTGAGAGATGTAGGGCAGAGTGGCAGTTGGCTCATGATAAGGTAGGTCCAAAGCCACAGCTATCAGAGGTTCAAGAAAAACATGGTGTGTATCGCCAAGTCGGACTGTGAAGCCATCAAGGAAGAAACCATGTGCATAGTCGAAAGCAATTGTGTCTTCCATATGAGTATAAAAGTATGCATCCAAACTTGGAGAATAAGTTTGCTCGGGTTGAATAATGAGGGAAGACCAACTAATGTCGGCAATGAAGTCACGAAAATGAAGTCCATAAGTGGGAGAGTCCAGCATAGCTTGAAAAGATTGTTCAAGAATTATTTTTGGAGTCGCCATCTTGAAAGAAAAGATGTTAAGTGTAAGGGAGGGATTTTCATAACAAATATGAAACAAAAACTGAGTTAAGAAAGATATGGAAGGTGAGGGCTAAGAGGTGTAACTAAAAGCAATTAAGCCCAACAGACTAGTAATCAGTTTGATTAAAAGTAAAAAAGGTAGTTACATTCTTAAGTACCGAATAGTCCACTCCTTAAAATTTATGATTATGTTCTGCACTTACGATTAAACATGTATTATCCTTGAGGCACACAGTGGCTGGAATAGGGAAAGCAAGAAAAATTGGAATCCAAGAATTGCATTAATTATGAAAGAAGATGGATGATAGTTAGATTGTACTCCCAAGCAGAATTATAAACAAAAGGAGTAAAATGGGCTGTAGGAATAGAATATTATTATAAAACTAATATACTTAATGACAACCTAAAAAACACACACCAGACTGAACTATCACTCAAAAACACTCCAAATAACACATAAAAACAAAAGAGATGGACCTAGAAAGAAAAATCAAGTAAACAACCTAGAAACAAAGTCTAGTGGCAAGCATAATGAGAAGAGGGAGGCCCATGTTGATGAGTAGGAAAAGTAGAATGTGGAACAAAACTTGTCACAAGATGGTGAAGTTCATCAACTTGCACGAGGACTTGCTGCTACAGATTGCCCTGGTTCTCGAAGATCTCAGTCTTATGCTCCAAGTTGAGGGTATGATTTCCTAAGAACTGAGTGTGGGCTTGCATGAACTCTTTATAGTCCTTGTCATGCACCGTCTGATGTTCTTGTAGTTCTAGCAATTTACCGATGAGGATGTTTTCACAGTTATGGAGGGTCCTCAGGCCTTGGTGAAGAAATTGAATACCCTATATAGGGTTAACTATGTGGGCAAGGGCATCCTCAGCGAAGAAATTCCCAGAAGAGAGAGTGTTGTTAGCTTGGTCATTGCCCTGGGTCATTGCGGCAGATGGTGTCCAATAACTGTCCAAGCAGTTGGAGTGAATTGTTATTTTGCGAGCAGTTTTAAGAGGGATCAGAGAATATTCAATGTAGAAATCCCACTTCAGCATGATTCGTGTAACTATAGTAGGCAAAGGGGTACGAGTAATCGAATGCCAGAGATACCGGATTATGCAAAAATCGTCTCGTTTAGTCTTTAACATCCAAAGTAGGTGGAGAAGAGATTTGGTTACTTCAGATGTTTTGGCATTGCCAACGACATTGGATGCCAACCAGTGAACCACAGCTAATTGATTTTTTTGTAAGGACCTATGATGAACAATATGAAGTTTGTCGTGGAATTCACCATACCGAATTGTTGCAAGCATGAGTTGTCTCATAGTGTCAAAAGGGGTTTTTTGAAGATGTACTTCAGGATCTGCCATGAGAATTTGAACGACCTCGAAAATGAGTTCCCGAGTCAATTCATGCTGCCTTCTATTCTTTAGAAAAAAGAATTTACCGTTATGGAAGTTGCTATGTTCGTAGAACATCATAACCAACTCTCGGGAAAACATGGTTTGTGAATTATGCAAAAGAGGCTCCCAACCTCAACGTATGATTTCAGTGTCGAAAAAGGGATGAAATAGGCCTTCAAGAAAATTTCTTTCAAAATATTGCTCGGGCACTATTACTCGCCTATTAGCCATGGAAAGTATAAAAGAAATAGAAGGATGTATATGATGGAATGAAAGGGAGGTGGTTGTAAGAAAGAGTCTTGCAGGCAAGATATAAGTAGACGTGGATGAGAATGGGAGTTAGTGGTGAGATCCGGATTATGAGGGGAAGGTCAAGACAAAAAGCAAAGGATACATGTGTTTTTGTCTGAATACTCTGACGTGGCATTCACGTGAAAGTGAGTAGTTTTCAAAGTGGGTCTTTTAATGTCAGATTCCCAAAACGAAGAACAAGTTGTATAAAAATATTAGAAAATACAGAGGAAGGTGTCACAATGAAGTTGGACCAACACGTACTTTCTACCTTGGATCTCATAAAATAGTTCGTTTAACGTCAGATCCCTAAGACGGTGATCGAGGTTTTCTTATTGAGGTAGGAACAAATGGAGGAAGGTTTCATAGGGTAGTTAGACCAACACACATATTCTGAAAAGATTTAGCAAACCCCAAAAGAAGAAGCAATGTTAAGTTGAAATGGTTGCGCGCGCGACTATAGTAGATGCGTGCGCGGTGTGAGTTGAGGAATATCGTAGAAGTTTTTTTATGGGTTTTTGAGTTTTTGATTTTTATGATTTCTAAGGATGCTTTTTTTTTTCAACTGTACAAGGGAAGATTAACGTGTTACCATCATTGTTATGGCTATTGAACTCTTTTTCAATCGAAATGATCCTAGACAACTTTCATGTCGGCTCATAAACGAACCCAATCCAGCCAGACAATGGCTTCACCTTTATGTTTTGGGGGATTTACTGCTCAGGACAATACCGTCCTGGACCTTGCGAGGAGCGCGGCGGACTAGGCTACCCTTATTAGATATGGCTTATCCTCAAACTGCCTCTAGAAGAATGGGGATTGCGTACTTCCAGGGGTTGGTCTGGGTGGAATCCATTACCTATGTCCCTAGTAGGTAAACATATGATGGCCTACACGAAATCTTTTTATGCGCAGCAATAACGGAAAGGTGAATTGTAAAAGACATGAGTATATACATGTTGAGTCTTTTAAAGTCAGATCCTCAAAACTATTCCTATCCTGTGGGACGAAAACCATAGAGATGCTTTAGAAGATTCAATTCTTTCGTCAACATCCTCAGGAATCCTTTACGGAAGCCTGGGAAAGATTCAATGATCTTCTTCTCGAATGTCCCCACCACCAACTCGACACTAGTGTCCTCGTTCGTTCCTTCTTTAATAGTATTTCCAATCATCAACAAGAACGCTCGATATCATGAACAGTGGTAATTTCTTGGATAAAGGGGCGAATGAAGCATTCAAATTCCTTGAAAAGCAAGCATCGCGAAGTACCTCTTGGGGAAACACAGATTCTTCCCATTCCTCTCACATCACTCCTCAAAAAGCCACATCTATGTTTAAAGTTAAACCTGATCCTGAATTAAAAAATTTTGATCGAGTCCCTGACCAAGAGCGTAGATGCTCTTTCCGTGTGCAAGTGAATGATCAAAAACCGCAACAAGTCATGAACATCAATAGTTCCCCATGTTATCTTTGTCAGAGCCTAAACCACACAGAACTCTCTTGTCCATTGCTTTATGAATCCATGCCTCATCCTGAAGAAGTTTGTGCCTTCAACATTCCTAACGCACCGTCGCGGCAACATCCATATTTTTCTTGGCGTAACAACCAACAATAGTAAGGACATCCATGTTTTGCCAATCAACCCGTTAGGCCATTTCCAAATTTTAATTCATATCAGCAAGGATATAATTAGCAATTCTAGCAAGGACCATTTTCCGAGTTCTTCTAACTCTAATTTCAATCGCAGCCTTCTGCCCGTAAATCCCAATTTCTCAAATCAACAACCCATCAACAACTATCGTGACCTCATTCCTGTAGCACCACATGTGAATCCTTCAGCAGACAAGACAAGTGAGACCTTTCTGGCTTACATGCAATAACAATCTCAAATACTGACATCCATTCAACAATCCCTTTAGCTACTAGCCTAAGACAAAACTCTGAAAGGCGTGTTTCCTGGACAAGCGGTTCCTAATCCAAAGCCCACCAACACAGCCTTTGAACTCAACAATGCACCAGGTACCAGTAATCAAAATGTTTCGACCAAATATGATCAAAGCACTAAGTGGTGACAAAAGAGACGAAGAACGTAGAAAAGTAGTTAGAAAAATGATGGTGATTGGGAGAATGATGAGACTGTACCTTGCGGTTGCCTACGTACCCAAATTATCAATGAGATCAAGTCTCAAGAACATAGTTCTGTATGAAAAAGAGTTTGGTATTTATATAGGTAGAGTAGAGAGTCCTTGTAGCTCAAGTATTCTTGTATCTTAAGTAATTGTTATTGAATATAACTCTCAACTGATAATTATCTCTTTAATAAGAAATGAATCTGGACATAAATTAACATACATTAGTGGCAAGCCATGTGGCTAAGGCTCAGCCTTACACACATGAGTTAATGGGCCTATACATTGATCCATGGTATTGCAAATTGGGCTTTAGCCTTGTCGATTAAACGAATAAAATAAAGACCCTTACTAATGGACGTTTGCCAGGTAGGTGGGGGTCAAAACACCGCCCCCTATTTGGCATGCGAATAAAGTTCATATGGCAAAAAAGAGAAGAAAAATCAAGGAAAAAATAGAATAAGAAAAGAGTGAGCGGACTGTATAACAAAGTGTCGTGTGAACATAAACGATAGGAAAATGGACAGTAGGGAAAAATTCGTGAATTATCGGGAACGAAATAATGTCAAACTAACGTATACGGGATGCAATGTAATTAAATAAAACATGGTTGAAAATGCACAGAAAAAATAAAAGATGCACAGAAAAAAAAAGTGCAAAAGAAATTGATTGCCGAAAACTGTACCGAACGCATCACGTTACAATATAAAAGTTGATTTAGAAGACGCGTGCTAGCGGAATAGCGATACTAGGATTAGACCGTTGAAATTAAACATAGGGCAGTTTAGTAATAATAGTAATAAAAGGAAGTTAAATACTAATTGGACTCAAAGTGTTCGGATGAGATAAGAATGTGGAGTAGATAAGAATTGAGATTAGAGATGAAGTTGGATTAGAAAAGAATCCCACCAGCAATGGAAAACCAGCTTGACAAAATCTTATATAAGTGCTGGTGCAGCACCATAGGGCTGAGCGATTCCTTCTAATAAATTGAAACCGCAAATCCCAAATCAAGAAAAGACCTCGACGCTCATCAAATAGACGTGGTCAAGACTACCTGAAGTCACAGAAAACTTGTCCTCTTTTGTAGTACTGCCACTCTAGAACGCTGTGTTTCGTCTTCGCGTTGACTAGCAGGTACGTTCTCTCTCCATCCAACTCTGCTTATACATAAACTTGTGTTGATTTCTGGTGGAGCTCAGGGTACAAGGCTGGCCGGCAAAGCAACAGGACCTTTGGTTGCAGAGCACGCTAGCGAGTCATTGTGACAGGCCATCGATACATGCTCTCGCCATGAAGCTTCGGGCTAGTGCATTGTACGTGTTGTTACATGAAGCTGTGTTCATGCGTTGTACGTGCTGTCTCCATTAAACCTTGTGTTTATGAGGTACTCATGTGATCTGGATTTCTGCTTTGTGCACGATCAAATATCGCGAGTCTCTGCGGAATATCTTGTTTCTGATCTCTTGTTTGTTGTGTGAAGGAGATACTGACGATGGCACCCATATTCAAAACTGATATTAACAAAACATGATATGATGCAGCGCTAGCAAAGGAAGGGCACCGTACCTATGTCGTATTGATTTGGCCCGGTTCACCCTTGTGGAATTAGTGAACCCGATTTTTGAGCTATATGACCCGATTTTTTTTTTTTTTTTTTTCTAGAAACGACAAAGATTATTATCTGGTGAAAGATAATCGAGAAGAAGAAGAGTCAATGACGATCGTAGACTTGGTGAGGTGGAAATAAGGTGACAGATACAGCGAATACACGAAGCCGCGGCGATGGTCACTTAAAGAACTACAGAAAATATTAGTACTCGAGAGATTTGAGATGGACGAAGTGTATGAATTTGAAACGAAAGTCGAAGAAGATGAAGTAGTAATGGCTTACTCACAATTAAGTTGCGGGAATGCAATTCCATTGAGCAAAGAAATTGCGCAATTATTGGAGTGGTGGCAAATTGCACCGGGACAACTGCCAATTTCATTCTGGTTAATATTTACGAGAGCGCACCATTTACAAAATGAATTCAACAGAAGGTTCAGGGCTTAAGAATTCTTCCCGTTAATACAACCGAAAGCCATACTTACAAAAGGGTATATAAAATTTGGAGTTGAATTCAAGAATCCAAACAGAAGATTTAAAGGGTTCCCGAAAATATATACCGGATGGGATAAATTTCTGCATCACTTGCGAGGGAACTGGAATCCGACAGAGTTTAAAGTGCCAAACAAATTTTGAGGTAAGCCAAAACATTAGTATTGAAAATTGTACTATGAGTAAATTGTTGACTAATATGAGTTATTTTGTGTCTAACAGAAAACGCGAGTATACTACCAGAAATTGAATTGGACAAGGAAGTGGAGAATAACCTTCGTTTCTTCTTTAATGAATGTTCCGATGAAAGATTGGTAGATCTGAGCTACTTTGATGATATTGTTGATTTCAGAAACTATGGGGGTATCGAACAACGGCCTGATAGGTCTAGGGAGACACATAGTGAAATGGAGAACAAGTGTAAGAGACTCAAAAATACAATATTTGGCAGCGATAGCGATAGTGAAAAAGAAGATGGAATAGAATTAACAAAGCGAGAATTAGTGCTGAGCTTGCCAAGCACAAATAGCGAATTGTACAAAAGAAAATGTGTCACAAGAAACAGGGCGAATGAAGTTCAAGAGAGACAAACGACACGACAATGTATGATGCCCCGAGGGACGAGACTACAATGCACAAAACATCCCATACGAAATATAAGGCGTTCTCAACATAAAGAAGAAAAGGTATGTACCATAGAAAAACATAGATATGTAAAACGGCCGGGGAGATGTAATATATCGTTCTGCTTTGGTATATACAGGAAAAGAATAGCTGGGAAGAGAACAAAATAGTGATACATGCAAAAGATAGTGCAGTGAAGAACACAAAGTTGGTGAGAAAAACAAACGGCAAAACAAAATGCAGGAGCAAAGAATCCCACGACCACTGGCAAGTACTGTCAGGGGTAATACTACTCATGGAGGAAAACCACAAAATCCGTTAACAGTAAGTTGACCGTTGAATTTTATTATTGTGTTTGTAGGGTAATGAAATTCGTGTCCAACACTAATCCAATGAAATTGGTAGATGAAGCAGAGATGCTAAAGCCTGGAAGACGAAGCGAAGGTATCGCCAGGGACCACGCCAAGTACTAAGGATACTGGTAGAAACTCAGAAAAAGAAAAAAACAAAGAAAAGAATCTGTCCAAGCCAAAAGAAAATCAAGAATCGTGGTAAAAAAAACACGATGAAACGAGTGATATATTGTGGGAGAATGTGGGGCAGACAAACCGAAGAATATGGGATAAAGACAATGTGTCGTGCCCAATGGAGGGGCTCTTAAAATATCGAAAATGTGACCAAAACACGGAGAATATGACAGAGCAATGTCAATGATTTTCGATAGTATGAACCATGTATGTTAGTATTCTTTATCGGTTATTGTAAACTTGTGATTAAATCTGAAAAATTGATAAAAAACTAGATATCTTCTTGCCGCAAGTTAAAACGGTGGTAGTACGGGCAAAAGAAATTCACGAAAAGGCCGTGAAGAAAAGTTTCGTTTCGAATGAAGTCAATGCCCTAGAAGAAATAAAGAAAGTGAAGATACTCAACCAAAAATTAGAAGAAGCAAACAAAGCGTTAAACAGAACCAACAAAGAGTTAGAAGACGAAAACAAAGACTTAATCGAGCGGATGGAAGAAGCAGAGCGGAGATCGTACGAAGAATTCGGGAAGGCCTATGAGATAATGGAAGAACACAAATGCTTAAAAGCAAAGGTGATCGAGCGGATGGAAGAAGCAGAGCGGAGATCGTACGAAGAATTCGGGAAGGCCTATGAGATAATGGAAGAACACAAATGCTTAAAAGCAAAGGTGATATAATTGAAGTCACTCATGGCGACCAAAGATCAAGAACTTAACCATGTGCAAAAAGAAGTGGAGAAAATTAACAAGCGGATGATAGATGTAAACGAGCAGCTCGGCCAAGATCACGTGCAAATGGCACATTGTGAATCGACCGTAAAACAATTGACAGAGAACCTAACAGAAACAGGAGATCAACTAGAACGTGAAAAAATGAATTACAAAAATTTGTACGAGTTGTATAAGCGAAGAACTGGTAAGGAACCATTGGATTTTCCCAAACCAATTATTATGTGATTGTGCGAATGTAATACCAAAGAGCGAAAAATTTTGTTGATGAAAATAAAAATAAAGTATGTGTTGGCAAATGAATATCGTTGCGATGTTAGATAACATCCATGTGGAAAACTGATAATGTTGTTGAGTTATGTAGATGAAACAAAATAGAATGAAATGCCCCCAATGCTAATTTGGACTTTGCAAAATTAGACTAAGCGAGCGTAAAAATGTTCAAACTCAAAACTGACGAAATGAAACGGGGTAACTTCGTCAGATTGTGTCGTAGTGATAGTAACGAACTAAGCGAGCGTAAAAACGTTCAAATTTAAATCGACAAAATTAAACGTGATAACTTCGTCAGATTTTGTCGCAATGATAGTAACGAACTAAGCGAGCGTAAAAGCGTTCAAACTTAGACTGACGAAGCTAAACGTGGTAACTTCATCAGATTTTGTCGTAGTGATACTAACGAACTAAGCGAGCGTAAAAGCGTTCAAACTTAGACTGACGAAATTAAACTTGATAACTTCATCAGATGTTGTCGTAATGATAGTAACGGACTAAGCGAGCGTAAAAGCGTTCAAACTTAGACTGACGAAGCTAAACGTGATAACTTCATTAGATTTTGTCGTAGTGATAGTAACAAACTAAGCGAGCGTAAAAGCGTTCAAACTTAGACTGACGAAATTAAACTTGGTAACTTCGTCAAATGTTGTCATAACGATAGTAACGGACTAAGCGAGCCTAAAAGCGTTCAAACTTAGACTAACGAAATTAAATGTAGTAACTTCGTCAGATTTTGTCGTAACGATAATACGGTTCGCTAGAACCAAAATAATATCATCGGAACTGAAGTGAAAGAACTACTTCTTTATTGATTACCGAGTCTTGAAAAATGCAAAGATAATAACGGAAAATAAATGACTGAACTGGAAACAAACTAAAGATTGTATTTTTTATTTTATTTTTTCCAAGATAACGGGAAAACAATAACTAAAATCTACTTATAGAACTTGCGCAGATGAAACGCATTCCACGGCTTATCGAGAACATTCCCATCTATATCTCGGAGAAAATAAGATCCTTTGGTGGCGGGGCGATCAATGATGTATGGACCTATCCAATTTTCTCCAAATTTACCGGAATCTATCAACGTCGTCTTTCGACAGAGTACCCAGTCTTCTTTCTCAAACACTTTAAGTCAAACTTTCTTATCATATTTCTATTTCATATCAGCCTGATAACGAATTAAATGTTGAAGACCAACATCTCTCGTCTCATCTATTAAGGCTTTGGCTTGAGCAAGTGCTTGATCATTCGACTCCAATTCCACGACAGAAGTTCGTGTGGTTGGAGTCATCAACTCTGTAGGCAAGACTGCTTCCGTACCGTAAACAAGATTAAACTGAGAAAATCTCGTTGAATGTTTAGGTGTGGTTCGATAAGCCCACATAACTGCAGGAAGTTCCTTAACCCAATTTCCCTTGGCCTGTTGAAGTCGTCGCTTAAGCATTGCAAGAATGGATTTGTTAGTAGCTTCAGCTTGTCCATTAGCTTGAGAATGGTACGGTGCCGAGAAATTGTGACTAATCTTCAAGTCAAAACAAAATTGTCGAATTTCTTCAGCATCAAATTGTTTGTCATTGTCGGAAGTCAATGATGTTGGAATACCGAAACGACAAATAATGTCATGCCATAAGAACTTTTTAACATCTGAAGCATGGATCTGGGCTAAGGGCACAGCTTCAGCCCACTTGGTAAAATAATCAGTTGCGATGAGTAAGAAATGAACACTACTAGGAGCTTTCGGAAGAGGACCGACAATGTCAAGACCCCACTTCGCAAATGGCCAAGGGCTCAAGATTGGATGAAGTTCCGTCGCTGGAAAAGTTCCCATATTAGCATATTTCTAACAAGGAACACACTTCTCAGACAAATGCTTAGCATCGTTTTGCATGTATGGCCACCAGTACCCTTGTGTCATTGCTCTATGAGCGAGACTTCGCTCCCAGGAGTGGTTCCCACATAGGCCTGAATGAATTTCTGCGAGGACGAGTAAACCTTCAGCTCTGCTGAGACAACGAAGCAAAGGGTTAAGACTTGTGCCTTTGTGATAAAGTTGCAAAAGACCGTCCGAAGTCGAGATGAGACAATATTTCCAAGCATCGTGTTTGACACGATCACCCACTTTATGATCGGGAGGCAAGATGTGATCATGTATATATGTGATATAAGGAAGACGTCAATCATCCTCATCACAAGGCGTAATCGGAAAACTTAGCTCTATATCAGGAACTTCTGGAGCATTGTCAACTTCATGATCATCATTGGTATGGACCAAGACAATATCATTGATAGGATCATTTAGATCATCTGATAGCATAAGTTGTGGATTAAGTGTTTTCTCTGCACCGACAGCTTGATTATCAAGATCATGCTTGCGCTTTCGAGCCAGCACAAGAGATATCAAATTGGCATGACGTGATTCCTCAAAAAATGTCTGGACGAAAAAACAACTCTGAGTGATGTACATATTGCGTAAATCCTCGATGGAAAGATCGATACTTAGTTTCTTTTGAAATTCAATGGTAATATGGCGAGGCTTATCTGACTTAACTGTCATGGATAAATATGCGAGAGAATTAGCATGTCGCACATCATGATGCGAACGCTGCACAATACTGATAGATTCAAAATTTCAAGCAATCCGATGAATTAAGTCCAAATAAGCCACCATTCTCTCATCACGAGCTGCATACGATCCTCCAAACTGGCTAGTGACTAACTTAAAATCCGTGAATAATCGTAACTTAGTTGTGCCCAAGTGAAGAGCAGTGCGCAAGCCGCAAATGACAGCTTCGTACTCGACCTCATTACTTAAAGCGTCAAAACCCTAACGCACCGACTTCTCAATTTTTTCTCCATTCGACTGCAAGATTACACACCCAATACCTAAGCCAGACTTATTATGCAAACCATCAGTGTAAACAATCCAGCAATCGGCAGATACATCTGATAAGCGTGGCAAGTCATCGCCCCCCCAAGAGGTAATGGCGTGTTGTTGACAATATTTTCTTCGTCTAGTAATGCATCAGACATAGGAATATCATCAATTGGAAAATCAGCCATTAGCGAAGCCAAAGCTTGTCCTTTCTCAGCTGTGCGAGTTTCAAAAATAATGCTATAAGCGCTAAGGTAACTTTCCCATTCTACGAGGTGACTTGATTCATGGGCATTGCGAAAAAGCTTTCGCAGTGAATACTCGGTATAAACTTTGACAACTCGTCCTTGGAAATAAGGCTTAAGATGTCGAGCAGCATGAACCAAGGCTAATGCAATTTTCTCCACTCGAGAATACATTGTTTCAGCCGTTATAAGAGTCTTGCTAACAAAGAATATAGGACGACCATCCCCACCATTGACAAATAAGACGGTGCTTATGGCATGATCAGTGGCGGCTAAATACAGACCTATAGGCTGCCCCGTTGCTGGACTGGCAAGAACTGGAGGTTGGACTAAGTATGCTTTCAATTGACGAAATGCAAGTTCACAGTCCTCTGTCCAAATTGATGCGTCTTTCAATGTTTGGAAAAAAGGACGGCATCGATCAGAATACCGAGAGATAAAGCGATTTAGGGTAGCCAAGCGTCCTATAAGTCGTTGAATCTCTTTCTTAGATGTCGGAGAAGGCATTTCAAGGATAGCTCGAATCTAATCCAGATTTGCTTTAATTCCACGTCTAGTCATCATGTATCCTAAGAATTTACCAAATGATAAACCAAAAGAACACTTAGCCGGATTCAAATGCATGTTGACATTGGAGAGTCTGACGGAAATAGCTTGCAAATCAATAAGATGATCAGGTGCTTCTGTAGATTTGACAACCATGTCATCGATGTATGCTTCGACTATCTTTCCAAGTAGATCAGAAAAAATGGTGTTAACTAGCTTTTGATATGTGGCTCCAGTGTTTTTCATACCGAAAGACAATACCTGGTAACAGTAACGAAATTCCTTGGTCTGTAATGAATGCAATTAACTGTTGGTCCTCAATGAATAACGAAATCTGATGATAACCAGAATAAGCATCCAAAAAAGACAAACACTGAAAACCTGATGTGGCATCGACCATTTCAGATATACGAGACAACGGATACGGATGAATCGGACATGCTTTATTGAGATTCATGAAATTGATACAAATACGTAATTTTCCGTTCTTTTTAGGCACTGTGACTACATTTGACATCCATGTTGGATAAGTCACAGGCCTTATAAAATTAACAGACAAGAGACGGTCGATTTTTTCTTTCACTTTCATCTTTCTATCGGGGGCCATCCTTTGGGGCTTTTGTCAAACTGGTTTTGTATTGGGATCAATGTCAAGTTTATGACAAGCCACAGAAGGATCTATACCAAGCATTTACTCTATTTGCCAAGCAAAAACGTGACTATTCTTCCTCAATAACAAAATAAGCTCTTGTCTCTCCGCTTCTGGAAGTTCGGCTGAAATAAAAGTCGTCTCTCCAGGGAGTTGGCCAATTTAAACTTCTAAAAGTGGATTGATGGTCGGGGATCCTTCAACATTTCTATTGGCAGAGTAAACTGAAGGTCCCGGATGCTGCAATTGTTATTTGACGGCGTTGGAACTCAAAATAGTTCGTCCAACAACTTTAGACTTCTTATAATCATCGAGAACATTGTCGTAGCAAATTAGAGATGTAAGTTGATCGCTGCGCACTTTACATACTTTTTTATTGAATGGGAACTTGATGGCTTGATGATATGTTGAGACGACAACTTCCATATAATGAATTCAATCACGACCAAGGATGACATTGTAAGGGGATTTACAATCCATTAATATGAAATCAATATTGACTTCCTTCTGCATAAGAGTGACCGGGAGAGAAACCTTTCCAATGCAATGAGTAGCGGTACCATCAAAACCAACGATAGGCGCATTTTCAGGAGTGACCAAGTTATCAATAAAAGAAATACTGCGATAATACCCAGAAAACATGACGCTAGCTGAACTACCAGTGTCGATCATTATCCATTGCACGCGTATACAGCTGTTATACGCAGTTATCACGACAGCATCATAATGAGGAACATGCACTCCTATTAGATCTTGGTCAGTGAAACACAATGGTTCGTCTTCAATAGTCTCCGTGTGAAAACCTTCCACGAAATTGCTCTCGTTAACTTTGTAAAAATTAGCAAGATATTTGACTTTAGAACGACGACCATTTTTCTGCTGAGTATTGGACAATGAATCAATGACAACATGTCCAACCTTAATGACATTGTGATCGGTTACAGTTAAAGCTTGAGTTCTCACTTTTTTCTGCACATATTGATCAAGTTTTCCATTCTGCACAAGCTTTTCAATTCTTCCCCGCAAAGATCGACAATTCTAAGTCTCATGACCATAATCATTATGAAATTTGCACCATAACAATTTATCACGAGTTGTTTTAGTGTTGTCGCGCAGGGGAAAAGGCGGAGTAAGCAGACTTTTATCCTTAATTTTGTCATAAACTACCATATATTTAGTATTAAGCGTTGTTAATTCAAAATCAGTAAAAGGTTTTCCGGTCCTACTCGTCTAGTCTTCTTTCTTATACGGAGGCTTCTAACTGGGTTGTTGTTGATCAAAAGTCAGATTCTTCTATTTATTCCGCTAATCATTGAAATCTTTTCTTTTATTATCTTTGTCACGAGAAGTTCGAGAAGCCGTGTCGTCCTCAACATTGATAAATTATTGAACTCGCTGGTATAATGCACGTCGGGAAGATGGAATGTCCCGAACAATAGAGTTGTACAACCCATCTTTATCAAATAAGATAGCTTCTTTAAAAGCGTAGACCACCATTAGATCGGACTGCTCGGAAATCTCAGCTGCAGCTTGGCGGAAACGAGTGATGAAACTACGGAGAGTTTCATCACGTTGTTGCTTGATGTTGAAAAGAACCCAGACACCATTTGGACATTTCAGATTATGATGAAAATGCTCTGCAAACTTTTCAATTAAGTCCTTGAACCAATGAATAGATCACAGGGGTAATTCGCTAAACCATACCAATGCTTCCCCCTTTAATGTAGAAGGGAAAAGTTTACATTTCAAAGCATCGTCCCCACCCGATAAAATCAGTTTGTTGGTGAAATTAATCACATGAAGCATAGGACATTCATCGACATCATCATATTGATCAAACTCAGGTTGTTTGAAATATTTGCTGTGAGTAGCACATTGAACGGCGAGAGAAAATTTGTCCAAAATATCATCTTCAACTGCAAGATTCTCTAATGTCGATTCAAAAGGATCACTATCAAGAAGAGCTTTTTTAATCATTTCTCAGACACGTTGAGGAGTCATCAAATCCATATTGGCTGGCTTATAATCATGATCACGATGACGCCTATGGGAACGAACGGAACGAGAAGAAAATTATGAAGATTCATCGTGACTGTGTCAAGCGGAATGTGGTTGGTACATTGGACCTTCAGTACGATAATGTTCGAAATGATAAGAATCGTGTCACTGAAGTGTTTCACCATACTGATGGTTCCGATCATGAGTGCAACCATTATTTTGTTCGCCACCCAAATTCCTTGGGACTTGCCAATAATCTAGAGGACTGTGGGGTGCAGTCGGACGGTTATTAGCAGTACCTTGCCTACCGAGAACGTGACCAAGTGGTTGGAAGTTTCTCGGCAGAGGTTGGGGAATTCGTCGCCCATTACTTGGAACTCGTTGATGGCTATTGCGAATATCGTGAATCTCACCCTCACCACTTAAACGATCCCACACACTATTATGTCATTGGCATGTGTTACATTGTGGTGTGACAAATACAACATCATTTGCAAGTGGAGGGGGTCGTTTAAGACAACGCCTGTAGTAGTTGTTCTGTTTGCGAACAGTCTTTAACTTTTGAAGAAGTGTTTCGCGAGACATATGACTTACATTATCCACATCAGATAATGGAGAATCATCATAGGCAATAACCTCGTGCTGAATAATTTGGCGCATTGGTGGAACAACAGTATTATGAGGTATTATTCCGTCATCGCCAAGTTGACCTTGACCATCATGTTCGTGATGATTGTCAGTAATTACATCGGGACCTTGAGCTCTTCGAATATGCGTTATAACTTTTCCTGAACGTGATCGAGGGTGTTGAAGAAGAACCGCAGATGGTGCCAATTATGATTTGACCAAATATGATTAAAACACTAAGTGGTGACGAAAGAGACGAAGAACGTAGAAAAGTCGTTAGAAAAATGATGGTGATTGGGAGAATGATGAGATTGTACCTTGCAGTTGCCTACGTACCCAAATTATCAATGGGATCAAGTCTCAAGAGCATAGTTCTCTATGAAAAAGAGTTTGGTATTTATATAGGTAAAGTAGAGAGTCCTTATAGCTCAAGTATTCTTGTATCTTAAGTAATTGTGATTGAATATAACTCTCAACTGATAATTATCTCTTTGATAAGAAATGAATCTAGACATAAATTAACATACATTAGTGGCAAGCCATGTGGCTAAGGTTCAGCCTTAGACATATGAGTTAATGGGCATGTACATTGATCCATGGTATTGCAAATTGGGCTTTAAACCTGTCGATTAAACGAATAAAATAAAGACCCCTACTAATAGATGTTTGCCACGTAGGTGGGGGTCGAAACACAAAACCAGGGTGAAGTGAATGCGGTTTACACTCTTACATCGGACAGAATAGTAGGTAATCAAATCCTTATGCCAGATATTCACCCACCTGAAGCTGAGAAAGAAATTGTACCTGTATCTGAAAAGGACCCTGGAAGATACACCATTCCATGTACTTTGGGAAACAAGTATACCATTACTGCACTTTTAGATCTAGGAGCAAGTGTCAACTTACTTCCTTATTAACTGTTCCAACAGTTAGGTCTCCATGATCTCAAACCTACTACACTAAAATTGTAGTTAGCAGATCGCTCCATCAAATACCCAAAGGCATTGTGAAGAACGTCCTGATCAAAGTCCAAGATTTTTCTTACCCGGTTGATTTTGTCATTCTGGACACTGAAGTTGCTTCCGATTCCATTCCTATCATCTTAGGGCACCCCTTCCTCACAACTGTAAAAGCTATCATCAACTGTTGTGATGGATCCATAATATTGTCTTTTGGGAATCAATCTGTTGAGATTAACGTCTTTAAGATAACCCAATCATTGGATGAAGAGAAAAACATGATCGACAGTTCGAATGATGTCATACCTTCCTTATTGGTTTCAACACTAATGGTGGAAGAAAATAAGGATCACAATTTTTATGAAAACATGACAGAGGAGGAATTTCTAAACCTCTATCTAATTGATCCTTCTGATCCACCAATTGAAAACTGCATCGAGTATCTGTTAGTTTCTACTGATATGGAACTCCGGGAACCAGCTAAATGCCATTCTAGCATGTTACCATCTCTAGAAACCCTCCAATTTTCTACCACCAAGGTTTTCATCCTCCGCCGTTTAAAAAGAACGTGTTGTTTGCACTCGACTTTCTTGCGTCTCCCGTACTTCATGAATTTGTCAATCCTTCTAGCGAGAACGTTTTGCCCAAGAACGAACCACGGGAGCATTTCATTTTTAAATGCAAAATAGTAAAGACTCACTCCTTCAATGAGTTTAGTGCTAAACCCACTTTCTCATACTTTTCATCTCCACTTTATAAAAAATATCTACCTCCTAAATGTTCTTTCCGACCACCCTTTTTCTCACCATCATCTACATGGATCCCATTGCGTTTAAGAAAAACAAAAGTGCACGCTCGTTTAGGTTCTAGGTCTACTAAATCTCGAGGCAATAAATCTGGGTGTCTAAATCTGTTTGGTGGTGAAAAACGTGTTAGTTGGACAGACCCACAGCTTTTTCGGTTGTTGATATATGGTAAGTTGTGTATTTATTTATGAAGACTCCCACACGTTGAATTAAAGTCCTGAGAATCTGACTTTAAACGACTCATCTTTTTCTTTCAGTGCACTCCACTCCATTCTTATTTAAAATGAGTGCACCATCTTGGTACTCGAGCCCTCCTTTCTTTTCTTTCTCTATTCTCTTGGAGTGTGTGGTTGCAAGCGCTGGAGCCTTAGTCCATAACAACTCTATTTCAGAATTAAGTATAAATGACTTCTGATAATCGAGCAGACATGAATTCTGGTACAAGATGGATACCCAAAATCAATCCTCCACACTTCTCTCTTTTCTATCTTTTTTAATCATTTTAGAATAAATTTGTTATTAGTAACTTTTGTAACTTATAATTAAAATAAGTAAAGTGTAGTGTAAAAACTTCCACCTAAAGCCTTCTCCCATTTAAGGTTTCTCTTAAGTAGTCTAGCTAAGTTGTGAACAAGTGCTTCAATATTAGGCATGGGACAATTCCTTTATTTGAACTATATTTCAACATGAATCAAAAGTAAGGTAATTGATATAAGTGTGAGTTGGAATAACGTCCAATTTAATGCTTATCAAATGGCACTGCTGCCAGGGTTAATAAGTGAATAACTTAACTATCACTTCTCCACCTAACAAGCGCCATTTGATATTCACTTTTGAGGTGATTTATATCAAGTACTTTTCTCTCAAATCATTGTTCGAGTAGCTCGAGCAAGGTTTCATCCCATGCCTAACATTGAAGCACTCTTGGTTCACAACTTCACTCAACTAATCACAAAAAACATTTATGAGCGAAGGATTTTGTTAGATGTTTTACACTACACTTACTTTAAATTCACTTTCAAATTACAATTAACAACTTAATTCTAAACTTGCTTAGAGAAGATAGAGAGAGAAAGTTGTGAAGGATTGATTTATCATGTGATTCAAACCATGGCCCAAAATATCGCCGAGATATCCAATATATCGCCGATATATCTCGGTAAATTGGTACACCGATATCGATATTTTCGACATATGTCCACCGAATATTGAACCCCTTTTTTTCCGAGATATATCGGAATTTCTGATATGAAACTTTATATCGCCGATATAATCGATATTTCCGATATAATCGATATATATCAGTTGACTTTTTGACCATTTTTTAATATAAATCCGATATTTCCAATATATTTCCGATATTATATATTCGATATTTCCGATATTTTAAATAGTTTGGACTGGTCACCAAAAAAACCGATATATCTGGTATATCTCGGTTTTTGGGTACACCAATATATTAACCGATATCGATATTTTGGGCCTTGATTCAAACTACTATTAATGAAAGAAATATTTCAATTGTTAGTTTTCATATTCACTTTGATTCATAGACAAATCAAAGTAAAAAATTAAACTTTAATCTTTAGTAAAATTTCTAAATCTCTAAAGAGATTCTACTAGCACGAGAGATTAAATTAGCACCCTATCTCTATAGCACTTCTTCAACCTCTAGTTTGTTTTCCACTTCTAACTATTTTGTAATTGAAGTAAAAATTAAACTTGTTAAATTTTAAACAATTAAATTACATCTTCTTTAGTAGAGTTATCCTCACTTGGGTTTATCTGACCCTCCACAAGGGATGAGTTAGCTCATGGTGAGATAATTACAACTAATGAAAATGAAAATGAAGAAGAAGATGTTTCTTAATTCCTAAACTATGAAATTATTTTCCTAAAAATAAAACTAAAAGAGAGAGAAGAAGAGGGTGGAAGGGCTACAAGGCCACAAATCACAAGTAAATTGCCAAGTTTATTTAGAGCACCACTCCTCCTATTTATAGTTTTAAAGGAGTGAAATGGGTGGCCAAGATTACATCTTACATTTTCAATCCAAAGGTTACAAATTAATCTACTTTGATAATATAATTTATTTAATCTAAGTGGATAAAGTGGGTGAATAGTAATTCCGATTACAAGATAAATAATTAGGAGTGGTTTGTGCATTTATTAAGTGGAGAAAGTGGGTGATTACATAAGTTTCCACTTAATGACATCATGATGAATGGTAATTGGATTTTTACTTTGTCTTAGTTCGGACTTGTTTTAATTCCCAGTCAAGTAAATTGATAGAACCTATATACCATTATGTAGAGCTTGTTATGTTGATCGTTTTTACAGGTCACACGCCTAAAATGGAGTTCGAAGTCAAAAGATATAACTTTCAAAAGTTTCGTTGACTTTTCTACAAGATTTGACTAGGGTTGACCGGAACTGTTATTTTGACCAGGCTTCATGGGCTTGATTTAAGATTCCAATGTGCTTCTTTCAGACTTGATTACAAGGCATTGTTTCCAATTAGCATATTCACCTTGTTTCCATGCCAAACTGCTGATTTTGTTGAAATTCATCGTTTACGTGTCGAAACCTTCAAAAGCATGGAAATATGATTAATTTGCATTTATGACACACATAATTAACCAATATCTAATGTCTCTACAGGGTTTATATTATAATTTTTGGTGCTTATCACACCACCCCCAAACAGCATTATGCTTGTCCTCAAGCAAAGAAGAGACACTAAACAAATAAGTGGCCAAAAATGTGTAGTCCAAGCTAATTCTCATTTCGCAGAGTGCGATTGCATTGACCGTATGCAACAAGACCTTAAACCACTAGGAGTTCCCTAGTGGACGAGTTATAGCCTCGTGAGAGTTTTCTAGAGAAGATACTCACAAACTTTATTATACTACAACGACTCAGTAACAAAGACTTATTCCCTTAATTAATCTCAAATATCTATACATCTAATTAACGAGGAACAAGAACTAATTCCATTGAAACTTGAGTTAATAAATTCACAATAATTAAAACAACTACATATGATCATGTATGCAATGAATTTTTACAATGAACTGTATAAGCAGGGCCGTTTCTAGATCCTTTGGAGAGTGTCCTTAAGTACGTTATCACAGGTATGTGTCGAAACACAAATTCTCTCATATTTTTTCCACTCAAGTTTTCCTAACTCCAATGTGTAATGGGCACACGTTTCCTCACATACTTAATGACATTCAGAAAAGCAGAGGTCGATTGATCACAACTACTACTTATTATCACACTACCCTATTCCTAGTTGAGCTAGAGGTCTTTATTAGGTATTATGGGGCTTAGGTGGTAGTGTAGAAGAAAATGGATTGGAAACTTAAAAATATGATAAGTATGAGAGAATAGGGTCTTTAAAATTTTACACTAGAGAAATCCTTTGGTCCTTTTGCTTCTAACTTATGTTTCCATACTCAGCCCTTTTTTGCTGTGTAACTTATTTTGATTTGACTTTGAGAGTTCTAACTTTATTTTTCTTTTCTTTTTGGAAACTTATTTCTATTTGTCTTTTCTTTTCCTTTCTAAAGCAAGTAACTGATTTTTGTTTAGACAAGTTGACCTTGCCTCTTTTTGTGTGTAAATGAGATGTGGGATATGGATAGATGATGGTCGTTGAACAAAATAGAAGCGTATCAAAACCTAATTATCCCTCAATAAGTAAAGGATGAGTAGGGTATCGTTCCACTTTTAAGTGTATGTTTATATGAAGGACTGGACTGGAAAGGGAGTTTGAGGGATTAAAAACTATTATTATAGATATTATAGATTCTAATGCTAAACTAAACTATTAAGAATTTATAAGAGAGGGAATTCAAGAGATTAGAATCCACCAATACTTTTGATTCAATGACCTTTTGCTTCATGGTTGTTCTCACAAGTAGACTACAATTAGGCAATCGAGCGAGTGCCGATGCCCTCTTGGACGAAACATCGTCAACGAATCACTCTACTTAAGGTTGTTCCTATGTTCATGTTACTAGTATCTTCTTTCCTTTTATGTGAGCTTGGGTAGCTATTCAATAAATCACCATCTAAGGCAAACACAAGGAATACTTCCCTTACTTTAAAACACTACACAACTAGAAAAAAAGTAAAGAATAATAGTATAACATTCAATTACAATAAATAAAACCCTATTCTAGCATTATATTCAATTGTCATAAATAGAAGCATGTCACTAGCAAATATTCAATTTCAATAAATAAAACCCTAAACTAGCATAATATTCGATTGCAATAAATAAAAACCTTAATCTATACTTCCATCCCCTGGTGTGGGCAATGGAACTAATAACTAAAAACATAAAGAACTAACCTCATGGAAGAACACCATGAACCAGAAGAATAATTAAACCTTAAGCACCGGCTTCATCTTCTCTCTTGAAGGAGAAGATTAGCCTTCCATAAAGAAGGAAGAACACGAAGAACGAGAAGAAGAAGAGTCAAAGAACATAAGACTAGAAAGACTAATTTATTAAGACTCAGCTAGTTAAAACCGATCTTTTATTATTAATCTCTCTCTGCCTCAAGTTCTGGAGACAAGAGTATAAGTGAATTGGCAAATTACATGAGGCACTTAGGTCCTCTATTTATAGTGGTTACAATGAGCTCTAGAAGCATTCCAAACCGTCATTTGTTTCCTAATACAAATATACTTCTTTCAGAGTCCAACTTCGTCTCCAAAATTGAGAAGAAATTGGCTATAGTGTTGATCCATGCGTCTGGATGCACTATTCATGCGTCTCAGACACGATCAATGCGTCCGGACGCTGGATCCATGCGTCCCAGACGCGTAAGCTTATTTTGTCTCTTATGCTCTATCCTTCTATCCTCTTTTGCGGGCTTTGGTCCAAGCAACGAATCATTTGGCCATGGGCTTCCAAATAGGCTTTAAAATAGGTCCAAGTCGCATCTTTAATAGCTCCAATTCCTTGACCTTCTCCATGATTGTCCATAGGCTTCCCATGTGATCCTTAATGCTCCGAATTGCTCCGTTTTACCCCTTTTTCTCTAATATTCCACAAAACTCTCTCTTTCACCTGTAGAATCATAAAACATAACTTACAAACACTATTAGTCCACTAAAATGGCTAAACAAGAGGCATAATCGAGGGTTAAATAGCACTTTTTGAGCACTTATCATAACTCCCAACTAGCCTTTTGCTAGTCTCTTAGCAAATAAGATAAAAAAAATAGATAAGTGATCAAAATCACATCCTAATAACAAAAATAAAATCCTAACTTATTTTCGCAGGCATCGCCATTGTATTTACCATATGCAACAAGGCTTTAAACCTTTAAGTTCCCCAAAAAGGATGAGTTATAGTCTCGTGAGGGTTTTCATGTGATATACCCATAAAATCAATCAATAGCATGTTCAAGAATGATAGTATTTTTTAGAGAGAGAAATTCCTTACCCACTTAATGCTTACTCCAACAGACGGTCTCCATTGCTAACTACATTGCTGCAAAGACTCATAGATTATGATGGGAGATAGTAAAAATTGACAAAATTCTCAATCAAGGCTTATGTGTGTACTTAGTCAATCTCCTATACTCTCCTATCCAAGAAATGGAATCCCTAGTTTACCTTTAGACAGATAATCTCGACTTTCAATCCTCACTGGTCATACTCTCAGAAAAAAAAAATATCTTAGAAGATGGTATACTATTTTACCTCATGTATGTGGGGAAAAGAATAATGCATATGAACATCCCGCATACTATCTTGAAAAATGGACTTCTAGATGACAGTAGTCTCATGGAAAGAATGTCAATCACATATGAAGTGTCGGGTCCTTCACTTTAGCATCCTCTCACCTATTCTAGACTTTGTACCATATTGTAGTGATAAGTCATGGGTTGTAACTTAGCTTGGGTATTGGTTTATGAAGGAAAGGTTAAAAGGATTCTAAGGTTGTTTCTGAAAACACTAAGGGTGTTCCTTCATTCTTTAAAAGATTTCTTCAAATTCTGTATTGTAGAAAAAATTCTTCCTTTGTCTTAGCTTTTCCATCCATTCTGTTTAACACATTTTTTTTTTTTTTTAGCTCAGTGGTATATCCTTGATTAGTACTGGATATGCTTGTTTTCCACTAGCTTCTTTCACTTAGAACAGAATGATGGTCTTCATTGTATCTCTCTGGTATTTCCTTGTAATCTTCCTTTTGTGTTATTTCTTCCGCTTTGTGCCCCTCGTATTCTCAGAAATATATAGATATGGCCGATAAAGATTTTGGCTATACTCCTTGTCTGGAGTTGAGTAAAGGGTAAAGGGTTTTATGAAAGAAAATGGCTTATTATAAGGATCAAAAGGGTTTAACATGATAGTCCTACTAGGTGGGATAAAGGCTGAATGGGTTCACTACTTGACTTATCAGTATGATACTCTGTTTCGAATAAACTACATGACCTAATGGCTATCTTCCCAGTTGATGTCACTTCATGATTAACCAAATCAACAAACAATGAGACTATATTACAACGACATAAAGAACTGAAAGATGTTGAGTCACTAAGACTCAGATTTTTCGAAAGAACTCTCCAAAGAATGGGTATAAAGCTCAAGTCTCACGGGCTAAGTCTAAAAATTCTACTTCCAGTTTACTAGGGGTTTAAATCTCTCTTCTAACAAAAGTACACAAAACTAACCAAGTATTATGGTGGTGCCTTGATAAAGAATTCTATCAACAAGAACCATGTCCAAGCATAATAAATAGTTTAAGCGGTAATGAAATCAATAATATCAACCATCTATCAAACTCAACATTATGCAGTATAGAATATATATCCCAGACTCATCATTAAAATTCATTTTTCTCATGCTACTGATATAAAAACAAAAATATTTTTGGTTTTGAAAACTAATTTTCAAAATTCATTTCTCAAGTACTTCTCAAGTACGCCCTCCCGCAACTTAACATATGCATTGTCCTCAATGTATAGAAACTAAGTAAATAAAATGAATGAGAAAAAGGGAAGATGTTACCATTGATGCAGAATATCAAAATTATTCCCAAAAATAAGAACATTTCCTTTTACCAAGATTTTTTTTTTGTTAGGTCTTTTAAGTCAGATCCCTAAGACTATATATCAAGCATTATCAATTTGGAGTGAGGAGATCATATTTTCTTACCCAAATCTGATGAATGTTTGGAGGACGAGGAGGTCTCACCTTGTGGGTTGTCAAAAATACTCCTTGATATGCCGGAAAGATTGCTGGTGAAGTTGCTTCTCTACCTTGAACTATTTCAAGTCTGATGATTGTGTGATAGGCCTTGTGGTTCCTCCGTGTAGAAGATTGATTGACGGGTATCTTTCTTTTTAACAGACAATAGTATCGATGTGCCCTTTACCACCACAAAGGATGATAATAGATGTCCGGCCGGATCAAGGTGGGCGGTGGGAAGTTTCACATACTACTTCTCTCGTTCGGACAATGATGGTGTAGAAGAGGCTTCAACAGTGCAATGTTTCTTATTAATATGGTCCACTTTCTGCTTCAGAAGACTCATTTCAGTTTCTAGATTCTGTTATTTTTCCAAAACTTCTTTAAGCTGATTCTCTAGTAACTGATTTTTCTGGGTAGAAGTCTGTTGTTCATCCTTAAATGTAGAGTTCATCTTCTCAAGGTATGATACTCTCTCTGCCAATTTTCCATTCTGCTCACTTAAATCCTAAATTTTCTGTAGAGATTCCAAGAACATGGCTAGCAACGCCTCTGTGGTGGGGTTCTCAGGTTCATCACAGTTTTCTGTAGATTGAGCACTCTCAATTGTATCTTCGAATGGGAAGGATTCTTGTATCATGCTATCAAGGAAGTACACCTCTCCACCTTCGGTGTCATCACAATCCTTATACAACAGGTGAAAGATATTTATGTCCATGTACATCTTACCAAAGTTGATCTTCATTCCACCGTTGTGACAATTTATCAAAGCTTTTGCGGTAGCGAAGAAAGGTCGGCCTAGAATAATTTGAATTTTATCAAAGGCCTCCTGGGTGTCTATCAAACTGAAATCCACTGGATAGTAGAAATCGGCTACTTGAACAAGAACATCCTCAACTATGCATCTGGGAATCTTGGTAGAACAGTCAGCTAACTTTAATTTGACTTTTGTAGGCTTTAGGTTCTCCAGGCCCAACCCTTGGTACACATGATATGGCAAGAGATTAACACTACCACCAAGGTCTAAAAGAGCATTACCCGTGAATTTTTCTCCTATCTTGCATGATATTGTAGGATTTCTTGGATCTTTGAGCTTGACTGGAGCTTGCTGATGGATAATAGATGTTGTTTGTCCGGCTAGAAACGCTCGCTTTGGAACATGAGTACTTCTCTTTATGTTACATGCATCCTTCAAGAATTTAGCATATGATGGCAACTGCTTGATCACTTTAAGAAAGGGGATATTGATGTTATCTTTTTCAAATGCCTCATTTATCTCTAAAAATTGCTTGTCCTTTTTGGTTTGAGCTAAAAACATAGGAAAAGGTGCATTTGGTACAAACACATCAGCATGTGTTTGCTCTTCTTTCTCTTTGGCATTCTTGCATATCTTGTCTTGGTCATCTTGACAAATGGGAGTGGAAAGGATTTCTCCCACTTCCTTTTGAACTTCATTTGAAATCTTGACCAATTGCTCTGTAGCAATGTCATCATGAGAGAGTACGTCAACCTTGTTGTCTATCTTCAATCCTGATCTGAGAGTAGTAACTGAGCTAACATGATCATGGAGGTGATCAGTACTAGAAGTTGTCCCAATGTGGCATACATCTTCACTCCTCGATATCAGTTCTAATAAGCTAGGTTGAGTGGCTTGTGTCTTTACAGACAAAGCAGTAGTGAGTTGGTCGACCTTGGCCTCTAGAGACTCCATTCTAGAACATTGACTTGCCTGAGATTTCTGGAGACTGAGCTGAGACTGTGCAAGAAGCTCTAGAATACTTTCAAACTTTTGATTTTTCTGTGATAGCAAAGTAATAGCATTCTCCAGGTTAGCAGGTGTGGCATAATTTCTCCTAGGATCAGGCACTAACTCTCCACTTGTATTGGAATTATGCTGAGAGTATAATTGTTGTTGAGGAACTAACTGTGAAGCTTGACTTGTCTGTGAAATATAACTTTGATCTTGAGAACCTGGGGGTCCAGCGTTCTGTCTCCAATAATTACCTTGAAAGTTATTGCCACCTTGGTTGGACCTCTGAAATGAGTTCACATTGTACTCTCCAACTAATGCATGTTAACAGTAACCAGGACATTCTAGAGTTGCATGGGAAGTGTCCGAACAGACTTCGCAATATTAGGTAGCTTGCATGATTGGGAGAGATTTAGCTTGAGACTTGTTAATCTTGGAGGGATTCATAGAGAACTGGTTAAATTTCTTACTCAGAGTTTCAATGCTGGTGGCCAGGCTAGCCAATGTAGACTTCAGTTCTTGATCTAATTGTTCATGTGCTTGGTAACCAAATTGCTTTGGCTCCCCCTCCATGCTAGTGACATCCTCGTTGCTAGTAGTCCACTGTTGTGTTTCTTTAGCTAAATTCTCGAGAAAGTTGTAAGCTTCCTCTCCATCCATCGATGTAAACTTGCCTTTATGCATTGACTGTATCATCTGCTTGTTCATCATCGAGATTCCTCGATAGAAAAAATAAGCCAGTGTACTCTTGTCATATCCATGATGTGGCCATGAGACTAGCAAATTATTGAATTTCTCCCAGCTTTGATGATATTCATCAGTCACTTTTCCTTTGAAATTGCTGATAGCTTACAGCATGGCATCTGTCTTCTGGGGTGGGTAGAACTTGTTCATAAACTTTGTTCTCAACTTCTCCCAGTTGTCTATTGAATTGATCGGCTGTGCAGTTAACCATTCAGATGTTTTATCTTCAAGTGAGAGCGGAAAAAGAATCAACTTGATACTCTCATCTTTAATATTCTGGTTATTGAAACTTCTGAGGACTGATAGAAATTTGTTCATGTGAACATATGGCTGAACATTGTCTGAACCATTGAACTTTGGAAGCATAGAGATTACTGATGCTCTAAGTTCAAACTTGTTAGCTTATGTCTCTAGAAAAACAATAATGTTGGGTGGGTCTCCAATGATTGACAAATAGAAATCACTTAGCTTCTTCCTCTATTGTGCTTGCATGGGTGGGATAGCTTCAGGATTATTGGTGTCCACAACACCTCCATCATTGCGTGTGGCCATTGTATCAATCCTGTCTAGTATTCTTGCTATACGAAGATGATAAAAACTATCCTACTATGCTTGAATGCAATTAAACTAATCTGCAACTATTCTAAATTATACTAATATGCAAAACTACTTTCCTTCAACTGGGTTGAGCTTTGCAGCTAGTATCTCGCCCTTTGTCTAAAGCTGTCTCTTCTAGGGTTATGGTGAATCACTTGGATTTCTTAAGTACCACAACCCACAGACGATAGTCCGTTTGTCAAGATTCAGACAAGAAATACTAGAGTTTGATGTTTCACTATGTTGGCTTACAACTTCAATTGTTGAAAAGGTCCTAAATGCAATTATACTAAAAAGCAATAAAACTAAACTATGATGCAACTATACTAAGAAAGCAATAAAAAGAATGAAGATTTGACTAACCTGGATGGTAGATCTTGTCTTCGAGATGCCCTTCAAGCTTCTTTCTTTCTCAAAAAGGATGGATGATGCAGCTAAAATTACCTCAAGATCTAAAATTCTAATCTTGAAAGAAAACGTTAAACATAAACAACTTAAAACGGCAGCGGCGCCATTTGACCTTGCCTCTTTTTGTGTGTAGATGAGATGTGGGATATGGATAGATGATGGTCGTTGAACAAAATAGAAGCGTATCAAAACCAAATTATCCCTCAATAAGTAAAGGATGAGTAGGGTATCGTTCCACTTTTAAGTGTATGTTTATATGAAGGACTGGACTGGAAAGGGGGTTTGAGGGATTAAAAACTATTATTATAGATATTATAGATTCTAATGTTAAACTAAACTAAATTAAACTAAACTAAACTATTAAGAACTTATAAGATAGGGAATTCAAGAGATTAGAATCCACCAATACTTTTGATTCAATGACCTTTTGCTTCATGGTTGTTCTCACAAGTAGACTACAATTAGGCAATCGAGCGAGTGTCGATGCCCTCTTGGACGAAACATTGTTAACGAATAACTCTACTTAAGGTTGTTCTTATGTTCATGTTACTAGTATCTTCTTTCCTTTTATGTGAGCTTGGGCAGCTATTCAATAAATCACCATCTAAGCCAAACACAAGGAATACTTCTCTTACTTTAAAACACTACACAACTAGAAGAAAAGTATAGAATAATAGTATAACATTCAATTACAATAAATAAAACCCTATTCTAGCATTATATTTAATTGCAATAAATAAAAGCATGTCACTAGCAAATATTCAATTGCAATAAATAAAACCCTAGACTAGCATGATATTCGATTGCAATAAATAAAAACCTTAATCTATACTTCCATCCCCTGGTGTGGGCAATGGAACTAATAACTAAAAACATAAACAACTAACCTGATAGAAGAACACCATGAACCAGAAGAATCATTAAACCTTAAGCACCGGCTTCATCTTCTCCCTTGAAGGAGAAGATTAGCCTTCCATAAAGACTAATTAGAGTCTAAGAACATAATACTAAAAAGACTAATTTATTAAGACTCAGCTAGTTAAAACCAATCTTTTATTATTAATCTCTCTTTGCCTCAAGTTCTGGAGACAAGAGTATAAGTGAATTGGCAAATTACATGAGGCCCTTAGGTCCTCTATTTATAGTGGTTACAATGAGCTCTATAAGCATTCCAAACCGTCATTTGTTTCCTAATACAAATAGACGTCTTTCAGAGTCCAACTTCGTCTCCAAAACTGAGAAGAAATTGGCTACAGTGTCGATCCATGCATCTGGACGCACTATTCATGCATCTCAGACACGATCAATGCGTCTGGACACTCGATCCATGCGTCCCAGACACGTAAGCCTATTTTGTCTCTTCTGCTCTATCCTTATAGCCTCTTTTGCGGGCTTTGGTCCAAGCAACGAATCCTTTGGCCTTGGGCTTCTAAATAGGCTTTAAAATAGGTCCAAGTCGCATCTTTAATAGCTCCAATTCCTTGGCCTTCTCCATGATTGTCCACAGGCTTCCCATGTGATCCTTAATGCTTCGAATTACTCCGTTTTACCCCTTTTTCTCTAATATTCCATAAAACTCTCTCTTTCACCTGTAGAATCATAAAACATAACTTACAAACACTATTAGTCCACTAAGATGGCTAAACAAGAGGCATAATCGAGGGTTAAGTAGCACTTATCACAAGTCTTTCTCTTCACTTTTTCTGCATGCATCCTATTTCTCATACTCATCAAATATGTGGGTTTATTTTATTTTGGGGTTAATAAATGGGTAAGGAAATGTTGGTGAAAAAGGAAAAATGGCTAAATGAAATATTCAATGGTGCGACTAGCGGTAAAATTTGTACAGGTATGTATTTATGGCTATATTGATCCAAAGAAAGCCTAAATTCTCTTCTAGGATTCGAATGGTGATCAAGTAAGTAAACGTGTGATTTCTCTACTCATAATAATTACTCTTCTGTGTCATTACTCATAAATCACTCACGTCGAAGCTTTTAGGCAAGATTCTCACTAGATTTGGAAATTAAGTAGTCTAATTGTGGGTCCCAGAAGATTACTGCTACATACAGTCAATGATACTCATTGCGTGAATGTTCATGAAAAGATGTAAAAACAATTGCCTATGTATTAACCTAAGTTTCAAGGAACAAATTCTCATCCTAGTGCTAAGGTGAGATTTCTAAACAATTTTCATCACAGAAAAGGAAACAAGACTTTGTCACTAAATACGTTGAAAAGAAAAGAAAGTAAAACTATAAACAAACTAATAATACGCTAATTTTTGCAAAAAAGGTTCTAACCACCCCCAAACATAAAGACACTTTGTCATCAAAGTGTAAAAGAGATCGAGAAAGAAGATACCTGAGACGTTTTGAGCAAAAATTCAGTGAACAAACTACAGCAAAATGTTATTCGAGCATAATATAAAATATACCAAAAGAAAACTGAAATTATCACACTAAGCAAAGAAAACAAACAAATATCACACCAAAAAAAGGGAAGAGCACACCAAATACAAATATATATATATATATATATATATATATATATATATATATATATATATATATATATATATATATATACCAACATGTAAATTCAGGGCGCATCCAATCTAGGATCATCACGTGTGAAGTGCCAATCTTTAGCATCATGCTAGTTGATAATGGTCTACCATAGTTCGCTCCATTTTGTAGCTCCAGATCAGTCCAAGTGTCGCAGCATTTTATTGTCATTCGGGTAGCAAGGACTGTTCCGAGATGGGTGAGATTTAGACCAAATGATGAGCTAAATTTCAGTTGGAAGAAAGTGGAGAAGGGAGGGGAATTTTTGGGCACCCATCTTGTACCAGAATTAACGTTTGCTCGAATATCAGAAGACATTTATACTCAGTTTTGAAATAGAGTTGTCATGGACTAAGGCTCTGGCGCTTACAACCACACACTCAAAGATAATTTTGAGAGAAGAAAAGAAAGGAGGGTCCGGGTACCAGAATGGTGCACTCCCTTAAAATAAGAGTGGAATGGAGTACACCATGAAAAAGATGAGTCATTTAAAAGCAGATTCTCAAGACTTTAATTCAATGTGTGGGGGTCTTTAGAAATAAATACACAACTTATCATATATCAACAACCGAAAAAACTGTAGGTTTGTCCAACTAACACTTTTGTCACCCCCAAACAGATTTAGACACCAAGATTTGTTGCCATGAGATTTAGTAGACCGAGAACCTAAATGAGCGTGCACTTTTGTTTTTCTCAAACTCAATGGGATCCATGTAGTTGATGGTGAGAAAAAAGATGGTCGGAAAGAACATGCAGGAGGTAGATATTTTTGATAAGGTGGAGACAAAAAGAATGAGAAAGTGGGTTTAGCTCTAAACTCTTTGAATGAGTGGGGCTCTACTGTTTCACATTTGAAAATGAAGGTGTCCATTGGTGTTATCTTGGTTATTACTTCGTCGCCAGATGGGTTGAAAAACTCATGAAGAACAGGTGAGGCGAGAAGGTCAAATGCAAATGTAAGGCTCTGTTGAAAGGGTGGAGGATGGGAAATCGTGGTGGTAGAAGGTGGGTGGCTTTCTACAGGTGGTAACTCGTCACAAGCTCTTAATTGAAGTATTCTTCATCCAGCTTGTCTGGATCTACAGGATAATCTTCATCTACAAAATTATGTGCATCCTTAAGGAAATCTTCAATATCCTCGGTAGTGATGTCGCCAAAGAAATTATGAGCCTTGCTATAAGAAGAATGGGTACCAATGTTGGAGTAAGACATCAACTGAACTGGTGATCATGTTGATCTCACCATCCATAGTTTGTGGCATCAATTTGAAAACATTTATCTCCATAATGAGATTTCCAAAGGACATAGTCATAGAACCATCACGACAGTTGATGAGGGCGTTTGCAGTTGCAAGAAATGGACGCCCTAGGATGATAGGAATGGAGTCATAT
Source organism: Coptis chinensis (assembly GCF_015680905.1). NCBI lineage: Eukaryota > Viridiplantae > Streptophyta > Magnoliopsida > Ranunculales > Ranunculaceae > Coptis > Coptis chinensis. The sequence continues at coordinate 32,696,360 of NC_141463.1, read as the reverse complement.
GCAACTTTCATGTCTAGAATGACAAAATCAATGGGATAAGCCAATAGATTCCACCCAAACAAACCCCTGGAAGTACGCAATCTCCATTCTTCTAGATGCAGTTTGAGGATAAGCCATATGTAATAAGGGTAGCTTAGTCCGCCGCGCTCCTCGCAAGGTCCAAGACGATATTGTCCTGAGCAGTAAATCACCCAAAACATAAAGGTGAAACCACTATCTGGCTGGATTGGGTTCGTTTATGAGCCGACATGAAAGTTGTCTAGGATCATCTTGATTGAAAAAGAGTTCAATAGCCGTAATAGTGATGGTAACACGTTAATCTTCCCCTGCATAGTTGAAAAAAAAAATTTTAAAAAAACATACTTAAAAATCATAAAAATCAAAAACTCAAAAACCCAAAAAAAAATTCTACGATATTCCTCAACTCACGTCGCGCACGTATCTACTATAGTCGCACACGCTACCATTTCTGCTTAAAATAGCTTTTTCTTTCGGGGTTTGCTACATCTTTTCAGAATATGTGTGTTGGTCTAACTACCCTGTGAAACCTTTCTCTATATGTTCTATCTCAGTAAAAAAACCTCAGTCACTGTCTTAGGAATCTGACGTTAAACAACCTATTTTCTGAGATCCAAGGAAGAAAATACGTGTTGGTCCAACTTCATTGTGACACCTTCCTCCGTATTTTCTAATATTTTTGCACAACTTGTTCTTCATCTTGGGAATCTGATGTTAAAAGACCCACTTTGAAAACTACTCACTTTCACGTTTTCCCGAGAGTTGGTTATGATGTTCTACGAACATAGCAACTTCCATAATAGTAAATTCTTTTTTCTAACGAATGGAAGGCAACATGAATTGACTCAGGAACTCATTTTTGAGGTCGTTCAAATTCTCATGATAGATCCTGAAGTACATCTTCAAGAAACCCCTTTTGACACTGTGCGACAACTCATGCTTGTAACAATTCGGTATGGTGAATTCCACGACAAACTTTATAATGTTCGTCACAAGTCCTTACAAAAAAGCCAACAAGCTGTCGTTCACTAGTTGGCATCCAATGACGTTGGCAACGCCAAAACATCTGAAGTAACCAAACCTCTTCTTCACCTACTCTAGGTGTTACAGACTAAACGAGACGATTTTTGCATAATCTAGTATCTCTGGCATTCGATTACTCGTACCAGAGGTGAAGCATCCCCTTTGCATACCATAGTCACACGAATCATGCTGAAGTGGGATTTCTATGTTGAATATCCTCTGATCCCTCTTAAAATAGCTCACAATATAACAATTCACTCCAACTGCTTGGACGGTTATTGGACACCATCTGCCACAATGAAGCAGGGCAATGACCATGCTAATAACACTCTCTCTTATGGGAATTTCTTTGCTGAGGGTTCCCTTGCCAACATTGTTAATCCTATGGAAGGTATTCAATTTCTTCACTAAGGTTTGATGGCCCTCCATAACAGTCAAAACATCCTCATTGGGAAATTGCTAGAACTACAATAACGTCAGACGGTGCATGACGAGGACTATAAAGAGTTCATGCAAGCCCACACTCAGCTCTTAGGAAATCATACCCTCAACTTGGAGCATCAGACTGACATTTTTGAGAACTAGGGCAATCTGCAATAGCACGTTCTCACAAAGTTGATGAACTTCACCATCTTGTGACAAGTTCCCTTCAACCTTCTCCTTTTCTTCTGCCATAACATGGACCTCCCTCTTCTCATTATGCTCACCACTAGACTTTGTTTCTGGGTTGCTTACTTGATTTTTCTTTCTAGGTCCATCTCTTTTGTTTTTATGTGTTATTTGGAGTGTTTTTCAGTGATAGTTCAGTTTGGTGTGTTTTTTAAGTTGTAATTAAGGATATTAGTTTTATAATAATATTCTGTTCTTACAGCCCATTTTACTCCCTTTGTTTATAATTTTGCTTGGGAGTACAATCTAACTATCATCCATCTTCTTTCATCATTAATGCAATTCTTGGATTCCAATTTTTCTTGCTTTCCCTATTCCAGCCACTGTGTGCCTCAAGGATAATACATGTTTACTCTTAAGTGGAGAACATAATCACGAGTTTTAAGGAGTGAACTATTCGGTGCTTAAGCCAATGTAACTACCTTTTTGACTTTTAATCAAATTGATTACTAGTCTGTCAGGCTTAACTGTTATAAATTGCACATCTTAGATCTAATAATCTATCCATTTCTTCACTCATTCTTTCCTAAAACAGAATTAATCTTCACTTTCTAAGCTAAGTTTTTGTTACATAATTGTTCTTAAACTCCCTCTCTTACAAGCTCCATCATTTTCTCTCAGGATGTCGACTCCACAAATTATTCCTGAACAATCTTTCCAAGCTATGATGAACCTTCCCACTTATGGACTTCATTTTTGTGACTTCATTGCCGACATTGGTTGGACTTCCCTCGTTCTTCAACCCGAGCTAACTTATTCTCCAAGTTTGGCTGCACACTTTTAAGTTCATATGGATGACACAACTGCTTTCAACCGTGCACATGGTTTCTTCGTTGATGGCTTCACAGTCCGACTTGGCGATACACACCATGTTTTTCCTGAACCTGTGATAGCTATGGCTTTGGACCTACCTTATCAAGAGCTGACTGCCACTCTGCCCTACATCTCTCAAAACACTTACAATTCCTTCTCTTGGCTTACCTTTCACTACTCTTATGGTGCTGGTCTCTGCAGGAAGAACGAAGCTGCACCTGGACAATGGCCTGACCAAAACAATCCCCTTGCAAGTATGATGATGAACGTAGGGAATGCAATATTATTTATCCTTCTAAACATCATAGGTGATTGGCATTTTTCTACTGCCAAAGAGTCTTTCTGCATCGTCCTCAATGCACTTGCTCAGCAGTATACATTTTTCAACATCACTCACTATGTACGTAGTTCAAAATTTGAAACGAGCTCGGGACTTTCGACACCGTTATTTACTTTTAGCCATCACAGCTAGCCGCTTAATGAGGGTTTTCTTCCCATAGTTTTCAGCCGGTTTTATTGACTGGGTTATATTGGATTCCATGTGTCCTGTAAATAAAATAATTTGTTCTTTATGGTTTCGGGTATGGCGACGTTGTTCAAGGTACTTGAAGAACGGTCCTTGCTACCTAGATGACAATAAAATGTTACGACATTTGGACAGTTCCAGAGCTACAAAATGGAGCGAACTATGGCAGACCATTCTCAACAGGCACGATGCTAAAGAGTGGCACTTCACACGTGATGATCCTAGATTGAATGCACCCTGAATTTACATGTTGGGTTGTATATATATGTATTTGGTGTGCTCTTCATTTTTTGTTTGTGATATTTGTTTGTTTCATTGTATGTTGTTTGTTTTCTTTGCTTAGTATGATAATTTCAGTTTTTCTTTTGGTATATTGTATATTGCGTACGAATAACATTTTGTTGTAGTTTGTTCTCTAAATCTTTGCTCAAGTTTATCAGGTATCTTCTTTCTCTCTCTTACACTTTGAGGACAAAGTATCCTTCTGTTTGGGGGTGGTTAGAATATTTTTTGCAAAAATTTAGCATATTATTAGCTTGTTTATAGTTTCACTTTCTTTTCTTTTCAACGTATTTAGTGACAAATTTTTTTTTCCTTTTCTGTGATGAAAATTGTCTAGAAATCTCACCTTAGCATTAGGATGAGAATTTATTCCTTGAAACTTAGGTTAATACATAGTTAATAGTTTTTACATCTTTTCATGAGCATTCATGCAATGAGTATCATTGACTGTACTTAGTAGTAAGTTTCTTGAACCCACGATTAGACTACTTAATTTGAAATCCAATGAGAATCGAGCCTAAAAGCCTCGATAGGAGTGATTTATGAGTAATGACATAGAAGAGTAGTTATTTCGAGTAGAGAAATCACATGTCTACTTACTTTATCACCATCTGAATCCTAGAAAAGAATTTAGGCTTTCTTTGGATTGAAATAGCCATAAATACATACCTGTACAAATTTTACCGCTAGTCGCCCCATTGAACCTTTTATTTAGCCATTTTTGTTTTTCACCAACATTTCCTTACCCATCTATTAACCCCAAAATAAAATAAACTCACTTATTCGATGAGTATGAGAAATAGGATGAATACAGAAAAGTAAAGAGAAAGACTTGTCCAAACAAAAATTAGTTACTTGCTTCAAAAAGGAAAATAAAAGAAAAATAGAAATCAAAAAGTTATAGTAAGAACACCCTAAAAATCAAATCAAAAGGAGTCAATAAGCCAAAAAAGGCTAAGCATGGAAAATATATTTTAGAAGCAGCAAACAAAGGATTTCTCTAGTGTTAAAATTTTTGAAGACCCTGTTCTCTCATACTTATCATATTTTTTAGTTTCCATTCTATTTTCTTCTACACTACCACCTATGCCCTATAATTCCTATTAAAGATATCTAGCTCAACTAGGAGTAGGGTAGTGTGATAATAAATAGTAGTTATGATCGATCAACCTCGGCTCTTTTGAATGTCATTGAGTATGTGAGAAAATGTGTGACACTGCACACTGGAGTTAGCGAAACTTGAATGGAAAAATTATGAGAGAATTTTTGTTTCGACACATGCTAGTGAGAACCTACTTAAGGACGTTATTCAAAGTATCTAGAAAAGACCCTGCTTGTATAGTTCATTGTAAAAAAACACTACATACATGATCATATGTAGATGTTTTAATTATTGTGAATTTATTAACTTAAATTTCATAGGAATTAGTTCTTGTTCCCTACTAATGAGATTATAGATATCTGAGATCAACTAAGGGAACAAGCCCTTGTTACTGAGCCGTTGTAGTATAATGAAATTTGTGAGTATCTTCTTTGGAAAACTCTCACGAGGCTATAACTCATCCACTAAGGAACTCCTAGTGGCTTAAGGCCTTGTTGCATACGGTCAATACAATCGCACTCTGCGAAACGAGAATTAGCTTAGACTACACATTTTTGAGCACTTATCTGTTTAGTGTCTCTTTTTTGCTTGAGGACAAGCAAAATACGGTTTGAGGGGTGGTGTTATAAGTACACAAAACTGTAATATAAACTCTATAGAGACATTACATATTGGTTAATTATGTATGTAATAAATGCAAATTAATTGTATTTCCATGTTTTTGGAGGTTTCGACACGTAAACGATGAAATTTCAACAAAACTGGCATTTTGGCATGGAAACAAGGTGAATATGCTAATTGGAAACAAAGCCTTTTTATTAAGTCCAAAATAAGCCCAATGGAAGCTTAAATCAAGCCCATGAAGCTTGATCAAAATAGTCAATTCTGGGTCTAATCTTGCATAAAAGTCAATGAAACTTTAGAAAATCATATCTTTTGACTCCGAACTCCATTTTGGGCGTGTGACCTGTCAAAACAATCAGCGTGACAAGCTCTACATAATTTACTAGACTGGGTATTAAAACAGGTCTGAATCAAGACAAAGTAAAATTCCAATTACTATTCATCATGATGTCATTAAGTGGAAGCTTATGTAATCACCCACTTTCTCCACTTAATAAATGCACAAACCACTCCTAATTATTTATCTTGTAATTGGAATTACTATTCACCTACTTTCTCCACTTAGATTAAATAAATTCCATTATAAAAGCATATTAATTAGTAACCTTTGGATTGAAAATATAAGATGTAATCTTGGCCACCCATTTCACTTCTTTGAAACTATAAATAGGAGGGGTGGTGCTCTAAATAAACTTGCCAATTTACTTTTGATTTGTGGCCTTGTATCCCTTCACTCTCTTCGTCTCTCGCTTTTAGTTTCATTTTTAGAAAAATAATTCCATAGTTTAGGAAATAAAAAACTTATTCTTCTTCTTCTTCTTCTTCTTCTTCTTCATTTTCATTAGTTGTAGTTATCTCACCATGAGCTAACTCATCCCTTGTGGAGGGTTAGATAAACCCATGTGAGGATAACTCTACTAATGAAGATGTAATTCAATTGCTTAAAATTTAACAAGTTTGATTTTTACTTCAATTACAAAATAGTTAGAAGTGGAAAACAAACTAGAGGTTGAAGAAGTACTCTAGAGTTAGGGTGCTAATTTAATCTCTCTTGCTAGTAGAATCAATCTAGAGATTTAGAAATTCTAGTAGGGATCAAAGTTTAATTATTCACTATGATTTGTCTATGAATCAAAGTGAATATGAAAACTAACAATTGAAATATGTCTTTCATTAATAGTTGTTTGAATCACATGGTAAATCAATCATCCACACTTCTCTCTCTTCTATCTTCTTTAGTCATTTTAGAATAAATTTGTTATTAGTAACTTTTGTAACTTATAATTAAAATAAGTAAAGTCTAGTGTAAAAACATTCACATAAAGCCTTCTCACATTTAAGAACTCTCTTGAGTACTCAAACTAAGTAGTGAACAAGTGCTTCAATGTTAGGCATGGGATGATTCTTTTACTCGAACTATATTTCAACATGAATCGAAAGTAAGGTAATTGATATAAGTGTGAGTTGGAGTAACATCTAATTTAATATTTATCAAATGGCACCACTGCCGGGGGAAAATTATCACCTACTTGTACCCAAAGGAATTATGAGAGAAAATTATCCAAGTAACGAGGTTCAACTGGTCTAAGTAACGTCCAATTTAATCCAAGTAACGAGGAATTATGCTAATTCATTTGATAAGTATTAAATTGTACGTTACTCCAACTCATACTTATATCAATTACCTTACTCTCGATTCATGTTGAAATATAGTTCGAATAAATGAATCATCTCATGCCTAACATTGAAGCACTTTTTCACAACTTAGCTAGACTACTCAAGATAAACCTTCAATGAGAGAAGGTTTTAGGTGGATGTTTTTACACTACACTTTACTTATTTTAATTATAAGTTACAAAAACTAGTAATAAAAAAATTATTCTAAAATGAATAAAGAAAATAGAATAGAGAGACGTGTGGAGGATTGATTTACCATGTGATCCAAACTACTATTAATGATAGACATATTTCAATTGTTAGTTTTCATATTCACTTTGATTCATAAACAAATCAAAGTAAGAAATAAAACTTTGATCCCTAGTAGAATTTCTAAATCTCTAAAGAGATTCTACTAGTGTGAGAGATTAAATTAACACCCTATCTCTAGAACACTTCTTCAACATCTCTAGTTTATTTTCCACTTCAAACTATTTTATAATTGAAGTAAAAATCAAACTTGTTAAATTTTAAACAATTGAGTTACATCTTCATTAGTAGAGTTATCTTCACATGGGTTTATCTAACCCTCCATAAGGGATGAGTTAGCTCATGGTGAGATAACTACAACTAACAAAAATAAAGAAAAATGAGAAGAAGAAGAGAGTGAAGGGCTACAAGACCACTTTTTTTGCATGCAAGTAGGGATATATTATAAATAAATAAAAGAATATTACAACGAGGGTGATGTATTTTCATCCCTGACTTTTAGAAGCCAAGTCAAATAAAAAGTGCTAAAATAAAAAGTCTACAAGACCACAAATCACAAGTAAATTGGCAAGTTTATTTAGAACACCACCCCTCCTATTTATAGTTTTAAATGAGTGAAATGGGTGGCCAAGATTATATCTTACATTTTCAATCCAAAGGTTACAAATTAATCTACTTTTAAAATGGAATTTATTTAATCTAAGTGGAGAAAGTGGTGAATAGTAATTCCCATTACAAAACAAATAATTAAGAGTGGTTTGTGCATTTATTAAGTGGAGAGAGTGGGTGATTACATAAGTTTCCACTTTAAAGATATCATGATGAATAGTAATTGGATTTTTATTTTGTCTTGGTTCAGACCTATTTTAATTATCAGTCTAATCACTTGATAGAACCTATATGCCATTGCGTAGAGCTTGTCGTGCAGATCGTTTTGACAGGTCACACGTCCAAAACGGAGTTCGAAGTCAAAAGATATGATTTTCTAAAGTTTCGTTAACTTTTATGCAAGACTTGACTAGGGTTGACCCAGAATTTACTATTTTGACCAGGCTTCATGGGCTTGATTTAAGCTTCCAATGGTCTTCTTTTGGACTCGATAAAAAGGATTTGTTTCTAATTAGCATATTCACCTTGTTTCCATGCCAAAATACTGGTTTTGTTGAAATTTCATCGTTTACGTGTCGAAATCTGCAAAAACATGGAAATACAATTAATTTGCATTCATTACACACATAATTAACCAATATGTAATGTCTTTACATGGTTTATATTACACTACAACAACTCAGTAACAAGGGTTTGTTCCCTTAGTTGAGTTATTCACCTATCCTCACATGAGTTGATATAAATCAGCTCAAAAGTGAATATCAAATGACGGTGTGATAAGGACCCAAAAATGTAATATAAACATTGTAGAGACATTACATATTGGTTAATTATGTGTATAAAAAATACAAATTTAATTATATTTCCATGCTTTTGCAAGTTTCGACACGTAAACGATGAAATTTCAACAAAACGGATATTTTGGCATGGAAACAAGGTGAATATGCTAATTGGAAACAAAGCCTTTTTATCAAGTCCAAAATAAGCCCATTGAAAGCTTAAATCAAGCACATGAAGCCTGGTCAAAATAGTCAATTCTGGGTTAACCCAAGTCAAATCTTGCAGAAAAGTCAACGAAACTTTAGAAAATCATATTTTTTCACTCCGAACTCCATTTTAGGCGTGTGACCTGTCAAAACGATCAGCATAACAAGCTATACACAATGATATATAGGTTCCATCAATTTGCTTGACTTGGAATTAAAACAGGTTAGAACCAAGACAGTAAAAATCCAATTACTATTTAGCATGATGTTATTAAGTGGAAGCTTATGTAATCATTCACTTTCTCCACATAATAAATGCACAAACCACTCCTAATTATTTATCTTGTAATGGGAATTACTATTCATCCACTTTCTCCACTTAGATTAAATAAATTCTATTATGGATTAATTTGTAACCTATGGATTGAAAATGTAAGATGCAATCTTGGACGACACCCATTTCACTCTTTTGAAACTATAAATAAGAGGGGTGGTGCTCTAAATAAACTTGCCAATTTACTTGTGATTTGTGGCCTGGTAACCCTTCACTCTCTTCTTCTCTCTCTTTTAGTTTCAATTTTAAGAAAATAATTCCATAGTTTAGGAATTAAAAAACTTCTCATTCTTCATCTTCCTCTTCCTCTTCATTTTCATTAGTTGTAATTATCTCACCATGAGCTAACTCATCCCTTGTGGAGGGTTAGATAAACCCAAGTGAGGATAAACCAATTGCTAAAATTTAACAAGTTTGATTTTTACTTCAATTACAAAATAGTTAGAAGATAACTCTAAATTTTACTAGGGATCTTTGTCTAATAAATATGAAAAAAGATGTAATTCAATTGCTTAAAATTTAACAAGTTTGATTTTTACTTCAATTACAAAATAGTTAGAAGTGGGAAAAAACTAGAGGTTGAAGAAGTGCTCTAGAGATAGGGTGCTAATTTAATCTTTCATGCTAGTAGAATCTCTTTAGAGATTTAGAAATTTTACTAGGGATCAAAGTTTAATTTTTCTCTTTGATTTGTCTATTAATCAGAGTGAATATGAAAACAAACAACTTTAAATATTTCTTTAATTAATAATAGTTTGAATCCCTTGAAACATTATGGATAAATCAATCATCTATAACTTTCTCTCTTTGGAGAAAGAACACCTAGAATCTAGAATCCTGCAAGTTTAGAATTAAGTTGTTAATTGTAATTTGAAAATGAATTTAAAGGTTTTAATACGGTGAGTATAGTGTAAAACAACTGAAATATTTCTTTAAAAAAAATCACATGATAAATCAATCATCTATAACTTTCTCTCTCTATCTTCTCCAAGCAAGTTTAGATAAAGGTTTCTTGTGATTAGTTAAGTGAAGTTGTGAACCAAGAGTGCATCAATGTTAGGCATGGGACAAAACCTTGCTCAAGCTACTCGAACAATGATTTGAGAGCAAGGTACTTGATATAAATCTACTCAAAAGTGAATATCAAATGGCGCCGCTACCTGATTTGTGATTCTACTGGGGATCAAAGTTTAATTTATCATTTTGATTTGTCTATGAATCAAAGTGAATATGAAAACTAACAATTGAAATATGTCTTTCATTAATTGTAGTTTGAATCACATGGTAAATCAATCCTCCACACTTCCCTCTTTTCTATCTTCTTTAGTCATTTTAGAATAAATTTGTTATTAGTAACTTTTGTAAATTATAATTAAAAGAAGTAAGGTGTAGTGTAAAAACTTCTACCTAAAGCCTTCTCTCATTTAAGGTTTCTCTTGAGTAGTCTAGCTAAGTTGTGAACAAGTGCTTCAATATTAGGCATGGGACGATTCCTTTACTCGAACTATATTTCAACATGAATCGAGAGTAAGGTAATTGATATAAGTGTGAGTTGGAGTAAATTTGATATTCACTTTTAAGCTGATTTATATCAAGTACCTTGCTCTCAAATCATTGCTCGAGTAGCTTGAGCTAGATTTCGTCCAATGCCTAACATTGAAGCACTCTTGGTTCACAACTTCACTCAACTAATCACAAGAAATCTTTATGAGCAAAGGACTTTGTTCGATGTTTTACACTATACTTACTTTAAATTCACTTTCAAATTACAATTAACAACTTAATTCTAAACTTGCTTGGAGAAGATAGAGAGAGAAAGTTATAGATGATTGATTTATCATGTGATTCAAACTACTATTAATTAAAGAAATATTTCAGTTGTTTGTTTTCATATTCACTCTGATTAATAGACAAGTCAAAGAGAAAAATTAAACTTTGATCCCTAGTAAAATTTCTAAATCTCTAAAGAGATTCTACTAGCATGAGAGATTAAATTAGCACCCTATCTCTAGAGTACTTCTTCAACCTCTAGTTTGTTTTCCACTTCTAACTATTTTGTAATTTAAATAAAAATCAAACTTATTAAATTTTAAGCAATTGAATTACATCTTCATTAGTAGAGTTATCCTCACATGGGTTTATCTAACCCTCCACAAGGGATGAGTTAGCTCATGGTGAGATAATTACAACTAATGAAAATGAAGAAGAAGAAGAAGATGATGAAGAAGAAAAAGTTTCTTAATACCTAAATTATGAAATTATTTTCCTAAAAATGAAACTAAAAGAGAGAGAAGAAGAGCTTGAAGGGCTACAAGGCCACAAATCACAACTAAATTGGAAATTTTATTTAGAGCACTACCCCTCCTATTTATAGTTTCAAAGGAGTGAAATTAGTGGCAAAGATTACATCTTACATTTTCAATCCAAAGGTTACAAATTAATCTACTTTTATAATAAAATTTATTTAATCTAAGTAGAGAAAGTGAGTGAATAGTAATTCCTATTACAAGATAAATAATTATGAGTGATTTGTGCATTTATTAAGTGGAGAAAGTTGGTGATTATATAAGCTTCCACTTAATGACATCATGATGAATAATAATTAGATTTTTACTTTGTCTTGGTTCGGACCTATTTTAATTCCCAGTCCAGTAAATTGATAGTACATATAGACCATTGTGTAAAGCTTGTCACACTGATTGTTTTGACAGGTCACACGCCCAAAATGGAGTTCGAAGTCAAAAGATATGATTTTTCAAAGTTTCGTTGACTTTTATGCAAGATTTGACCTGGGTTGACCCGGAATTGAATATTTTCACCAGACTTCATGGGCTTTATTTAAGATTCCAATGGGCTTCTTTTGGACTTGATAAAAAGGCTTTGTTTCCAATCAGCATATTCACCTTGTTTCCATGCCAAAATGCCGGTTTTGTTGAAATTTTATCGTTTACGTGTCGAAACCCGCAAAAACATGGAAAGACAATTAATTTGCATTTATTACACACATAATTAACCAATATGTAATGTCTCTATAGGGTTTATATTACAGTTTTGGGTGCTTATCACACCACCCCTAAACAGCATTTTGCTTGTCCTCAAGCAAAGAAGAGACAGTAAATAGATAAGTGGCCAAAAATGTGTAGTCTAAGCTAATTCTCGTTTCGCAGAGTGCGATTACATTGACCGTATGCAACAAGGCCTTAAACCACGAGGAGTTCCCTAGTGGACAAGTAATAGTCTCGTGAGAGTTTTCCAGAGAAGATACTCACAAACTTCATTATACTACAACGACTCAGTAACAAAGACTTATTCCTTTAATTAATCTCAAATGCCTATACATCTCATTAACAAGGAACAAGAACTAATTCCGTTGAAACTTGAGTTAATAAATTCACAATAATTAAAACATCTATATATGATCTTGTATGCTGTGAATTTTTATAATGAACTGTATAAGCAGGGCCGTTTCTGGATCCTTTCACTATACTATTTGGGTGATTTTGGAACATTTGGGATTTCTTATTTGGAATACATATTGATCCGTTAGGTAATTTGTCACACTTTTTATCCGTTAGCAATGTTTCTAACCGTTAGTAAGTATCTATCCAAATACTTGAATTATTTTGTAACATTTATTGGATATTTAGTAACGCTTAGTAATGTGTGACAAAGTTAAAAATCAAAATAAAAATCACACTGGAATAAAAAATGAAAACTTAAGAGGGAGTTTTTAAGTTCTCGCGCACATCTTAATTCTAATCTAACTGGAGAAACATAACATGTGCCCTCAAAAGAAAAATAGAAACGAGTTGTTACGCTGCTACTGCTAGGGTTTTGATTTTGTTAACATTTTCTTGATTTCTAGGCACAATATTCCAGCAATCTTGATCGGAGTGTAGCTTATCTTGCTATAAATTACCTTGACCGGTTCATTTCGAAACATAAATTACCGGTAACTAGCTTAAAGTTTTGGTTTTTCTTTACTTTGACTTATTTGCATATACATTTCAATATATTTTCTTATTTGCTTTTGTTTCTTGCAGGAAGGAAAGCAATGGATCTTGAAGCTAGTTAGCTTATGATGTATTTCACTAGCTTCAAAAATGAAACAAATGGACTTCTCACTTAACGATGTTCAAGTAAGATTTTTTTTTTTCTTTATCAACGATTTCTTGTGAAAATGCAGCATTGTTTGATGACTTGGTTTAAAAAGCAGGGAGAGGAACAGTTCATATTCGATTCACAAATGATTGAACGAGCAGAACTAATGATACTTAGAGCATTGAAATGGCAAATGCGATCAATTACTCCATTCTCGTTTATTCATTTCTTTCTTTCTTTATTCAAACTTCAAGATCCAGTATTACAGCATGCTCTTAAAGCCCGAGCTTCAGATATCATCTATAAATCTCAACATGGTACATAAAACTAATTCTTCATTCTCATTTCTTTAAAGTACTTTCAATAGCTAATCATTTTGTTCATATATTTGTCACATAAATCAAACTCCTAAAGTCCAGATGATAAGTGCTCAAAAAGTGCAATTCAACCCTCGATTATGCCTCTTGTTTAGCTATCTTAGTGAACTAATAGTGTTTGTAAGTTATGTTTTAAGATTCTACAGGTAAAAAAGAGAGTTTTGTAGAATATTAGAGAAAATGGGGTAAAACGAAGCAATTCGGAGCATTAAGGATCACATGGGAGGCCCGTGGACAATCATGGAGAAGGCCAAGGAATTGGAGCTGTTAAAGATGCGACTTGGACCTATTTTAAAGTCTATTTGGAAGCCTAAGACCAAAGGATTCGTTGCTTGGACCAAAGCCGCAAAAGAGGATAGAAGGATAGAGCAGAAGAGAGAAAATCGGCTTATCGCGCCCCCGGACGCATGTATCGAAAGTCCCACATTGATTGCGTCGGGGACGCATAGATCGAGCGTCCAGACGCATTGATTAAGTCTGGGACGCATGAATAATGCGTCCAGATGCATGAATCGACTCTGTAGCCAATTCTTTCTCAGTTTTGAAGACGAAGTCGGACTCTGGAAGAAGTCTATTTGTATTAGGAAACAAATGACGGTTTGGAATGCTTCTAGAGCTCATTAACCCCTATAAATAGCGGACCTAAGTGCCTCATGTAATTTGCCAATTCACTTATATTCTTGTCTCGAACTTGAGGCGAGAGAGATTAATAATAAAAGATCGGTTTTAACTAGTCGAGTCTTAATAAATTAGTCTTTCTAGTTTTATGTTCTTCGACTCTTCTTCTTCTCATTCTTCGTGTTCTTCCTTCTATATGGAAGGCTAATCTTCTCCTTCAAGGGAGGAGATGAAGCCGGTGCTTAAGGTTTAATGATTCTTCTGGTTTATGGTGTTCTTCAATCAGGTTAGTTCTTTATGTTTTTAGTTATTAGTTCCATTGCCCACACCAGGGGATGGAAGTATAGATTAAGGTTTTTATTTATTACAATTGAATATCATGCTAGTTTAGGGTTTTATTTATTGCAATTGAATATTTGCTAGTAATATGCTTTTATTTATTGCAATTGAATATAATGCTATAATAGAGTTTTATTTATTGTAATTGAATATTATACTATTATTCTCTACTTTTCTTCTAATTGTGTAGTGTTTTAGAGTAAGGGAAGTATTCCTTGTGTTTGCCTTAGATGGTGATTCATTGAATAGCTGCCCAAGCTCACATAAAAGGAAAGAAGATACTATTAATATGAACATAGGAACAACCTTAAGTAGAGTTAATTGTTTAACGATGTTTCACCCAAAAAGGCATCGGCACTCGCTCGATTGCCCGATTGTAGTCTACTTGGGAGAACAACATGAAGCAAAAGATCATTGAATCAAAAGCATTGGTGGATTTGACTCTCTTGAATCTATCTCTCTCATATTCTCTCCTTATTTCCAATTCTTAGCTTTAGTATAAGTTTAGTTAGTTTAGTTTAGTTTAGCATTAGAATCTAAAATCTCTATAATCATAGTTTTTAATCCCTCAAACCCCCTTTCCAGTCATGTCCTTCATATAAACATACACTTAAAAGTGGAATGATACCCTACTCTTCCTTTACTTATTGAGGGATAATTAGGTTTTGATACGCTTCTCTTTTGTTCAACGACCATACCACATCTCACACACAAAAAGAGGCAGTGTCAAATGGCGCCGCTGCCGTTTTAAGTTGTTTATGTTTAACGTTTTCTTTCAAGATTAGAACTTTGGATCTTGAGGCAATTTTAGTCGCATCATCCAACCTTTTGAGAAAGAGAGAAGCTTGAAGGACATCTCGAAGACAAGATCTACCATCCAGAACACAGCAGTGGACAAGGTTTAACAACCGACTCACAAGAATACTAGACGAGATTGATACAATGGCCGCAAGCAATGATGGAGGTGTTTTGGACACCAATAATCCTGAAGCTATCCCTCCCATGCAAGCACAACAGAGGAAGAAGCTGAGTGATTTCTATTTGCCAATCATTGGAGACCCACACCCAAATGATATTGTTTTTCCGAAAACGTAAGCTAACCAGTTTGAGCTTAGAGCATCAAGAATCTCTATGCTTCCAAAGTTCAACGGTTCGCATAATGTTCACCTTTTATGTTCACATGAACAAATTTCTATCAGTCCTCAGAACTTTCAAGAACCAGAATATCAGGGATGAGAGTATCAAAATCATTCTGTTCCCACTCTCACTCGAAGGTAAAGCATCTGAATGGTTAACGCACACCGATCAATTCAATAGACAACTGGGAGAAGTTGAGAACAAAGTTTATGAACAAGTTCTACCCACCCCAGAAGACAGATGCCATGCAGCAAGCCATCAACAATTTCAAAGGGAAGGTGACTGAAGAATATCATCAAAGCTGGGAGAAATTCAATAATCTGCTAGTCTCATGTCCACATCATGGATACGATAAGAGCACACTTGCTCATTTTTTCTATCGAGGACTCTCGATGATGAACAAGCAGATGATACAGTCAATGCACAAAGGCAAATTTACATCAATGGATGGAGAGGAAGCTTACAACTTTGTCGAGAATTTAGCTGAAGAAACACAACAATGGACTACTAGCAACGAGGATGTCGGTTGGAGGGGAGCCAAAGCAATTTGGTTACAATATTAAGAACTGAAGTCATTTCAGAGGAAACTCGAGTAAGAAATTTAATCAGTACAATATAAAGTCTCAAGCTAAATCAACAAATACAAGCTAGCATCAATGATACTATCAACATGCATCAACATGAGTTGGAGAGTACAATATTAACTCATTTCAGAGGCCCAACCAAGGTGGTAATAACTTTCAAGGCAATTATTGGAGACAGAACGCTGGACCCCTAGGTTCTCAAGATCAAAGTTATATTCCATAGACAAGTCAAGTTTCACAGTTGGTCCCTCAACAACAATTACACTCTCAACAAAATTCCAATACAAGTGGAGAGTTAGTGTCTGATCCTAGGAGAAATTATGCCGCACCTGCCAACCTGGAGAATGCAATTACTTTGCTATCACAGAAAAATCAGAAGTTTGAAAGTGTTCTAAAGCTTCTTGCACAGTCTCAGCTCAATCTCCAGCAATCTCAGGCAAGTCAATGGTCTATAATGGAGTCTCTAGAGGCTAAGGTCGACCAACTCACCACTGCTTTGTCTATAAAGACACAAGCCACTCAACCTAGCATATTGGAACCAATATTGAAGAGTGAAGATGTATGCCACATTGGGACAACTTCTAGTACTGATCACCTCCATGATCATGTTAACTCAGTTACTACTCTCAGATCAGGATTGAAGATAGACAACAAGGTTGACTTACCTTCTCATGATGACATTGCTACAGAGCAATCGGTCAAGATTTCAAATGAAGTTCAAAAGGAAGTGGGGGAAATCCTTTCCACTCCCATTTGTCAAGATGACCAAGACAAGATATGCAAGAATGCCAAAAAGAAAGAAGAGCAAACACATGTCGATGTGTTTGTACCGGCACCTTTTCCTATGTTTTTGCTCAAAGCAAAAGGACAAAGCAATTTTTAGAGAGATGAAGGAGGCATTTGAGAAAGATAACATCAATATCCCCTTTCTCAAAGCAATCAAGCGAGTTGCCATCATATGCTAAATTCTTGAAGGATGCATGCAACATAAAGAGAAGTACTCATGTTCCAAAGCGAGCATTTCTAGGCCGACAAACAACATCTATTATCCATCGCAAGCTCCAAGAAAAGCTCAAAGATCCGTGAAGTCCTACAATATCATGCAAGATAAGAGAAAAATTCATAGGTAATGCTCTTTTAGACCTTGGTGCTAGTGTTAATCTCTTGCCATATCATGTGTACCAAGCGTTGGGCCTGGAGAACCTAAAGCCTACAAAAGTCAAATTGAAGTTAGCTGACCGTTCTACCAAGATTCCCAGAGGCATAGTTGAGGATGTTCTTGTTCAAGTAGCCGATTTCTACTATCCAGTGGATTTCATTGTGATAGACACCAAGGAGGCCTTTGATAAAATTCCTATTATTCTAGGCCGACCTTTCCTCGCTACCTCAAAAGCTTTGATAAATTGTCACAACGGTGAAATAAAGATAAACTTTGGTAAGATGTCCATGGACATAAATATCTTTCACCTGTTGCATAAGGATTGTGATGACACCGAAGGTGGAGAGGTGTACTTCCTTGATAGCATGATACAAGAATTCGTCCCATTCGAAGATACAATTGAAAGTGCTCAATCTACGTAAAACCGCGGATGAACCACGAGAACCCCACCACAGAGGCGTTGCTAGCCATGTTCTTAGAATCTCTGCAGAAAATTCAGGATTTAAGTGAGCATAATGGAAAATTGACAGAGAGAGTATCATATCTTGAGAAGATGAACTCTACATTTCAGGATGAAAAAAGACTTACGCTTGAGAAAAATCGCCACTAGAGAATCGGCTTTAAAGAAGTTTTGGAAAAACAACGTAATCTAGAAACCTGAAATGAGTCTTCTCGGCGAAAGTGGACCATATTGATAAGAAGAATTGCACCGCGTTGAAGCCTCTTCTACACCATTATTGTCTAAACGAGAGAGAAGTATGTGAACCGGTCATCGCCCACCCCGAAAAGATCGGCCCGGACATCCATTATCATTACCGTGGTGGTAAAGGACACATCGATACTATTGTCCTGTTAGAAAGAAAGATTTTCATCAATCTTCTACACAGGGGAACCACAAGGCCTATCACACAATCATCAGACCTGAAATAATTAAAGGTAGAGAAACAACTTCACCAACAATCTTTCCAGCATATCAAGGGGTATTTTTGACGACCCACAAGGTGAGACCTCCTCGTCCTCCAAACATTCGTCAGATTTGGGTGAGAAAATCTGATCTCCTCACTCCAAATTGATAATACATATACTAGTCTTGAGGATTTGACTATAAAGGACTCAAAAGTCTTGAGGATCTGACTATAAAAGACTCGAAAGTCTTGAAAATCTTACTTTAAAAGACTCACATTACGTCTTGGGGATCTGACGTAAAAAGACCTAAAAATTTGTTTCTTGAACTAATTCTGATATTCGGCATCAATGGTAATATCCTACCTTTTTCTCATCCATTTCATTTACTTCTTTATACATTGAGGTCAATGCATGCATAAGTAGGGGGAGGGTGTACTTGAGAAATGAATTTCAAAAATTAGTTTTCAAAAACAAAAATATTTTTGTTTCTATATCAGTAGCATGAGAAAAATGAATTTTAATGATGAGTCTGGGATATATATTCTATACTGCTTAGTGTTGAGTTTGATAGATAGTTTATATTATTGATTTCATTACCACTTAGACTATTTATTATGCTCGGACATAGTTCTTATTGATAGAATTCTTTATCAAGGCACCACCATAGTACTTGGTCAGTTTTGTGTACTTTTGCTAAAAGAGAGATTTAAACCCCTAGTAAACTAGAAGTAGAATTTTTAGACTTAGCCCATGAGACTTGAGCTTTATACCCATTCTTTGGAGAGTTCTTACAAAAAATCCGAGTCTTAGTGACTCAACATCTTTCAGTTCTTTATGTCGTTGTAATATAGTCTCATTATTTGTTGATTTGGTTAATCACGAAGTGACATCAACTGGGGAGATAGCCATTAGGTCTTGTAGTCTATTCGAAACAGAGCATCATACTGATAAGTCAAGTAGTAAACCCATTTAGCCTTTATCCCACCTAGTAGGACCATCATGTTAAACCCTTTTTGCGCCTTACAATAAGCCATTTTCTTTCATAAAACCCTTTACCCCTCACCCAACTCCAAACAAGGAGTATAGCCAAAATCTTTATCAGCCATACCCATATGTTTCTGAGAATACGAGGAGGAAGAAAGACCACAAAAGGAAGATTACAAGGAAATATCAGAGAGATACAATGAAGTCCATCATTCTGTTCAAAGTGAAAGAAGCTAGTGGAAAACAAGCATATCCAGTACTAATCAAGGATATACCACTGAGCTTTAAAATAAAATTAAAAAAAAAAAAAAAAAGTTGAACAGAATGAATGGAAAAGCTAAGAGAAAGGAAGAATTTTCTCTGCAATACAGAATTTGAAGAAATCTTCCAAAGAAATAAGCAAAACCCTTAGTATTTTCAGAAACAACCTTAGAATCCTTTTTACCTTTCCTTCATAAACCAATACCCAAGCCAAGTTACAACCCATGACTTATCACTACAGTATGGTACGAAGTCTAGAATAGGTGAAAGAATGCTAAAGTGAAGGACCCGACACTTCATATGTGATTGACATTCTTTCCATGAAACTATTTTTATTCAGAAGTCCGTTTTTCAATGTAGTATATGGGATGTTCGTATGCATTATTCTTTTCCCCACATACATGAGGTAAAATAGTAGACCATCTTCTGAGAGATTCTTTTCTGAGAGTATGACCGGTGAGGATTGAAAGTTGAGATTATCTACCTATGGTAAAGTAGGGATTCCGTTTCTTGGATAGGAGAGTATAGGAGATTGACTAAGTACACACATAAGCCTTGATTGAGAATTTTGTCAATTTTTACTATCTCCCGTCATAATTTATGAGTCTTTGCAACAATGTAGTTAGCAATGGAGACTGTCTATTGGAGTAAGCACTAAGTGGGTAAGAAATTTCTCTCTCTAAAAAATACTATCATTCTTGAACATGCTATTGATTGATTTTGTGGGTATATCACCTGAAAACCCTCACGATACTATAACTCGTCCTTTTTGGGGAACTTAAAGGTTTAAAGCCTTGTTGCATATGGTAAATGCAATCGCGATGCCTGCGAAAGTGAGTTAGAATTTTATTTTTTAGGATGTGATTTTGATCACTTATCTATTTTTTATCTTATTTGCTAAGAGACTAGCAAAAGGCTAGTTGGGAGTTGTGATAAGTGCTCAAAAATTGCAATTCAACCCTCGATTATGCCTCTTGTTTAGCTATCTTAGTGAACTAATAGTGTTTGTAAGTTATGTTTTAAGATTCTACATGTAAAAAAGAGAGTTTTGTAGAATATTAGAGAAAATGGGGTAAAATGGAGCAATTCAGAGCATTAAGGATCACATGGGAGGCCCGTGGACAATCATGAAGAAGGCCAAGGAATTGGAGTTGTTAAAGATGCGACTTGGAACTATTTTAAAGTCTATTTGGAAGCCCAAGGCCAAAGGATTCGTTGCTTGGACCAAAGCCCGCAAAAGATGATAGAAGGATAGAGCAGAAGAGAGAAAATCGGCTTATGCGTGCGGGGACGATGTATCGAAAGGCCCGGACACATTGATTGCGTCTGGGACGCATAGATCGAGCGTCCAGACGTATTGATTAAGTCTGGGAAGCATGAATAATGCGTCCAAACGCATGAATCGACTCTGTAGCCAATTCCTTCTATGAAGTCGGACTCTGGAAGAAGTCTATTTGTATTAGGAAACAAATGACGGTTTGGAATGCTTCTAGAGCTCATTATAACCCCTATAAATAGAGGACCTAAGTGCCTCATGTAATTTGCCAATTCACTTATATTCTTGTCTCTAGAACTTAAGGCAGAGAGAGATTAATAATAAAAGATCGGTTTTAACTAGCTGAGTCTTAATAAATTAGTCTTTCTAGTCTTATGTTCTTCGACTCTTCTTCTTCTCGTTCTTAGGTGTTCTTCCTTCTATATGGAAGGCTAATCTTCTCCTTCAAGGGAGGAGATGAAGCCGGTGCTTAAGGTTTAATGATTCTTCTGGTTTATGGTGTTCTTCAATCAGGTTAGTTCTTTATGTTTTTAGTTATTAGTTCCATTACCCACACCAGGGGATGGAAGTATAGATTAAGGTTTTTATTTATTACAATTGAATATCATGCTAGTTTAGTGTTTTATTTATTGCAATTGAATATTTGCTAGTAATATACTTTTATTTATTGCAATTGAATATAATGCTAGAATAGAGTTTTATTTATTGTAATTGAATATTATACTATTATTCTCTACTTTTCTTCTAATTGTGTAGTGTTTTAGAGTAAGGGAAGTATTCCTTGTGTTTGCCTTAGATGGTGATTCATTGAATAGCTGCCCAAGCTCACATAAAAGGAAAGAAGATACTATTAATATGAACATAGGAACAACCTTAAGTAGAGTTAATTGTTTAACGATGTTTCACCCAAAAAGGCATCGGCACTCGCTCGATTGCCCGATTGTAGTCTACTTGGGAGAACAACATGAAGCAAAAGATCATTGAATCAAAAGCATTGGTGGATTTGACTCTCTTGAATCTATCTCTCTCATATTCTCTCCTTATTTCCAATTATTAGCTTTAGTATAAGTTTAGTTAGTTTAGTTTAGTTTAGCATTAGAATCTAAAATTTCTATAATCATAGTTTTTAATCCCTCAAACCCCCTTTCCAGTCCTGTCCTTCATATAAACATACACTTAAAAGTGGAATGATACCCTACTCATCCTTTACTTATTGAGGGATAATTAGGTTTTGATATGCTTCTCTTTTGTTCAACGACCATACCACATCTCACACACAAAAAGAGGCAGTGTCACCAGACCATCAATTGTCACGACATTGGCACTTCTAGAAGCTGCTCATGAACTATTTCCATTGCAATTTTCCAGTTTCAGAAACACCATTTGTTCTCCCTCCTTTTTCTTCTCATGTGGTCAGTACAAGTTTCATGGTTCCCTGTTGGAGATTGTGAGATTTGATTGAATTAGGCTTGAATGCTGATAGACTATTGTCTATTCAAATCTAGATCGATGGAAATTGCAAAGCTTTGAATGGATCCATAAGATTTTTGATTCTCAAAAGAGTTCAATTTGCTCAAGGTAACAACTTTATATATCGATTTATTGAAATTAGGTTTTTAGCTTATGGGGTTGGTTACACTTCGAATTATCAGATCAAAGAAGTATCTTTTATGGTTATTAGTTGTTTGATTTGAAAACAAATTTAGATTTGTGTTTGATCTGTTTAATTTTTGTGACGTTACATGATTTTTTAGAATTAGATGAATGTTACTTCTTTTCATGAGTTATTCGAAATTTTCTAGTGTTACTCAGTGTGTACTGCATGTTGGATATTCTAGACTAGATAAATTGTTGTAAATATTCTACTATAATTTATCATGTTGGGTTCAATGATGAGTTTTGCGGGTTTAATTGTGTTCAAGATAACTGCTTGATTTTCTTTGCTTTGTATGACATTCTGAATTTTGTATGAAGTTTATTCCATTTATTTAATGTCTTTTATATCAACTTCAATTTGAGAAGTGCTCACTTTTAATGGTGATAGAATAACAGAAAAAATGAATGGTATAAAGGGGTCTTTTGGTTTACACCTTTGTTGTTCCCGTGTTGTTGGTAAGAGTCAAATGGAATCTCACCATTCACATAAACTTAGGATCATCATGTAAGATACCATGCCAGGTGCATTCTCCTGGTGTAATAAATTGATGTTAATGCAAGGATAAATCTGTTTGAGGTATTGGATAAAATTCTTCTACTTAGTTTCAATTTAACCTTCCTAAAAGTTAGGTGAGATTAGAATTATATTAGTATGATCTTGTCAAAAAGAGGAAAAGACAAAAAAATATATTAGGACTAACTTGAAAGCAACTCAGATAACCTACTGATCATATCTTTGAGTGCCCTTACTCCCAGCAGATCATATCCAAGATTAAAGAGCTACTCGGTATCTCTACTGATGCCAGATCTTCAAACCGAGAATGGTCGTTCATCATCAGGCTTTGCAAAAGGCATGAATTAGAGGAAGTGTACAAAGTTTACTTATGCGCTGCTGTGGACGCCATCTGGAAAGAGAGAAACAGGCGACACTTTCAAGGCTCCAACAAGAACGCATTGGATTTGTTCTACAAGCTGGAACGAGACCTCAAAAACTACCTAGTAGTCCTGAAACCACAGGTAAAGGATTCTTTGGATGCACGAGCTCTGGGTACCAGAATAGAACTCAACCTGCAGTTCAAGTTCCGAGTGTCTACTGGCTGCTCTTGGGATCCACCACACGAAAATAGAGTTAAGCTCAATACTGATGGAAGCTTAAGCAGTAATGGTGCTGGACATGGAAGGGCAATACGAGACATCCAAGGTCAAGTGGTTGCAGCTTTCACAGGAAAAGGCAGAATGCAATCAGTGTTATTCCAAGAACTTTTAGCTATTGATGTCGGGTTAAAAAGATGCATCCATAAGAGGATTCTAAAAGTGGAAGTTGCGTCAGATTCGCTGAGGGCAGTAAATGCTATTAATAAGCAAGAGAAGCCCCCTTGGGTACTGCCTGGACTTAGTCACTGCCATCCAAAATGTGAGTCTCTTCCATAGTACAAAATATCGGGATATGGCAAAATATCGACCTCTGATTTATGGATATGTATCGTGGATATATCCCCCTGTGTGGGGATATATTACATTGGGGCATCTGCAAATATCGTGGATATATCGAGATATATCGATAATATCCACAGACTATGTGTGGGTATTTCTGACTGCAAATATCGTTAATATATCAGGATATATCGCGATATATCGATAAATATCGATAAATATCCACAAATCAACTATATTTTCTTTGAATGTGGTCATTGTAAAAGTTGAATTTGATTAGTCCTTACAAGTGTGAATAATGGGGAAGATTGTGATGGGTCGAGTTTTGACTGAGCTCGCTTTGGGACAAGCTGCCTACGTATCAAGTTTTTGTGATGAACTTGAATTAAGTCAGACGTAGTTCCTCTCCTCTGTTTTATAGGTAAGTACCCAATGATTCTCCCCTTTCCTCTGTCAGCTATATACACCACACCTTCAAACTACTCACATGTAGAACTTGAAGTCCCAACCTCTGCCCATCTAGAAGAAAACTTCGGTTGAAAATGGTAAAAATCCTAAATTTCAACAAACTAGATTTCTGACGGGCTTTCTTTGGGATAGCACAACTCTTTCCACAGATATCCAAAAACAATGAGGCTTTTTACGTTGTAAAGATAACACACAGACCTTACTTCTTTATGTTTTACAAAAAATTTCAATCTCATTCTAAATATACTAAAACTAGACTTGAACACAGTGCACAGAAACTGATTTCTGACGCACTGTTTTCTGCCAACCAAACTTTGTGATACCGTATCTATCTCCACAGGACTCGCAATGTGTCAAGGCCAATTGGGTTAGAAAGCTAACACACAGGTCTTACTTTTTCATGCTTTAGCATGGGTTCGAATCTCAACCAAACTATGTGAAAACATGGCTCCAAAACTGGTGCAGATCCTGATTTTAAGAAGACAGGTTTCTGACGATGTATCTTATCGACTGCCTAACTTTTCACACTCGCAATCAAATAAAGAAAGAATTCTTGTAAGAAAAAGCAGACCTAACAAGGTCTAAAATAAAACTTGCCCAACACAAGAAATAAGCTCTAAGCCAGGGAAGTTCAAGCATGAACACAACCGATAGCCCTTGACCAAAAACATACAAAGCCACTATATAAACCACTAGACTACCAAGAAGTCGACCCAATTATAAATTAATATGAACTCAGAAAAATAAACTTATGTTATGATCCCAAGACCAACCTATTACATCTCACAAATATTCAAATTTTATTGTGTGAGCTAAGCCACCATATCAAAAATTTTACCAAACAGAGGGAGAAGATCAACCAACGACAATATATAACATTGTCTTCCTAGAATGAAAGTAACAAATTTGAAGACTCACCTCAAACATAATCAATTGCGCAGAATAAAAAAGGGGTAAAAAGATACACATACATTCTTTAAGCGTGGACCAAGCAGCCATGACAGCATTTTTTTTTAATTTGTTTCTTGGTCTGTGCTGGTTCTACTGTGAAGCTCCATCTTGCAATCTCAACTGTGCAATGAAAGACAGGAACAAACAGTGGTATAAAAGGGAAGTTTAAACCGGCTCTATGGGATGTTTCTTGAAGTATGTAAATTCTTGTAAACCCTAGTTTTCCTCTTGTTGAATCATATATCACAGAACAATGTTCTTCTAATCCTTGTCAGATACCTCAAGTCACGATTAATTGGATTTGAATCAGATCCTTTTAATAAACAAATATTACAACATATATAAAGCGAACGTTTCTATAGAAGCATGCTTCAATTCAACAGTTCCAACAATTGCACTTGATACTAAAACTTGGAATTCATTTCAGACATAAGTACATAACTTGGTCATGGATAACGTAGTGTTTTACAAGTCAAGGAAGGGTTTATCTGAAATAGACTTACCAGCCAAAGGAAAACTTTTGACAAAATCAGAAGGTTTGCTCAAGCATAATTTCAGTCGAAACCCTTCAACAAGTAGACAGATCAAATATGAGAAAAGGAGATGAACACCTTTTTCTAGCCTTTTCTTTCCACTTTCTTTCTTTCAAATCACCGCTACCACCAACCACCACCGAAGCACAATTATATCTGCCCAAATATCGTGGATAGAATAAAAAAATTGTTATATCGTCGAAATATCACAATATATCTATAAATATCGTCGATATTTACAATAGTATTTATCCAATTGAATATCGCGATATTTCTGTGCCCATTTCTAATTTCTCGATATATATCGCGATATTTTGTACTATGGTCTCTTCGCATCTCCTTCAGTCATGTGGTACGAGAGAAGAATAGGGCAGCAAACTATTTGGCTACTATTAGCCCATCGATGCACATAATGTAATTTCTTTTTTCTTTGTTCCCCCCCTTGATCAGCCCTTCATAGTATTGTGGAGGAGGATGCCCAAGGAACAACCTATGTAAGAGTTTCTTAAGCACTACAACAGGTGAGGGCCTGCCAATCCCTAGCTTAACCAAAAAAAAAAAAAAAAAAAAACTCAGATAACCTATGATGTAATGGTGCTATTTTCCTTTCTGTCAATGTTGTAGTGCAACATAAGGGTTCTTGGAGGGCTTGTTTCGGCTCATATTCTTGCAACTGATTCTAGAAATAGGTTAGCTCCAGGAGCATACGATAACCAATTACTAAATTTGGCGAAAGATCTAGGGCAACGATTCTTGCATGCATTTGATACCCCCACTGGATTGCCTTACGCGTGGATCAATCTAAAGGTATCATCCAAAAACATGCTTCATAGAGGTCATTTTACCTTTTAAGTTTTAAGAGACATCATCTTTTTAAGGTACCTACAGTAATCTTGATATAATGTGCCAGTGCCTCTGCTCTACCTTTAGTGTGCATGAACTTGGTGGCTCTCTCTTTTTTTTTAAGCAAAAATTGTTTTGAAAGTTTGCTTTCATGGTTTATGTAAATCCGATTCTAAATGGGGTTACTAATATGAACATTTACAATTATACCTGATAAACTGTATTTCTAGTTTTCTATCGAGGTGAAGGTTTTTGATATAAGTAGATTCCAGCAGTGAAAATGGAGATGCACATCGTTTTGGTAATTAAGCTTAGGGGTAATTGGAAGTTAGAAATTAAAAGAATACAACTACATGTATGGGGTAACTTTCTTTATAGAATGACACTATCATTGACTAGCTGAAGTACTGGAGATAATATTGAGATCATTGGTGAAAATATTAGAAATGATTGAAATAAGGGAACCATAGGCGTATTTTATTAAGGATACATGGGCAGTCAATTGATGTGTAATGGGTAGATATTGCAAAGACTAATTGCAGCACTAGTGAGGAGGAGGATACAGATGCAAGATAGACTGGTAGACTTAAATTACCGACATCAGATGTTATGGGCCTCAAATAGTTGTTGTAAGGAAGTAGTGCTGATGGGTATAATTACTTCACCACTGCTAATAATCCAAGTATTTTTCCGAGTAGGGTAGCGACAAATTGATGTGAGAAAGTAGTCATGTTTGTTTATGCTGATGGGTAAAGTAGTCCTGTTTGTTTATGCAAACTGTGTAAGAGGAAAGGAATCTTTTAAAATGATATTAGTAATAATAGACAAAGTCAAAGTAATCTTTCCTTGTTTAACTGTTTTCTTTTTCACTCCATACTTTTCAATTCCGCTGTAGGATTCCATAGGGAAACCACTCTTTTCCTCATAAACAAACAAGATAAAACTATGGAAAAGGCAAACCACTTCCTTCTTTTCCATTCCTTTCCTGGCCTTTTCACCGTTTAGTTAGCATTTTATGAAAGTTTTCTTCTAAACAAGAAATGTCAGGAGCATGGTCTTTTAAGGCCTCACCACATTTTAATCCTTGTGCTTGCAAATATGGCTTTTTCTTTCTTTTTTGTTTTTTTCCTGCTCCTTGGTCATTGTTGAAGTTTTAAAATACAAAATCCTTTTTATCTGCTGCTAGGTTATTAGTCTTAGAAGATAAAGTGGCTTCTCTTATAAAAAGCATTTTCTTAGTTTCCAATTCACCCTCAAAAGCCTTCTATCTTACCCTCGATCCTCGTTTAGTCTTCCATCCTCGCTCGAGAAAGTAAGAAACCTGATTTTAGGTTATTATATGGTAATCTATAATTAACAATAAAATTTCAAATATGTTGAAATTAGTTAGCAATCTTCCATGTATATCGGTTCGGCTAGGTAGACATCAATTTCGTAGACAGCAAAATTTCGGCCGTTGGATCCCCAAAAGAAATCCCACAGATCTAAACACCGAAAAATCAAACTACCAAGGGTTTTCTCTAACTCGCTCCTATTCCTCTCTCCAATCTCTCCTGGGTTTCTCTTCTCTCCATTTCTCATCCAATCAAATTTCAGCACATCAGAATGTGGTTATAAATCGAGATTCGACCCAAGTGCCCCAGATTTGTTTCTCATGGTTAATGATTTGGGACCTCAGCAGGTTGGTCACTCTGACTATGTCATGATGGTCGTTCAAGATTTGAGACCTGTAGTTGTTTCATTTTAAGAAATTGATATTGTGATTATTAAGAAGTTTCTCGCTGTCTATTTTGATGTAGTTATTTGATGTAGACATAATAGAACTTATATATACAAAACTATCTAAACCTCCAGTGTAGGGATAAGTTTGATGCCAACAGATTTAAACATCATGGGTCCACTGTAGTTTCATTATTATGAAATATTGTACATTCGGTAAATGTAGCCACTGCCACTAGTTCAGTTGGTAA
Organism: Coptis chinensis; assembly: GCF_015680905.1. NCBI lineage: Eukaryota > Viridiplantae > Streptophyta > Magnoliopsida > Ranunculales > Ranunculaceae > Coptis > Coptis chinensis. The sequence goes on along the minus strand of NC_141463.1, from coordinate 32,667,851 downwards.
ACTCTTGGATTTGCTACTGCTATTGTTTTCATTATGCCAGCATGTCTTTAGAAAAAGGTTGAGGAATCGAACGATAAGAAATATGAATCTCTTTTCTCGTTAAAAATTAGAATATACTATTTTTCTTTGGTTTTCGATATCTTGGTAAATAGGGATTTTGCCGAACATGCACTGAGTAATTGTTAGTGCTGTTGGTGAATAAGTGAATATCTAAGTAAGTATGAAAACTAGAAAGGAAGAGGAAAAGGCTTGAATGAGTGAATATCTGAATAAGTGATTGATTCTTGACTGGGAATACGAAACTGAGGGGTAGGATAGGCCTTCATTGTGTGAAGTTTCTCTTTCATTTACATTAGGGCAGTATTACATTTCCCAGTTCCCAGGGTCAGCAAACGGTAACCCTCGAATGCTCTGGATCAACCCCCCCCCCAACATACACACAACTGGCGACAGATTGCTTAGAACACCGAGGAGTTAATGTGTTTGGTCAAACTTTTGCACTCTACCATATTATGTGTGATATGTGTATGCTGGTTCATCATTTTTCTTAACTTGTTCATGTCTTGGTTTGGGTCATTTGTTTTTCGTTGCACTCTTATCTATAAATAGCGTTCCTATACTCACTTTGCCTTACCTTCTGATCAATGCCTTCAGGATCGGTGATGAACAATCTGAAGAAGTGATTTTTGTTGAGTTTTTACTAATTTGCTAAGTTGGGATACGTTGTTTTTTAAATAATTTGTTGAGCAAACATTCAAATCGACGATATTGGATCTTTAGCTCAAAGGGCAGAGCAGTTTGGAGATATCCAAAAATGATGGTAGTTCGAATCCACCGAGATCCTCTAATAACAAAAGCTCATACAAAAGTTATATCTCATTCTCTTCTATTAACATTTGAGTTGCAGACAGACAGGGAAGCAGATTCAAGATGTTATTTGTTCAGCTTATAAAATTGAAGGAAAAGCAAGAGGTTAAAATATATATAATCTACCTTACAAAGTGAACTTGAAAATATTTTATGTGCCTCAACAAATATTTTGTGTGCTATCAGGCTTAAAGGATATAGTTGGGGAACTTCCAGGCAGAGCAGCATCTAGATTCCCGCTCACAAGTGAGTTGTTTGGGCAATTAAACTTGCTTACTCTTTCAATTGGCAGGTATCCAATCTTGCATCCGAGGCAAAGCAAGAAAGAAACGTTCTAAATAAAGAGGTCTCAAAAATCATCAACTATGGAATATCGATATGATAATTCTTTGCCCAACTCAATTTTGTTTCCTTGTGCATTGGATTTTGATTTTACAACCGACCGATGTACCATGTAAGGAGAGGTCGTCATCCTCCCAGTCTGTAACAAATAAGTGAATTAAGAGCAGTATGCATATATTACTCTTCCTAGACTAGACCATTTATATAACCAAAATGGAAAACCCTCAGCCTTTCTTGTACATAAGCGATCGTATTATCTCAATGTCAGAGCAATCATATTTACAAGAAAATATAGCTTGAACCACATTTTAGTTCAAGATAATTTGTAATCAGAGCCATGATGATTGATGAGTAAGTATTTGTGGAAATTAGAATTCCTGAACTAGTTCTTATCATATTTGGATGTTCTTGCCAAGTTATTATTGAAAAAAAAAAAAAAAGATGTTCTTGCCAAGTTTGCATTAAGGATTTAAGGACATATATATGACAATGTATTCCACTCGTGACAAACCATTCAATCTAGAAACGTGATCATCAATGTGATGGTCTTGTGTGAACGAGCAATTCATACTTGGGTGATCGAAATTCTTGTCCTCTCCACTACCATTTCCCATTGCAATTTTCACATGCTGAACTTGAAGTTTTATGAAAAAACGAAAGTTAAATTCAAGGCACCTTGCACAGAACTTTCACAGGTAGGTTGGCTCTAAGTAGCATGGTAGAACTTCTGCTTCACCTCCGTATATATATATTCAGTTAATAAAAATGTTCTAGTCCCTTCTAAAACGCTTACAATAAAGAGTATTCTTTGCAGTCTGCACTGCTTCACATGGAAAGTCTCATTCCTTGGACTAAACAACACTCAGTTTCTCTCTCTTATACATTAAAGAAGAAGAAGATAACAAATGTAGAGGAGACAAGGACTCGTCGACAAAGTTTGATAGCCATTCTTCAGAAGTGAGGCATCTTGGAACTCCCTGAACATTACAACAAACAATATAAAGACCACATATCCCAAGGTTTACTAGAACTCCCTGAAGGGAACCTGCTCTATTACTATATTCAGTCCAATACCATATTTTCCCGTAGGAGAAACCAACAGAGGGAAGACAAAGAGTTACTCAAACCAAATTACCTCCAATTATGCTGAGAAATCCACTGATGTTGGAGTCATGAACTGTAATATTTAGTTTGCTTCCACCAAGAAAACTGGGATCAGAATTTACACCATTAACAGCAACTTCCATAGCGATTTTTGAAACTTGTCCATTGATTGTACCAAGGGTGAAAATAGCTCCAATGTTAACAACAGCAGGTCTTGAAGCCCCATTTGAGAACTCCCCAAATGAGAGTATTGATAATGCTAAAAGCCACCAAAATGGATTCATTGCAAAGGGCAGAGCTATGCTGCCTCATATAAAATTTGTTTCAATTCATTATTTGAAAACCCATCCTATAAAATTTCAAGTGAAAGCTAACTAACCAAGATTTCCCTAGAAACTTAACACACCAACCAAACTTAGAGCCCCAGAAATTGTACTATCAGCAGACCTTAATAATACAAATATACGACTTACTCTGAAAGCAAATTAACTACTCATTAAACATGAAAGAAAAATAAATTTTCTTCAAGTAAAATATGGACATAAACTACCATCCCGCAATAAAATATGCAATATGACGCAAAACTTAACACTTATCATATGATCCTAACGTTAACAACACAATCATCACATTTCATCCGCAACAACCCACTAGTACTAATGGATATTGGTGGACTCGAACCACCATCTCTTAAGATCTAGTGGAGATCCACTAGCATTCTCAAGCGCTCTACCATTTGAGCTAAATTCCATAACACACAGTACCAAAAATATCCAAATAACGAAAATTATGTGTCGATACGCGAACTCGTCACCCTTAAGTTCAACACCAAAACTATAAAGTACAAAGTATAAAACTTTCTAGACACTAACCGTCACAGGCTCTCTTAGATCAATAAACTGAACTGAAGCCACCCCCATAGGTGACTGAATTTCCCCAGTTACAGTAGGCTAGAAACAATCAAACATTAAAAATATAAGTCCAAAGTCCAAACAAATAACAATATAAAACATTCGACCCACAACACGCATGAACAAAATTTATCAACTCACCAGCCAAATAGAGCACTCTCACTCGCGACCCACGGCACACCAAAAAGTTTGATACTCACTATCACTATCAAACTTCTTGTTCTTATTCTCTTCAACCATTATATCAACTTGTTCAAAACTCACAAAAGCAGATATTCTACTACAAAAGCAAAACAAAGCTTAAAAGTTAGCAGAAACAGAGAAACTGAACCCATTTCATTAACAAAATACATACCTTCTTCCAATTTGTGCTTGATTTTCTCATGGAGAAGGGAGAAGGACAAATCTAGCTTTTCAGTTTAAATTTGGGGGTGTTTTGGTGTTGAATTTGGAGGTGTTTGGTTTGGATTCGGAGAAAATTGGAGAGAGGAATAAGAGAGAGAAAACCTTCGCGAGAGGTGTTTAGATATATTTGGGTTTTTTTATTTTTTTTTTTTAAACGTGATCTGATTTGTTTTGACTCTTAAATTCCTATGTAAATAGATCCATTTATAATATGTGAATATTATATTGATCACTCATCCAAATTTCTTACAACATGAAAATCACACTCTAATAATAATAATAATAATAATAATAATAATAACGCACTTTTATAAAAACCATTCGAGTTCTTTTTGTTGTTTAATAATAGAAGTTTAATAAAAAATTTGTGAGAATGCCCAATGAGGCGAAATTGATATTGAATATATTTGAATAGCAAGTCATTTTCAATCATATACTTGTTGAGACATTTCTACTACACATAAAACAACAATGTTTTGAGATTAGTTCAATGCATTAGCATTTAATTTCTGATTTTCCGTTAAATATTTTTTTAGATCAGTTCAATGCATTTGTATCCAGTTTTTTATTTTATGTTAATTCATCTTTGAGGTTAGTTCAATGCAATTATATCCAGTTTCTGATTTCCCGTTTTTCAATTTTTGTTAACTATTCTTTGAGGTTATTTCCATGAATTTGCACTTAGTTTTGAATTGCGCGTTAATAACTATATGAGGTTAGATTAATGCATTTGCATCCAGCTTCCTATTTCAAGTTAATTATCATTTGAGTTTAATTAGTTCAATGCATTTGCATCCAGTTTTCGATTTCCCGTTAATTATTTTTTAGGTTAGTTTAATGCATTTGCATCTAGTTTTCGATTTCCAGTTAATTATTCTTTGACGTTAGTTTGATTCATTTGCATCCAGTTTTCAATTACACCTGAATGATTCTTTGAGATTAGTTTCATGCATTGGCATCCTGTTTCTGATTTGTCGTTAATTATTCCTTGAGGTTAGTTCCATTCATTTGCATCCAGTTTCTGATTTCCTGTTAACTATTCTTTAAAGTTAGCTTGCAATTGCATCCAGTTTTTAATTTTCCGTTAATTATTCTTTGAGGTTAGTTTGATGCTGTTGCATCCATTTTCCGATTTTCTGTTAATTTTTCTTTGGGGTTAGTTTGATGTTGTTTCCGATTACCCATTAATTATTCATTGAGGTTAGTTTGATGCATTTCTATCCAATTTCCAAGTTCCCGTTAATTATTCTTTGAGGTTTGTTGAATGCATTTGCATCTAGTTTTTTATTGTCTATCAATTATTCTTTGAGGTTAATTAGTTCAATGCACTTGTATCCAGTTATTAGTTTCTCGTTAATTATTCTTTGAGGTTAGTTTATTGCAGTGTTACATCCAGTTTTTGATTTCCCGTTATTTATTCTATGAGGTTAGTTCATTGCAATGTTGTATCCAGTTTTCGATTTACCGTTAATTATTCTTTGAGGTTAGTTCATTACATTTGCATCCAGTTTTCAATTTTCATCCAACTAATTATTTTTTGAGATTAGCTCAATGCATTTGTATCAAGTTTCTGATTTCCCATTAATTATTCTTTGAGGTTAGTCGATGCATTTGCATCCGATTTCCCATTAATTATTCTTTGAGGTTAGTTAGCTGGATTTGCATCCAGTTTCCGATGTCATGTTAATTATTATTTGGTTTAGTGCAGTTACATCCAGCTTCTAATTTTCCATTAATTATTCTTTGAGGTTAGTTAAATTCATTTAGATCCAGTTTCTAATTTCACGTCAATTATTCTTTGAGGATAGTTTGATGCATTTGCATCTTTTATTTCCCGTTAATTATTTCTTTGAGGTCAGTTTATGCAGTTGCATATAGTTTTTGATTTCCCGTTAATTATTCTTTGAGGTTAGTTTAATACATTTTTATCCAGTTTTTTATTTCTCGTTAACTTTTCTTTGACGTTAGTTCAATACAGTTACATCCAGTTTCCAATTTTCCACTAATTATTCTTTGAGGTTAGCTCGATGCATTTGCATCAAATTTTTGATTTCCTAGTTAATTATTCTTTTAGGTTAGTTCAATGCAATGTTGTATCCAATTTTTGATTTCCCATTAACTATTCTTTGAGGTTTCTTCAATGCATTTGCATCAAGTTTCTGATTTCCCATTAATATTCTTTGATGTTGGCTGGTTCAATGCATTTGCATCCAATTTTCTGATTTTGCATTAATAACTCTTTGAGATTAGTTCGATACATTTACATCCAGTCTCCTATTTTCAGTTACCCTTTAATTATTCTTTGAGGTTAGTTCATTGCAGTGTTGCATTTAGTCTCTGATTTCCCATTAATTATTCTTTGAGGTTAGTTTGATGCACTCACATCCATCTTCTGGTTACCCATTAATTTTTCTTTGAGATTTGCTCAATGCAGTGTTGCATCCATTTTCCAATTTCTCTTTAATTATTCTTTGAGGTTAGTTCAATATTGTTGCATCCAACTTGTGATTTCTCATTATTATCCTATTTCCCGTTAATTATTCTTTGGGGTTAGTTCAATACATTTGTGTCCAGTTTCTGATTTCCTGATAATTATCAAAGTTGGTGTGTAATACCAACTTCTATTTATCGTTATGTACAATCCTCAAAGCAGATAATAAGAATGTTCATCGTTTGCTAATTTATATTAGCACGTAAAGAGCATGAGCACTGATATGTTTATTGATTCAATGACCCTTTTTTCCAAAAAACCTCATGTACTCCTCTTCATAGTTTAATATTTGAAAACCATCAGAGACAAATATGGAATGTGGTCTGTGATAGAAGGCAAATAAATACTTAATTTACTAATAGTGCAATTACAAAAAAAATCACTCTTAAAACATGAAAATTTCAAAACAAACCTGTGATAAAAATTTCAATTTTGTTCTATGAAAGAAATCTATTAATTAGAACCCTATCACAAATTAAAGTGAAGTAAAGCATAAGAAAGAGTCGAATTAACACTGAATCACAGTATCACTCTATATTAGAAATGAATTCAGACTGCAACACTAACAAAAACAAAAAGTTTGATAAGTTGCCTTTAAATATATATCAGCTGCTCTGTAGAGTCCATCATCAATAACTCGGGCATAGTCAAGCAAGATTTCAATGATAGCAATGAATTTCCGTATATCTAGATATGGATCAGGCGTAATTTCTGCTAGATAAGCATCAATGAGTCGTCCAACCTTCAGGACTGAGCCATGACTTGGAGAACCAAGACCTTCAAATTCATACCCAAAATGTGATGCTTTTGTAGATTCTTCATCTTCTATTTGTTGCAAAAGAAACCAAGTGCTAAGAAATCCTTCCTTTTGTAATTATAAGTGGGACGAAAGTACCAATGAAGTAGCTTAAGACTAACACAAATATAGTAAAGCAATGCATGTGAAAGAAAATCAGCATTATATTAGATTAATAGAACACCTGAATCTAAGAACATACAAAACAATCAAGTTAGAAAATCAATCAAACGTACCCAACTGGGTCAAAAAACGCAGTACCGACTGTTTTAACTTTAAGATACATTAAACATTAACTTGTGAACTGAAAAGTCGGGGAAACCGACTCCCACAAACTTTAAGAAATATCAAATATGAATTATGTTGTGTGCTTGAACTTCAATTTTAAGAAAATAAATCCATATGAGCATATTACTCAACTATTATGGTACATGATCATGGAACCTTTTGGTTTCCCTCAAGTATCTATATTATCATGTAGGTTTACATCATTTTACTTTAAGTATGCATTTGAAGAATGGTAGTCTGAACGGCACAAATGTTCCAACATAGACATATGTACACAATAAAATTAGTGCCTCCAAAAAATTTAGAAGTACAGTTTCAAGTTTTGAATATATAGTCCAACAACTTCACAAAACACAACCTAACTCAGTTATATTGTATTATATTTGCAAGGTTTATATATATTTGCACATATTTATATATATATATATATATATATATATATATATATATATATATATAATTCAACAAAACATACTCTAAAAATTAAGAAAACATCATTTAGTCTACTAACTCACCTTCTATTGAAAAATCTCCTATTTCTGGCAGCGCCACTGATACTCCCTGAGAAATTTATCTACTCCAAAATACCATCGGCATAAAAACTACTAACACACAAACCTTAAACATGTACAAAGTAATTCATTCCCACTTGAGTACACTACTAACACCAAGAACCCCATTCAAAATTTAAACAACAACCATGAGCTTATCAGATTATGCAAATATAACCAAATAACAACCATGAAAGTAAGTTTGGATTACTTCAACTTCTAAATATATTATGGATAGAATCATTAATGTCTACCCATGCACGAATTGGTCTTGAAATGCTCTTAGGAAATTAAGAGTGAAGAATAAAAAATAACAACCACATATTGAAACAAATAAAAACAATATAGAATATGGGAAAAAAAACACTTGGTTATCAGATCCATCAATAAGTAACTACATTTACATCTTTAAGATGCACTGAAATCTTATTATTATGTCAAAAGAAGTTTATCCGGTAGCATGGATGGGGCATGCTAATAACTACATAAAAAGGAAATATAAGTCTTAAACACATTATATAAAATACAGCTAGTAGATGAGGATTAGGTGAGTGAAAATAGTTACTTGAAAATTTTTATTGATCAAGAATTGTTCATATGAAAGAGAAGTTCAAAGCTCCGAAACTATACATGTAAGGTTTAAAGCTTTAGATTCACTTACTAACATTCTTATGGAACATACTAAAATATGTGGATAGTATATAGATAGTGACAACTAAAATAAATAACTTAACCTTCTCCCTAGATGAGGAAGTAGACTGAGTTGATAAATAGTTAGGGTTGGTATATATACGTAAAATGTATGGTTTGTCAATCTTGGAAGTCACAGTCAAACGTACTAATGTTAGACTTGTATTACCTTCTCCCTTAACACTCCAAACTTATGGTAAACACAAATCAAAAGAAAGAAGACTTTTGAAATTAGCACATACTGGGGAGGTAGAGAAAGAAGACTTATAGAAAGAAAACTTGTAGAAAGAAGCAAAATAGTTGTAAATTGAAGAACTCGAGAATATGGGATACTTAGAAGTTCAAGAATTGGGACTTTTAGTTTCTATTTAGTTTTTTTCTCGCAGCTTCTTTCTCTAGTTTTTTTACCAACAACTTTTTTCTCCTGATTTGAATAGAGTATCTCCTGTAATCTTTATTATTCTTTGTTTGGATGTGTATAGATTAGGAACATGAAACATAATTAATTAGGACTTTTGAATAGGAGAGTCTCTCCTGTAATCCTTATTATTCTTTGTTTGGATGTGTATAGATTAGGAAATAGAAAACATAATTAATTAGGACTCTTGAAAAGAGATTTAGTATATAAAGGAAACATAATTAATTGGGACTTTTACTTACTATTTTTTTTTCTCCTATTTTTTCTTAATCCCCCTGTTTACGTGGACAGCCCCAATGAGCTTGAAAAGAGACTGCTATTATTATTCTTTGTTTAGATGTGTATAGATTAGGAAACAGGAAATATAATTAATTAGGACTCTTGAAAGGAGATTTAGTATATAAAGAAAACATAACATAATTAATTGGGACTCTTACTTACTATCTTTTTCTCCTATTTTTTCTTAATCCCCCTGCTTACGTGGACAGTCCCAATGAGCCTGAAAATTGGATGGACTTGGTTGGTAGTCTTTGTCTGCCCTTCTTTGGGTGTTGCTACCTATTCTTTCAACCACATTGCGTGCTGCCTACTACTTGATGTTACTCTTCTTTGCTTTGGGTGTTCTTGGTGCTACTGCTTCTTTGCTATTCTTTGGGTGTTGCTACCTGCCGCTGCTATTGTGTCTACTACCGCTTTGTTCTGGGGTGTTCTTTGCCTACCGGCTATTTTGTTATGTGCTTGCCCTCTTGCCGCTTGTTCTTTTGGTGTTCTTCTTCTTAATCGGTGTGTGAGAATTAAGAGTATTGAGAGTTACATGGTTTTGAAGTGAGTTATAAACCATGACTTGGTGCTTGGGAAAAACCACGATATAAACCAGCAATTGTCGCATAGGGCCTTGGGAATTTAGGGCAAACTACTCATGAGCATAGTTTGGGTTTAGGGCAGACAAGGGTGTTATTAGAACTGGGCATAATCTCCTAAAAGTCTTCACATGTTTAGTTGTTGCTTGAATATATTCAGAAGTGACGTCTCATTCTATTCATGTTTTTGAATCTATAGATAAGTATGTAGTTGATCATGTTGTGTAGTATGTTCATACTATGTAAATCTAGATTATTCCTAAAGGTTATCACTTATAACTTATATAATTTGGTATTGAGATGACGTAAATGGCATAAATTTGGTATTGAGGTAATAGGCAGAAATGGTCTATTGTTATTGGATGGTTTCAAGTTTAGTTGCTTCATTAACGATACTTAGTGTAGTGGGTGTTTGTGGTTGGCTATGTTTACGGATTTCAATCTTTGGTTTTACTTGATTTTGGTTTGGTTAGATATTGTTCTTCTAATCCTTTATTTTTTTTTCAGGATGCTAAAGGAGATAATGTGTATCTAAGATTTTGGAAGGGATACGTGTTACTGATTGTCAATGTTGCTTCTCAAGGTACTTCATATTCTTATTTATTTCTATATTAAGAAATTTACAAGTGTACAACTTGATTCTACCAATACTTTGGATGACATCTGTGAAAGTTATATATTTTAAAATTGAGTTGTGTTTGTAAATTCAGACTTTTGTTGACACACATCTAGTAAAGAAGTCCCGACAAATCTAGTGGCTACAATGTGTTGATTGGGCTTGGTCAGTTGCACAAGGTATATATTTCTTATTGCAAAATTCAAGTTCAGTTTGGGGCTTACCACTCTAATCTATAGATTAGTTTGTCATTGAATGTTTACTACTTAAAATGTTTTTATTGTAATTTGGAGAGTTCTTCTATTCTTCAAGGCAACATGCCAATTAATTGAAATGGTTCAAGTGTAGTAGTTCTCTCATCTATACTAGGTCCAATTCTTCGCTTATAATCTGTTTTCATATCTCATCCTTAAGACTACACTGTGTTTGTTTGTTTACTGATATTTCTTTCATCTTTATTTGTACCATGTCAGCGACTTTTTGGGTTAGTCCTTGTAACTAGCTTATCCCCTTACACGCTAAGGGCTTTACCTACCCTATTTGCTAAAGTGGTAAGTAATTTTTTGAATCATTGTACTTGCAATTGGTTTGTGCTATCAATTTTCTTAACTTATAGTTTAGCTGGTTTGTCAAAAAGTATGCCCCCCCCCCCCCCTTCCCCTTACTTAGGTAATTGGGAATTCAATAGCTTTGTCATTGGTATTGGTGAAACATTATCAGTCTTAGGCATAACTACTTAGAAGTTTGGAGTTACTTTGTAAGAATTTGATAGTAAAGGAATAAATATTTGTTTCTTGAATGTGAATAACTGTGTATTTTGTGTTAACAATATGAGTTTTGATCTTTGGTTTGGTTAGCATCTTCAAGTTAGCTATTCTTTGTGATAAGTCTTATTCTTTTTACCTACCGTTTATTTTTTTCATTGTACTTTGTTATCTTTCCAACGAGAGATGATTGACTACTTCATTTTATTTTTTGTAAACCTCGTTGGATGAGTGATTTATAAATAATGAGCTAATACATATTTGTGTGACTTTGTTTGCAGGCATGAGCTATGTTAGAAGTTGTTTTTTCTTCACTAGTGGTACACTCGGTACGATATGAATATATATACAATGTTTTCTTTAATGACTAGAATTTTTGGAACCTAAGTGTATGGGTGTCAAGATTTTGTGAAAATACAAGTTGTCCTTGATTCACACATGAGTCTAGAGCATTTTGTTTTTTTTTTTTATTACGTTTTACTGTTGATGAATGGAATGATTTGATTATTAAAGTTCACTATTTTATTTGGTTGGCATGGGCGCACGTTTAGAACATTTTTGTTGTTTTCCAGTTTGTTTCGTTGTGTGGATGAATGGAATAATATAATTTAATTGCTAGAGTTGTAAATGAATGGAAGAATTTAGTTAATATATTGTGGAGTAAAAAAAGTGCAAGTGCAGGTACATGCAACAGTACAGGTGGCCCCACATACATAAAAGGGCTAGAAAAACCAATTTTTTTAATACAATGAAAATTCATTAGTAACTTATACGAAACCGTTAGTTATTGAAAATTAGTAACGGTTTTCAAATGTTAGAAAGGGAATATTACTAACACTTTATTAGTTGGAAACAAATTATGTACAAAATTAATAATCGTTACTAATAAATTTTAACAGTTTTTATGCGTTGCTGAAATTAATTTAAGTAACACTTCTTAACCGTTAGTAAATTTTCTAAAGGATATTAAGCGTTACTAATATCCGTTACTAATATTTGTCACGCATTTGTGTCAACGCAAGATAACCGTTACTAATATTTTTTGTAATGGATGTATATCCGTTACAAATAAGTTGTTATGGTGTAGTGTTTGGACAACGTCCTTAAGTAGGTTCTCATAGGTATGTGTCGAAACACAAATTCTCTCATAATTTTTCCACTCAAGTTTCGCTAACTCCAGTGTACATTGGGCACACATTTCCTCACATATTCAATGACATTCAGAAGAGCCGAGGTCGATTGCCCACAACTACTACTTATTATCACACTGCCTTATTCCTAGTTAAGCTAGAGGTCTTTATTAGGTATTATGGGGCTTAGGTGCTAGTGTAGAAGAAAATGGAATGGAAACTCAAAAATATGATAAGTATGAGAGAATAGGGTCTTTAAAAATTAACACTAGAGAAATCCTTTGGTCTTTCTGCTTCTAACTTATGTTTCTATACTCAGCCCTTTTTAGCTTTGTGACTTATTTTGATTTGACTTTGAGAGTTCTAGCTTTCTTTTTCTTTTCTTTTTGGAAACTTATTTCTATTTTTCTTTTCTTTTCCTTTCTAAAGCAAGTAACTGATTTTTGTTTGGACAAGTCTTTCTATTCACTTTTCTGCATTCATCCTATTTATCATACTCATCAAATAGGTGGGTTTATTTTATTTTGGGGTTAATAGATGGGTAAGGAAATGTTGGTGAAAAACAAAAATGGCTAAATGAAAGGTTCTATGGGGCGACTAGCGGTAAAATTTGTACATGTATGTATTTATGGCTATATCGATCCAAACAAAGCCTAAATTCTCTTCTAGGATTCGAATGGTGATCAATTAAGTAAGCGTGTGATTTCTCTACTTATAATAACTACTCTTCTGTGTCATTAGTCATAAATAACTCATGTCGAGGCTTTTAGGCAAGATTCTCACTGGATTTGGAAATTAAATAGTCTATCCATGGGTCCTAGAAGATTACTGCTAAGTACAATCAATGATACTCATTACATGAATGTTCATGAAAAGATGTAACAACTATTGCCTACGTATTAACTTAAGTTTCAAGGAACAAATTCTCATCCTAGTGCTAAGGTGAGATTTCTAGACAATTTTCATCACAGAAAAGGAAACAAGACTTTGTCACTAAATACGTTGAAAAGAAAAGAAAGTAAAACTATAAACAAACTAATAATACGCTAAATTTTTGCAAAAAAGGTTCTAACCACCCCTAAACAGAAGGACACTTTGTCCTCAAAGTGTAAGAGAGAGAAAGAAGATACCTGAGAAGTTTTGAGCAAAAATTCAATGAACAAACTGCAAGAAAAAGTAATTCGAGCACAATATATAATATACCAAAAGAAAACTGAAATTATCACGTACACTAATCAAAGAAAACAAACAACATACAAAGAAACAAACAAATATCACACAACAAAAAGGGAAGAGCATACCAAATACATATATATACAGCCCAATATGTAAATTCAGGGTGCATCCAATCTAGGATCATGACGTGTGAAGTGCCAATCTTTAGCATCACGCCAGTTGATAATAGTCTGCCATAGTTCGCTCCATTTTGTAGCTCCAGATCGGTCCAAGTGTCGCAGCATTTTATTGTTATTCAGGTAGCAAGGACCGTTCCGAGATGGGTGAGATTTACACCAAATGATGAGCTGAATTTTTGTTGGAAGATAGTAGAAAATAGTGGAGAAGGAAGGAGGGGAATTTTTGGGCGCCCATCTTGTACCAGAATTAACGTTTGCTCGAATATCAGAAGACATTTATACTCAGTTCTGAAATATAGTTGTCGTGGACTAAGGCTCCGGCACTTACAACCACACACTCCAAGATAATTTTAAGAGAAGAAAAGAAAGGAGGGGCGACCGGGTACCAGAATGGTGCACTCCCTTTAAATAAGAGTGGAATGGAGTACACCATGAAAAAGATGAGTCGTTTAAAGTCAGATTCTCAAGACTTTAATTCAACGTGTGGGGGTCTTCAGAAATAAATACACAACTTATCATATATCAACAACCGAAAAAGCTATGGGTTTGTCCAACTAACATGTTTTTCACCCCCAAACAGATTCATACACCAAGATTTATTCCTTGAGATTTAGTAGACCGAGAACCTAAACAAGCGTGCACTTTTTTTTTTCTCAAAGGCAATGGGATCCATGTAGTTAATGGTGAGAAAAAAGATGGTCGGAAAGAACATGCAGGAGGTAGCTAGATATTTTTGATAAGGTGGAGACAAAAAGAATGAGAAAGTGGGTTTAGCTCTAAACTTTTTGAATGAGTAAGGCTCTACTGTTTCACATTTGAAAATGAAGGTGTCCATTAGTGCTATCTTGGTTATTACTTTGTCACCAGACGGGTTGAAAAACTCGTGAAGAACAGGTGAGGAGAGAAGGTCAAATGCAAATGTAAGGTTTTGTTGAAAGGGTGGAGGTTGGGAAATCGTGGTGGTAGAAAGTGGGTGGGTTTCTACAGGTGGTAACTCGTCACAGGCTCTTAAAAATTCGAATTATTCTTCATCCAGCTTGTCTGGATCTACAGGATAATCTTCATCTACAAAAGTATGTGCATCCTTAAGGAAATCTTCAATATCCTCGGTAGTGATGTCGCCAAAGAAATTATGAGCCTTGCTATAAGAAGAATGGGTACCAATGTTGGAGTTCAGACATCAACTGAACTGGTGATCATGTTGATCTCACCATCCATAGTTTGTGGCAACAATTTGAAAACATTTATTTCCTTAGTGAGATTTCCAAAGGACATAGACATAGAACCATCACGACAGTTGATGAGGGCGTTTGTAGTTGCAAGAAATGGACGCCCTAGGATGATAGGAATGGAGTCGTATGCAACTTCCGTGTCGAGAATGACAAAATCAACGGGATAAGCCAATGGATTCCACTCAGACCAACCCCTGGAAGTACGCAATCTCCATTCTTCTATAGGCAGTTTAAGGATAAGCCATACGTAATAAGGGTAGCTTAGTCCACCGCGCTACTCGCAATGTCCAGGACGGTATTGTCCTGAGCAGTAAATCCCCCTAAACATAAAGGTGAAGCCATTGTCTGACTGGATTAGGTTCGTTTATGAGCCAACATGAAAGTTGTCTAGGATCATCTCGATTGAAAAAGAGTTCAATAGCCGTAACAATGATGGTAACACGTTAATCTTCCCTTGTACAGTTGAAAAAAAAACATCCTGAAAAATCATAAAAATCAAAAACTCAAAAACCCATAAAAGAATTATATGATATTCCTTAACTCACGTCGCGCACGCATCTACTATAGTCGCGCGCGCTACCATTTTAGCTCAAGATAGCTTCTTCTTTCGGGGTTTGCTACATCTTTTCAGAATATGTGTGTTGGTCTAACTACCCTGTGAAACCTTCCTCCATATGTTTTACCTCAGTCAGAAAACCTCGATCACCATCTTTTGGATCTGACATTAAACGACCTATTTTCTGAGATCCAAGGTAGAAAATACGTGTTGGTCCAACTTTATTGTGACACCTTCCACCGTATTTTCTAATATTTTTGCACAACTTGTTCTTCGTCTTGGGAATCTAACGTTAAAAGACCCACTTTGAAAACTACTCACTTTCACGTGAATGCCATGTCAGAGTATTCAGACAAAAACACATATATCCTTTGCTTTTAGTCTTGACCTTCCCCTCATAATCCGGATCTCACCACTGACTCCCATTCTCATCCACGTTTACTTATATCTTGGCTGCAAGAATCTTTCTTACAACCACCTCCCTTTCATTCCATCATATCCATCATTCTATTTCTTTTATACTTTCCATGGCTAATAGGCGAGTAATAGTGCCCGGCAAGATTTTGAAAGAAATTATCTTGAAGGCTGATAACCGTAAAAATAGTAGAATCCTAAATATTAATGTTAACAACACTAATACGTAATCCTACCGTTCTTACGTTTAAATCAATTCTTCTTATTCTCAAAACATAATCATGCAATATAATGAGTAAGGATTCGTTCCACTCTTAACTGTCTAGACTTAAATTGAATTCATCTAATCAAACCCAAAAGGAACAATGGTGAGAGTAATGATTTGATGTGAAATTTCTATACTACCATTCCCAACACAAGAACAATAATAAGAACATGTCATTATGGAATAAGTAATTAACTTTATAAATCTAATAGAACAATAAGAACAAGATATGATTGAATGAATAACAACTACTTATTAATCTAATGAACAATAAAAACAATGATTCAATACTCAAGAAATAAACTAATTAATTAATCTAAAACTAGATCTAGAACTAAGGTTTAATGGCTACTTTTCTTATCCTAACCTAATTTATTTTCTAACCTAACTATCTACCCTTAACAAAGAGTCAAGCTTTTGTTTTTATTCTTTCAGATCCAAAAATCGTGCATGGGCTTGGAGCCATGTTTTGGGCCGGAAAATCGGGCCCAAAACCCAATTTCTTTAGTCCAAAATGGGCTCTTCAGCTGCAGTTGGCTTCGACAGATATTTCGTCTACTTTTGCTCCTCTGATTAGGTCAAGGATTGGACCATTGGAAAGCTCTTTCCGAGCCGGTTGTTTTGACATAAGATACTCCCAATTCCGAGGTCTGAGTCCAAAGATATGGCCTTCGAAGTTCTGCTGACTTGTGCACTGTTTCTGCCCATGTTGACTTTTCAGCTTTTGACCGGGCTTTGTCTCCTTGAATCTTGGCCTTTATTCACAGAACTCCTTATTAACCGACCTTTGCTCCTTTATCTTGCTAAAGTGGCACATTTCTGCACATAATGGACTTTGAAGCCTGAAATGCATAAAAATACGTAATCAGTATTAACTCTTAATTATTACTCACATAATTGGTCTAAAAGTATGATGGTTAAGGGGTTAAAACTACAGTTTTGGGCTCTTATCAAAGGCCTATTTCATCCCTTTTTCGACACTGAAATCATATGTCGAGGTTGGGTGCCTCTTTTGCCTAATTCGCAAACCACGTTTTCTCGAGAGTTGGTTATGATGTTCTACAAACATAGCAACTTCCATAAGGGTAAATTCTTTTTTCTAAAGAATGGAAGGCAACATGAATTGACTTGAGAACTTATTTCCAAGGTCGTTCAAATTCCCATGATAGATCCTGAAGTACATCTTCAAGAAACCACTTTTGACACTGTGCGACAACTCATGCTTGCAACAATTCGGTATGGTGAATTCCACGACAAACTTCATATTGTTCGTCAAAGGTCCTTACAAAAAAGTCAACTAGTTGCGGTTCACTATTTGGCATCTAATGTCGTTGGCAATGCCAAAACATCTGAAGTAACCAAATCTCTTCTTCACCTATTCTGGGTGTTACAAACTAAACGAGACGATTTTTGCATAATCCGGTATCTCTGGCATTCGATTACTCGTACCAGAGGTGGAGCAACCCCTTTGCCTACCATAGTCACACGAATCATGCTGAAGTGGGATTTCTATGTTGAATATCCTCTGATCCCTCTTAAAATGGCTCGCAATATAACAATTCACTCCAACTGATTGGACTGTTATTGAACACCATATACTGCAATAAACCAGGGCAATGACCAAGCTAACATCACTCTCTCTTCTAGGAATTTCTTCGCTGAGGGTGCCCTTTCCAACATTGTTAATCTTATGGAAGGTATTTGATTTTTTCACCAAGGTCTGATGGCCCTCCATAACAGTCAAAACATCCTCATCGGGAAATTGCTAGAACTACAAGAACGTCAGACGGTGCATGATGAGGACTATAAAGAGTTCATGCAAGCCCACACTCAGTTCATAGGAAATCATACCCTCAACTTGGAGCATAAGACTGACATTTTTGAGAACTAGGGCAATCTGCAGCAGCACGTTCTCACACAAGTTAATGAACTTCACCATCTTGTGACAAGTTCCCTTCGACCTTTTCCTTTTCTTCTGCCACAACACGAGCCTCCCTCTTCTCATTATGCTCGCCACTAGACTTTGTTTCTGGGTTGTTTACTTGATTTTTCTTTCTAGGTCCATCTCTTTTGTTTTTATGTGTTATTTAGAGTGTTTTTGGGTGATAGTTTAGTTTGGTGTGCTTTTTAGGTTGTAATTAAGTATATTAGTTTTATAATAATATTATGTTCCTAAAGCCCATTTTACTCCTTTTGTTTATAATTCTGCTTGGGAGTACAATCTAACTATCATCCATCCTCTTTCATCATTAATGCAATTCTTGGATTCCAACTTTTCTTGCTTTCCTATTCCAGCCATTGTGTGCCTCAAGGATCATACATGTTTACTCTTAAGTGGAGAACATAATCACGAGTTTTAAGGAGTGGACTATTCAGTGCTTAAGCCAATGTAACTACATTTTTTACTTTTAATCAAACTGATTACTAGTCTGTCGGGATTAACTGTTATAAATTGCACATCTTGGATCTAATAATATATCAATTTCTTCACTCATTCTTTCCTAAAACAGAATTAATCTTCACTTTCTAAGCTCAATTTTTGTTGCATAATTGTTCTTAAACTCCCTCTCTTACAAGCTCCATCTTTTTCTCTTAGGATGTCGATTCCACAAATCATTCCTAAACAATCTTTCCAAGCTATGATGGACTCTCCCTCTTATAGACTTCATTTTCGTGAGTTCATTGCCGACATTGGTTGGTCTTCCCTCGTTCTTCAACCCGAGCAAACTAATTCTCCAAGTTTGGCTGCATACGTTTATGCTCATATGGAAGACACAACTGCTTTCAACCGTGAACATGGTTTCTTCGTTGATGGCTTCACAGTCCGACTTGGCGATACACACCATGTTTTTCTTGAACCTCTTATAGCTATGGCTTTGGACCTACCTTATCACGAGCCGACCTCCACTCTGCCCTACATCTCTCAAAATACTTACAATTCCTTCTCTTGGCCTACCTTTCGCTACTCTTACAGTGCTGGTCTCTGCAGGAAGAACAAAGCTGCACCTGGACAATGGCTTGACCAAAACATTCCCCTTGCAAGCATGACGATGAATGTAGGGAATGCAATGTTATTTATCCTTCTAAACATCATGGGCGATTGGCATTTTTCTACTGCCAATGAGTTTTCCTGCATCGTCTTCATTGCACTTGCTCGGCAATCTACATTTTTCAACATCACTCACTGTGTAGTTCATAATTTGAAATGAGCTCGGGACTTTTGACACCTTCATTTACTTTTACCCGTCACAGCTAGCTGCTTAATTAGGGTTTTCTTCCCACAGTTTTCAGCTGGTTTTACTGACTGGGTTACAGTGGATTCCATGTGTCCTACAAATAAAATAATTCGTTCTTTACGGTTTCGGGTATGGCGACGTTGTTCAAGGTACTTGAAGAACGGTCATTGCTACCCGAATGACAATAAAATGTTGTGACAAGTCTTTCTCTTCACTTTTCTGCATTCATCCTATTTCTCATACTCATCAAATAGGTAGGTTTATTTTATTTTGGGGTTAATATATGGGTAAGGAATTGTAAGTGTTTTGAGAGATGTAAGGCAGAGTGGAGGTCGGCTAGTGATAAGGTAGGTCCAAAACCATAGCTATCAGAGGTTCAGGAAAAACATGGTGTGTATCGCCAAGTCGAACTGTGAAGCCATCAACGAAGAAACCATGTGCACGGTTGAAAGCAATTGTGTCTTCCATATGAGCATAAATGTATGTAACCAAACTTGGAGAATTAGTTTGCTCAGCTTGAAGAACGAGGGAAGACCAACTAATGTCGGCAATGAAGTCACGAAAATGAAGTCCATAAGAGGGAGAGTCCATCATAGCTTGGAAAGATTGTTTAGGAATGATTTGTGGAATCGACATCCTGAGAGAAAAAGATGGAGCTTATAAGAGAGGGAGTTTAAGAACAATTATGCAACAAAAACTGAGCTTAGAAAGTGAAGATTAATTCTGTTTTAGGAAAGAATGAGTGAAGAAATGGATGGATTATTAGATCTAAGATGTGCAATTTATAACAGTTAATCTCGACAGACTAGTAATCAGTTTGATTAAAAGTCAAAAAAGTAGTTACATTGACTTAAGCACCGAATAGTCCACTCCTTAAAACTCGTGATTATGTTCTCCACTTAAGAGTAAACATGTATTATCCTTGAGGCACACAGTGGCCGGAATAGAGAAAGCAAGAAAAGTTGGAATCCAAGAATTGCATTAATGATGAAAGAAAATGGATGATAGTTAGATTGTACTCCCAAGCAGAATCATAAACAAAGGGAGTAAAATGGGTTGTAGGAGCAGAATATTATTATAAAACTAATATACTTAATTACAACCTAAAAAACACACCAAATTGAACTATCACTCAAAAACACTCCAAATAACACACAAAAACAAAAGAGATTGACCTAGAAAGAAAAATAAAGTAAAACACCCAGAAATAAAGTCTAGTGGCGAGCATAATGAGAAGAGGGAGGCCCGTGGTGCTGAGTAGGAAAAGTAGAAGCTGGAACGAAACTTGTCACAAGATGGTGAAGTTCATCAACTTGCACGAGGACTTGTTGCTGCAGATTACCCTGGTTCTCAAAAATCTCAGTCTTATGCTCCAAGTTGAGGGTATGATTTCCTAAGAACTAAGTGTGGGCTTGCATGAACTCTTTGTAGTCCTCATCATGCACCGTCTCTCGTTCTTATAGTTCTAACAATTTACCGATGAGGATGTTTTGACAGTTATGGAGGGCTCTCAGGCCTTGGTGAAGAAATTGAATACCCTCTATAGGGTTAACTATGTGAGCAAGGGCATCCTCAGTGAAGAAATTCCCATAAAAGAGAGTGTTGTTAGCTTAGTCATTGCCCTGGTTCATTGCGGCAGATGGTGTCCAATAACCGTCCAAGCAGTTGGAGTGAATTGTTATATTGTGAGCTGTTTTAAGAGGGATTAGAGGATATTCAACGTAGAAATCCCAGTTCAGCATGATTCGTGTGACTATGGTAGGCAAAGAGGCTGCTCCACTTCTGATACGAGTAATCGAATGCCAGAGATACTGGATTATGCAAAAATCATCTCGTTTAGTTTGAGCACCCAGAGTAGGTGGAGAAGAGATTTGGTTACTTCAGATGTTTTGGCATTACCAACGACATTGGATGACAACTAGTGGACAACAGCTAGTTGATTTTTTTGTAAGGACCTATGATGAACAATATAAAGTTTGTCGTTGAATTCACCATATTGAATTGTTGCAAGCATGAGTTATCGCACAGTGTCAAAAGGGGTTTCTTGAAGATGTACATCAGGATCTGTCATGGGAATTTGAATGACGCTAGAAATGAGTTCCTGAGTCAATTCATGTTGCCTTCCATTCTTTAGAAAAAAAAGAATTTACCGTTATGGAAGTTGCTATGTTCGTAGAACATCATAACTAACTCTCGGGAAAATGTGGTTCCCGAATGATGCAAAAGTGGTAACCAACCTCGACGTATGATTTCAGTGTCGAAAAAAGGATGAAATAGGCAGTCATGAAAATTTTGCTCGAGCACAATTACTCTCTTATTAGCCATGGAAAGTATAATAGAAGGATGGATATGATGGAATGAAAGGGAGGTGGTTGTAAGAAAGAGTCTTGCAGCCAAGATATAAGTAGACGTTGATGAGAATGGGAGTGAGTACAATTTTTGCATCTTCAATGTCTTGTTTATACATCCGCTCCAATGGATCCATAAAATCTAACTGGGAATGTGGCTGGAGATGAGGAGGAAGAATTTATGGTGAAAAATTCTAAATTTATATGATGGAAGAAAGAGACGTTGGGGTGTTCGTTTTTAGACCGTTGAAATACGATCGTTAGCAAACTGTTAAGATAACCGTTGAGATGACCGTTAAGATATAACCGTTAGCATACCATTAAGACGACCGTTGAGATACGACCGTTAGCAGACGGACGTTAACTAATGATTATTAACAGGTTTTTTTTTTTTTTTTTTTTTTTTTTTTTTTTTGTACAAGGGAAGATTAATGTGTTACCATCACTGTTACGGCTATTGAACTCTTTTTCAATCGAGATGATCCTAGACAACTTTCATGTCGGCTCATAAACGGACCCAATCTAGCCAGACAATGGCTTCACCTTTATGTTTTGGGGGATTTACTGCTCAGGACTATACCGTCCTAGACCTTGCGAGGAGCGCGGCGGACTAGGCTACCCTTATTACATATGGCTTATCCTCAAACTGCCTCTAGAAGAATGGAGATTGCATACTTCCAGGGGTTGGTCTGGGTGGAATCCATTGCCCGTGTTCCTAGTAGGTAAACATATGACGGCCTACACGAAATCTTTTTATGCGCAACAATAGTGCAAAAGTGAATTGTAAAAGACCCGAGTATATACAATAGGAGTCTTTTAACGTCAGATCCTTAAGACGATTCCCATCCTGATGTGGGAGCAACTGCGCGGCGAAAAGTTGATCCCGTTCTGCTAGTGTGAGGCAAGTGTACACCTTGTACTGGCAAGCATCTCCTAGCGGTTGAAGATTGGGGCAGGAAGGCGTTTGACAATGCATACACCACCCCATCCTTCACGCACGAGCAAAAGAGCTACGACCTTGACCTATCCGAGATGGGTGAGATTTATACCAAATAATGAGTTAAATGTCAGTTGGAAGAGAGTAGAAAAGAGTAGAGAAGTTTTTTCATTTTTTTTACATAGTTTTTTACTATTCATGAATTATACAAACAAATATGGCAATACAACACAAACTAAAACACAAGTTTATACAAGGTACAAAAATACGTAGCATATAAACAACTTATAATCAACAAATTAAAACATGCAACGTAAAAACAAATCACATTTTACGAAAATGCTTGGAAAACTCAAATTATAAGCATGCTATATACGACAACTCACGAAATATGCGTCTGTTTACACAATATATATGACACTAGATAACACATGTTTTGTATAAGGATTTGATTTCGTCAATACTCATTGAGATTATGAATGTCATATAGAGAGCAGCTTTGCCCCGAAAGGCTTAGAAATAACTTACCCAACTCGGATTTTAACCCTTGTTGGAATGTTCTCCTCTTTCTTGATAAAATCGAATACTTGTACAAAACATCCAAACCACACATACATACATATATATGAAACAATCCAAATCATGCATACAAATACTATAATACACACTATTATACGTATACAAGGTCTAAACAGGTTATATCATGCAAGAAGGTACTCCTCTAGCAAGTGAGTCGAGGAGTGGTAGAAAATGGAACCTGAAAATTATCCCACAACTCCACCTTATAGATATAGAAATGATTTCGAAACTTCCTCGCAAGATATGGAACACTAATATCCCCTCCAGGAACAGGTTTCACTACCTCAGGTAGGCAGTGATATCATATGGATTTTGGAGGACTTGACGTTCAAACTTGGGAATCTAATTCCACATAATAGTAGCAGGCACGACTCAAAAACAACCACTACAAGTCACGCGCTGACACTGTTAAACTAGGGGACTCGTGTATGCTACCTTTTTAGTCGCATCCCGCAACTGGAATCTAGTGCTAGATATGAGAACCTGTGACAAAAAAAACAAAAGTTAAAAAATTATAGTAGTCAAAAATAAATTTAAAAAAAAAAGAAAGAGAAAAACTGGAAAGGAGAGAAGAGGGGGGATTCCCCGTGACGTAGACTAGCTCCGTTGTCGCGCTTTGGTAGATGTTAGGATGGCAGCAGCGCCATTTGATTTTCACTTTTGAGCTGATTTATATCAAGTATCTTGCTCTCAAATCATTGTTCGAGACATAGTTCAAAATTTGAAACGAGCTCAGGACTTTCGACACCGTTATTTACTTTTACCCGTCACAGCCAGCCGCTTAATGAGGGTTTTCTTCCCATAGTTTTCAGCCGGTTTTACTGACTGGGTTACAGTGGATTCCATGTGTCCTACAAATAAAATAATTTGTTCTTTACGGTTTCGGGTATGGCGACGTTGTTCAAGGTACTTGAAGAACGGTCCTTGCTACCCAGATGACAATAAAATGTTGCGACACTTGGACAGTTCCAGAGCTACAAAATGGAGCCAACTATGGCAGACCATTATCAACTGGCGTGATGCTAAAGAGTGGCACTTCACACGTGATGATCCTAGATTGAATGCACCCTGAATTTACATGTTGGGTTGTATATATATGTATTTAGTGTGCTCTTCATTTTTTGTTTGTGATATTTGTTTGTTTCTTTGTATGTTGTTTGTTTTCTTTGCTTAGTAAGATAATTTCAGTTTTTCTTTTGGTATATTGTATATTGCGTTCGAATAACATTTTGTTGCAGTTTGTTCTCTAAATCTTTGCTCAAGCTTATCAGGTATCTTCTTTCTCTCTCTTATACTTTGAGGACAAAGTATCCTTCTGCTTGGGGGTAGTTAGAACATTTTTTGCAAAAATTTAGCGTATTATTAGCTTGTTTATAGTTTTACTTTCTTTTCTTTTCAACGTATTTAGTGACAAAGTCTTGTTTCCTTTTTTGTGATGAAAATTGTCTAGAAATCTCATCTTAGCACTAGGATGAGAATTTGTTCCTTAAAACTTAGGTTAATATATAGGCAATAGTTTTTATATCTTTTCATGAACATTCATGCAATGAGTATCATTGACTGTACTTAGTAGTAAGTTTCTCGGACCCACAGTTAGACTACTTAATTTGAAATCCAATGAGAATCTAACCTAAAAGCCTTGACAAGAGTGATTTATGAGTAATGACACAGAAGAGTAGTTATTTCGAGTAGAGAAATCACATGTCTACTTACTTTATCACCATCTGAATCCTAGAAAAGAATTTAGGCTTTCTTTGGATCAATATAGCCATAAATACATACTTGTACAAATTTTACCGCTAGTCGCCCCATTGAACCTTTCATTCAGCCATTTCTGTTTTTCACCAACATTTTTTTACCCATCTATTAACCCCAAAATAAAATAAATCCGCCTATTTGATAAGTATGAGAAATAAGATGAATACAGAAAAGTAAAGAGAAAGACTTGTCCAAACGAAAATCAGTTACTTGCTTCAGAAAGGAAAAGAAAAGAAAAATAGAAATCAAAAAGTTATAGTAAGAACACCCAAAAATCAAATCAAAAGGAGTCAATAAGCCGAAAAAGGCTAAGCATAGAAAATATATTTTAGAAGCAGCAAACAAAGGATTTCTCTAGTGTTAAATTTTTTGAAGACCCTATTCTTTAATACTTATCATATTTTTAGTTTCCATTCCATTTTCTTCTACACTCCCACCTAAGCCCCATAATTCCTATTAAAGACATCTAGTTCAACTAGGAGTAAAGTAGTGTGATAATAAGTAGTAGTTGTGATCGATCGACCTCGACTCTTTTGAATGTCATTAAGTATATGAGAAAATGTGTGTCACTGCACACTAGAGTTAGCAAAACTTGAATGGAAAAATCATGAGAGAATTTGTGTTTCGACACATGCCTGTGAGAACCTATTTAAGGACGCTATCCAAAGGATCCAGAAACGGCCCTGCTTGTACAGTTCATTGTAAAAAATCACTGCATACATGATCATATGTAGATGTTTTAATTATTGTGAATTTATTAACTTAAATTTCATAGGAATTAGTTCTTGTTCCCCACTAATGAGATGTATAGATATCTGAGATCAACTAAGGGAACAAGCCCTTGTTACTGAGTCGTTGTAATATAATGAAGTTTGTGAGTATCTTCTTTGGAAAACTCTCATGAGGCTATAACTCATCCACTAGGGAACTCCTAGTGGCTTAAGGCCTTTTTGCATAAGGTCAATGCAATCTCACTCTATGAAATGAGAATTAGCTTAGACTACACATATTTGAGCACTTATCTATTTAGTATCTCTTCTTTGCTTGAGGACAAGCAAAATGCTGTTTGGGAGTGGTGTGATAAGCACCCAAAATTGTAATATAAACTCCATAGAGACATTACATATTGGTTAATTATGTGTGTAATAAATGCAAATTGATTGTATTTCCATGTTTTTACAGGTTTCGACACGTAAACGAAGAAATTTCAACAAAACTGGCATTTTAGCATGGAAACAAGGTGAATATGCTAATTGGAAACAAAACCTTTTTATCAAGTCCAAAAGAAGCCCAATGGAAGCTTAAATCCCATGACGCTTGGTCAAAATAGTCAATTCCGGGTCAACCCTGGTCTAATCTTGTATAAAAGTCAACGAAACTTCAAAAAATCATATCTTTTGACTTTGAACTCCGTTTTGGGTGTGTGACCTGTCAAAACGATCAGCGTTACAAGCTATACACAATGTTATATAGGTTCTATTAATTTACTAGACTGGGTATTAAAACAGGTCTAAATCAAGACAAAGTAAAATTCTAATTACTATTCATCATGATGTCATTAAGTGGAAGCTTATATAATCACCCACTTTCTCCACTTAATAAATGCACAAACCACTCCTAATTATTTATCTTGTAATTGGAATTACTATTCACCTACTTTCTCTACTTAGATTAAATAAATTCCATTATAAAAGTAGATTAATTTGTAACCTTTGGATTGAAAATGTAAGATGTAATCTTGGCCACCCATTTTTACTCATTTGAAACTATAAATAGGAGGGGTGGTGCTCTAAATAAACTTGCCAATTTACTTGTGATTTGTGGCCTTGTTACCCTTCACTCTCTTCTTCTCTCTCTTTTAGTTTCATTTTTAGGAAAATAATTCCATAGTTTAGGAAATAAGAAACTTCTTCTTCTTCTTCTTTTTCTTCTTCTTCTTCTTCATTTTCATTAGTTGTAGTTATCTCACCATGAGCTAACTCATCCCTTGTAGAGGGTTAGATAAACCCATGTGAAGATAACTCTACTAATGAAAATGTAACTCAATTGCTTAAAATTTAACAAGTTTGATTTTTACTTCAATTACAAAATAGTTAGAAGTGGAAAACAAACTAAAAGGTTGAAGAAGTGCTCTAAAGATAGGGTGCTAATTTAATCTCTCATGCTAGTAGAATCTCTTTAGAGATTTAGAAATTCTACTAGGGATCAAAGTTTAATTATTCACTATGATTTGTCTATGAATCAAAGTGAATATGAAAACTAACAATTGAAATATGTCTTTCATTAATAGTAGTTTGAATCACATTGTAAATCCATCCTCCACACTTCTTTCTCTTCTATCTTCTTTAGTCATTTTAGAATAAATTTGTTATTAATAACTTTTGTAACTTATAATTAAAATAAGTAAAGTGTAGTGTAAAAACTTCCACATAAAGCCTTCTCACATTTAAGAATTCTCTTGAGTACTCAAACTAAGTTGTGAACAAGTGCTACAATGTTAAGCATGGGACGATTCCTTTACTCGAACTATATTTCAACATGAATTGAGAGTAATGTAATTGATATAAGTGTGAGTTAGAGTAACGTCTAATTTAATACTTATCAAATGGCGCCGCTGCCGGGAAAAAATTATCACCGGCCTACTTGTACCCAAAGGAATTATGAGAGAAAAATTATCCAAGTAACGAGGTTCAACTGTTCCAAGTAACGTCCAATTTAATCCAAGTAACGAGGAATTATGCTAATTCATTTGATAAGCATTAAAAAAAATCAAGCAATTTGTTCGTAACATTCTCTGTCCTATGCAAAGAAAACACATTGACTAAAAGTATTATAGCGTGTCAATTATTTTCATTTTTTTTTGACACCACATATATAACCCAAAAGTGAAAGGCCATATAAAATGTAAAGACTCGAGTGAAAAATTCTTTTGGCCAAGTACAACCTAGTTCTCCCATAGCTATAACTAGTAGTAAAAGGTAACTCAAGTAGCTAGTTCTAATACTACATTTAATTGCTTATGAAACGTGCCAACATAATGCATGAGTGAAGGTAAAGGTTGGCAATTGAAAGAACAAAACCAAACCAAAGTAATCATGCGACCCCTACTCCAACAAGCTACCAAGTCAATGTTTGGTCCCAATTACTAGTTTGTAAAAGTAGGTTTCAAATACCATGTTATATTTTGTTGAGAACTTGAATAGATTCCATGGTTAATTATTATAATGGCAATACAAGGTCGTAGACACCAAAGTTTTCCCCCTTCTTTGATCCGTGGAGGTACGGTGGTGATATATAGCTAAAAAAAAGTGAAACTTCTTGACCATTGGTACTACACTAGCTAGTTCATTGTATTGGTATCACTCTTTTTGCTTCAAGCAAGCACCTCCAATACTAACAGTACTAACAACACTAAGAAAATCAAGGCACAACACGTGGAGTAAATAGAACCTTAGAATCAAATAACTAATAACTATCAAACGATAACCTTTTATATAAAAGATGCATCTTTTATCGAAAAATCCAAACTTGGACCAAACCCATAAACAACAACCCCACTTTTAAAAAAGTTGATGGCGTAAATTCGTTACCTTGAGAAGATCGAACACTTGGTGAAAAAAGGCAGATCTCTTAGATGAATTGATACCC
Source organism: Coptis chinensis (assembly GCF_015680905.1). Classification (NCBI taxonomy): domain Eukaryota; kingdom Viridiplantae; phylum Streptophyta; class Magnoliopsida; order Ranunculales; family Ranunculaceae; genus Coptis; species Coptis chinensis. The sequence goes on along the minus strand of NC_141463.1, from coordinate 32,639,290 downwards.
TAGAACATAAATCAATTTTAACTTTAGAAACCCAGAATCAATTTTATTTGAACAAAATCAATATTTGATATGGGAGGGAGGAAGAGAAGAAGAACTAGAAAAAGAAGGGCAAACAACTTACGCATCGAGGAATTGAAAGACGGCACCACTGGGTTTTTTTTTCCTGCTTATTCTTTTTAGGGCATCGGGTTTAGACAAGTAGAAAAGAAATCCGGCTTAAGTTTTCGTTGTTTCGTTTTAGTGTGATTTTTTTCATTTTTTGAAACAATGTAATTCTTCCCTTATTTTTCCAACTCTGTAACATATATATAAACGTCACAAAATATACAAAAAACGTTACACAATATTTTCTAACGGATACCTGTATTACCAATGGATATTAAATGTTATAAATTAACTAACGGATGTATATGTGTTACTAATGGAAAATCCCAATGGTTACAAAATAGCCCAAATGGTGTAGTGAGTAGCTCAAGCAAGGTTTTTCCCATGCCTAACATTGAAGCACTCTTGGTTCACAACTTTACTCAACTAATCACAAGAAACCTTTATGAGCAAACGATTTTGTTGGATATTTTACACTATACTTACTTTAAATTCACTTTCAAATTACAATTAACAACTTAAATCTAAACTTGCTTAGAAAAGATAGAGAAAGAAAGTTGTGGAGGATTGATTTCCCATGTGATTCAAACTACTATTAATGACAGAAATATTTCAATTGTTAGTTTTAATATTCACTTGATTCATACACAAATCAAAGTGAAAAATTAAACTTTGATCCCTAGTAAAATTTCTAAATCTCTAAAGAGATTCTACTAGCATGAGAGATTAAATTAGCGCCCTATTTCTAGAGCACTTCTTCAACCTCTAGTTTGTTTTCCATTTCTAACGATTTTGTAATTGAAGTAAAAAACAAACTTGTTAAATTTTAAGCAATTAAATTACATCTTCATTAGTAGAGTTATCCTCACATGGGTTTATCTAACCCTCTACAAAGGATGAGTTAGCTCCTGGTGAGATAATTACAACTAATAAAAATAAAGAAGAAGAAGAAGCAGAAGTAGAAAAAAGTAAAGGGCTACAAGGCCATAAATCACAAGTAAATTGGCAAATTTATTTAGAGCACCACCCTTCCTATTTATAGTTTCAAATGAGTGAAATTGTGGACAAGATTACATCTTATATTTTCAATCCAAAGGTTACAAATTAATCTACTTTTATAATAGAATTTATTTATTCTAAGTGGAGAAAGTGGATGAATAGTAATTCCCATTACAAAATAAAAAATTAGGAGTGGTTTGTGCTTTTATTAAGTGGAAAAGTGGGTGATTACATAAGTTTCCACTTTGATGATATCATGATAAATAGTAATTGGATTTTTACTTTGTCTTGGTTCGGACCTATTTTAATTATTAGTCTAATCACTTGATATAACCTATATGTCATTGTGTAGAGCTTGTTGCGATAATCGTTTTGACAGGTTACACGTTCAAAACGGAGTTTGGAGTCAAAAGATATGATTTTCTGAAGTTTCGTTGACTTTTCTACAATACTTGACCAGGGTTGACCTAGAATTGACTATTTTGACCAGGCTTCATTGGCTTGATTTAAGCTTCCAATGGGCTTCTTTTGGACTTGATAAAAAATATTTGTTTCCAATTAGCATATTCACCTTGTTTCCATGCTAAAATACCGGTTTTGTTGAAATTTCATCGTTTACGTGTCAAAACCTGCAAAAGCATGTTAATACAATTAATTTGCATTTATTACACACATAATTAACCAATATGTAATGTCTCTACTGGGTTTATATTACAGTTTTGGGTGTTTATTAGTGTTCAATGTAAGTTTTCAGTTTGTTTCAATTTTTTTTGTAGTAATTGATAATTGGAGTATGTGATTAATGACACACTTTATTTTGTTTATGGTTGACTGGAGTCCATACGATAATGTCATAGCTATACACCCAGTCAATGACATTGCCTTTTTTGAGGGAGTGATATTCTTTTTTGACACTGTGGAGATTTACGCTGTTGCAAGAGTCATGCGTCAGTTGGGTCATATGCAATTTATACCCGCAAATCCTCAAACACCAAATTGGACGACCAAGACTGTAGCCAGACGCAGGTATGACGTGAAATGGACATTGACGACTGTTAGGCCTGTCTATTGGGAATCATGGCAGAATCACGTGATCTAACCCAACAGTTGAGGACCCATATGTACTTATCCATGGGAGTGTCATCCAAATTACATTGAGTGGTATGTGAGGCATTCCCATATTCGATTGGTAAATTCTGAGTGGCTTCCTATCCATTTCTCCCTATAGACACTTCCCACTTGTACACTGATTGTGAGTATTGCGATTTTCTAATTGTGTTTTGTTTATGCTCTTTTAAAATAATAATTAATAATTGTGTTACATTCTTATTTCGACAAAACAACATCATTGATCGATGAAATGAGTCACTTTTTAGATAGAGGTATGAAATTGGGTGGGAATAATATTCTCGAGGAAACAAGATCCGAGTTCCAGGAGGTGTACAACTTGACTAGGTGCAAGTACTGGTAGGTGGTACAATAATTGAAGTTGATTTTTGAACGCGGCTTCCTATTTTGATGTAATTGATGTATTTTTCAATTTGATGTATTTTGAATTGGAATTAGATGTATTGGATTTGAATTTGATGTGGAAATGAATTTGATGTATTGGAATTGAAGTTGATGTGGAATTTGATGTATTGGAAATGAAAGTGAATGTGGAAATGAATTTGATGTATATGAATTTGGATGTTTGGTATATGAATTTGATGTTGTGAAAGTGGAATTTGTTTGTGTTTAGGATATGAATTTGATGTTTTGAAAGTGAAATTTGTTTGTGTTTGGGATATGAAAGTGTTGTAAAAACAAAATGAAATTCTAAATTTTTTTTGTCCAAACAACCCAGCCATGTCGTCCTATTGAAAGCCCAAACAACCTGCTCAGGCCGTTTTGAGAAACCAGATAGCTCTATCTCAAACGACCCCCCCACACACACACACACACACACCATTTGGTTAAAAGTTCAAACGACTTGTTCAGATCGTTTGGAATCTCAAACGACCCACTCAGACCGCTTGGTTTGAAACCTAAACGACTTGACCATGTCATTTGGGGTAAAATCAAATCAAATTGCACTTGTTCCAAATTACATCAAAATATCATATCGACAATATTGAACAACTTAGTCGAGCACTTGATTGTCGCCCGTATCAACTTAGTCGATCACTCGATTTCCAAATAATATCAAAATCAAATCAAATCAAATTACACTTGTTCTAAATTACATCAAAATATCATATCGACAACATTGAACAACTTAGTCGATCACTTGATTGCCGCCCGAATCAAGTTAGTCGATCACTTGATTTCCAAATAACATCAAAATCAAATCAAATCAAATAAAAGCCCAAACATTATTTTCAAATAACATCAAAATCAAATCAAACTACACTTGTTCCAAATTACATCAAAATAACATGTCAAACATTATTTACAAATAACATCAAAATCAAATCAAATTACACTTGTTCCAAATTACATCAAAATATCATATCGACAACATTGAATAACTTAGTCGATAACATGTACTGTTGGGTCTTCAATGGCCTCGTCTTCCTATATTAGATTAGGAATGTTCAATGTCATAAACTGCAATTGCCTTGTTGTGAATGCCAAATTCCAACTTTCAACAATATCATATCGAGCTCTAAGCCATTGGCGTATTACTAGAGGAACCGGACAATCTTCAACAAGTTCAAGATAGACAAAATAATTTCCACCAACATGTGCGCTACACTCTCTCAAGATTTTCTTAGGTTCTCAGCGGCATGATAAGGAAGCACTGATGACGTCCTAAATACAGGAGAATAACATTAAATCTTGAAGCAAATAGGTATCCAGCAAAGGGCATGCTTATCCACTTACTTAAGGGTGCATAACCTTCTTCATGTGGGATTGTTTTCTTCACATAAACAACCTCATTTTGACTGTACAAAGTACAATAAAGGGGGAGGTGGTCAATAATCTATTGGTACAACTCCTTTCTCATCTACAACCAATCTTTTTGCCTTCTTCCTAATGCAATATAGAAAGCTCTATAACCGCAGTTGCCATTGCCAACAGGGTTATTGACTCTAACAATGTATTTGTACATTTCTTCAGAAATATCCAACCCGTAATCCTTAAGACCCCTCGTCTTTCCAAAGTCTCCCCCATCTTTCACATTTCGTGGTGTGGTTGTTTTTTGAGAAGCCTTATTTCTTGGTGTGCTTGTTTTTTGTGTTTTTAGAGAAGTCTTCTTTCTTGGTGTGGTGTGGGTGTTTTGGGTTGGTGTTTTTGGAGAAGGCTTCTTTCTTGGTGTGGTGTGGGTGTTTTGGGTGGTTGTTTTTGGAGAAGGCTTCTTTCTTGGTGTGGTGTGGGTGTTTTGGGTTGGTGTTTTTTGAGAAGGCTTCTTTCTTGGTGTGGTGTGGGTGTTTTGGGTGGGCGTAGTGTTTTGTTGTGATGAGACCCACTCCTCATGGTCACGTTGAGAATGTTCAAAATGAGATGGATCTCGCTTTGAAGAGTTCTCATCTCTAGTTGGAAGCTTTCTCTTGCAGTTACCTTTCAGCTGACCTTTGGTTTTTGCTTCCTCACAAGACGGTACTAGCCATGTATTTTCTGGTACGGCAATCTCCATAAGCTTCCTAATCATAACCCTCTGCTCTTCTTCAGAAACCATTGCAAACATTTTCATGAACAAGGGTTTAACATCGAGACCAACACCCACTGACACATTAGGAGAAGCAGACAATGTTTTCCAAAAAGGAAAGTAGTCAAAGGGATGGACTGTTCTTGCTCTTCAAACTCAATTAATTCATGAGCAAATGGCAGTCCATGGCTCGTGCGCAAATAGCACCAACACCTGATCGATCTCTCCATCTTTAACATGTTTTACGCAAGTATTGATAAGTGCTCAAAAAATGCATTTTAACCCTCGATTATATCTCTTGTTTAGCCATCTTAGTGGACTAACAGTGCTTGTAAGTCATGTTTTATGATTCTACAGGTGAAAAAGAGAGTTTTGTAGAATATTAGAGAAAAAGGGGTAAAACGGAGCAATTCGGAGCATTAAGGATCACATAGGAAGCCCGTGGACAATCATAGAGAAGGCCAAGGAATTGAAGCTATGAAATATGTGACTTGGACCTATTTTAAAGCCTATTTGGAAGCCCAAGGAAAAAGGATTCATTGCTTGGACCAAAGCCCGCAAAAGAGGAAAGAATGATGGAGCAAAAGAGGAAAAATACACTTTCGCGTCTGAGACGCAAGGATCGTGTGTCCAAACTCGACACTCGCGTCTGAGACCCAAGGATCGTGTGTCTAGACTCATGAACCGACACTGTAGCCACTTCTTTCACAGTTTTGGAAATGAAGTTGGACTCTCAAAGAAGTTGATTTGTATTAGGAAACAAACCACGGTTTGGGATGCTTCTAGAACTCATTGTAACCTTTATAAATAGAGGACCTAAGTGCCTCATGAAACTTGCCAATTCACTTACATTCTTGTCTCCAGAACTTGAGGCAGAGAGAGATTAATAATAAAATATTCAGTTTTAACTAGTCGAGTCTTGATAAGTAGTCTTTCTAGTCTTATGTTCTTCGACTCTTCTTCTTCTCGTTCTTCGTGTTCTTCCTTCTTTATGGAAGGCTAATCTTTTCCTTCAATGAGGAGATGAAACCGGTGCTTAAGGTTTGATGATTCTTCTGGTTCATGGTGTTCTCCAATCAAGTTAGTTCTTTATGTTTTTAGTTATTAGTTCCATTGCCCACACCAGAATAAGGTTTATGTTTTGCAATATTAATATCATGCTATTGTTATGTACTTTTCTTCTAGTAGTGTAGTGCTTTAGAGTTAGAAAAGTATTCTTTGTGTTGCCCCAAAAGGGTTAGCTCAGGGAGTGGCTGCCTAAGGGAAGTATTCTTTGTATTTGCCTTAAGTGGGGATTCATTGAATGGCCACCCTATTAGGAAGTACTCCTTGATGTTGCTCTCGGTAATACATTGAATGGATGTCTGAACTTACATAAAAGGAAAGAAAATATTAATAGTATAAACATAGGAACAACCTTAAGTAGAGTTATTCGTCAATGATGTTTCGTCCAAGAGGGTATCGGCACTCACTCGATTGCCTAATTGTAGTCTACTTGTGAGAACAACCATGAAACAGAATATCACAGATCAAAGGTAACGGTGGATTCTAATTTTTTGAATTCTCTCTCCTATAAATTCTCAATAGTTTAATTAGTTTAGTTTAGTTTAGCATTAGAATCTAAAATCTCTACAATCATAGTTTTTAATCCCTCAAACCCCCTTTCCAGTCTTGTCCTTTACATAACATACACTTAAAAGTGGAACGATATCCTACTCATCCTTTACTTATTGAGGGATAATTAGGTTTTGATATGCTTTTATTTTGTTCAACGATCATCATCTATCTACATCATCCATATACCATCTCATACACACAAAAGAAGAGCGTGTCAAATGGCGCCGCTGCCGTTTTAAGTTGTTTATGTTTAACATTTTCTTTCAAGATTAGAACTTTGGATCTTGAGATAATTTTAGCCGCATCATCCATCCTTTTGAGAAAGAGAGAAGCTTGAAAGACATCTCGAAGACAAGATCTACCATCCAGGTTAGTCGAATCTTCATTCTTTTTATTTCATTCTTAGTATAGTTGCATCATAGTTTAGTTTTATTGATTTCTAGTATAATTGCATTTAGGACCTTTTCAACAATTGAAGTTGCAAGCCAACATAGTGAATCATCAAACTCTAGTGTTTCTTGTCTGAATCTTGATAAACGGACTATTGTCTGTGAGCCGTGGTATTTAAGTAATTCAAGTGATTCACCATAACCTTAGAAGAGACAGCTTTAGACAACGAACGAGATACTAGCTGCAAAGCTCAACCCAGTTGAAGGAAAGTAGTTTTGCATTTTAGTATAATTTAGAATAGTTGCATATTAGTTTAATTGCATTCAAGCATAGTAGTATAGTTTTTCATAATTTTCGCATAGCATTTTCTAATGTATGCCCCGTCTTCCATATCATCATCCGGTAATAACACAATAGTGGACAAGGTTTAACAACTGACTCATAAGAATACAAGACAAGATTGATACAATGGCCGCACACAATGATGGAGGTGTTATGAACCCAAATAATCCTAAAGTTATCCCACCCATGCAAGCACAACAGAGGAAGAAGTTGAGTGATTTCTATTCGCCAATCATTGGAGACCCACCCAGCAGTATTGTTTTTCTAGAGACAAAAGCTAACCAGTTTGAACTTAGAGCATCAGTAATCTTTATGCTTCCAAAGTTCAATGGTTCGCATAATGTTCATGTTTTTTTTATGTTCACATGAACAAATTTCTATCGATCCTCGAAAATTTCAAGAACCGAATATCGTGGATGAGAGTATCAAGTTAATTCTTTTCCACTCTCTCACTCTAAGGCAAATCATCCGAATGGTTAAGCTGCTGCGACCGATTAATTCAATTAACAACCGGGAAGAAGTTGAGAACAAAGTTTATGAACAAGTTCTACCCACCCCCGTACATTGGATGACATGCGGCAAGCCATCGCAATTTCAAAGGGAAGGTAACTGAAGAATATCATCAAAGCTGGGAAAAATTCAATAATCTGCTAGTCTCATGTCCACATCATGGTTATGATAAGAGCACACTAGCTCATTTTTTCTTTTGAGGACTTTCTACTATGAACAAGCATATGATTCAGTCGATGCATCAAGGTAAGTTTACATTATTGGATGGAAAGGAAGCCTACAACTTTCTCGAGAATTTAGCTGAAGCCACTCAACAATGGAGTACTAACAACGAGGACGTAGCTCGAGTGGAGGGGGTGTCGAAGTAATTTGGTAACCAAGTTCGTGAAGACCCAGATCAAGCGATGCTATCAATTATGGCAAGCTTATCAACAGGACTTGAAACTTTTAACAAGAAGTTTGATCAATTCTCTATGAATCCTCCGAAAGCAAACAATTTCCAAGCTAAACCTCAGTCATCCAAGCCTTGTTATGTCATTTGTGAGTTATGTTCTGATGAAGGCCACACCACTGAAGAGTGTTCGTACTATCTGGATACTAATACAGAGATATGTAGTATCAACTCTTTAGGAAGAAATAGCGTTAACCAGTTCAATCATAGACAGCATTATTGGAAGCCACAAATTACAAATCAAAGGAATTTTCCTCCAGGATTCCAGAATGAGTCTAATCAATTCCAGAATAACCAGTATCAGTTCCAAGACCGCCAGCAACCATACAAAAATCAACAGTCATACCAGAACCAGCAATACCAAGCCAACACAAATAGAGAGTTAGTACCAGATCTTATGAGTGGATATATTGCCCCTACGCCTCAGTCGAGCAAAGCAGTTATCCCACATCTGGAAGAAGCTATCACCACCATTGTCAATGAGTTGAAACAGACAAATCAAAGAACCCAGAAGTTGGAGAATAACTTTAGTGTCATTTAAGGCTAGATAGGGCAAATTGCTACCGCCTTGACGGAAAGATCGAAAGGAGCATTACCAAGCCAGCCGGAGCCAAATCCGAAAGGAAGAGGTGTCTTCCAAGTAGATAACCTGGAGATTACTCAGTCGAATGACCAAGTTAATGCTATCACCACTCTGAGGTCAGGCAAGAAAGTTGATAACAAGATTGTCTATGAATTAGGAAAAGATTCTCGGAGCCTAAGGTAACTTATGTTCCCACTATCCCACCCAATTCTAACATTCCAAATATATATAGTGTTGTGCCACCCGCTGAAGTAACTGTTGAAAGAGAATCTGAAGGAACTACTGTGGAAGTAAGTAAGAAGAAGCCATCACGAGTGACTCCGCCTATCACTCCACTATCTGTTACCAAGCTAGCCAATCGAAGCCGAAAGAAGAGAACTGATATTGAAGAATCCGCCAGCACCCTTTCCTTCGAAACTAGTGAATACCATAAAGGATGACCAGTACAAGGAGATTTGCGATATATTTCAAAATTTGCATATTAATATCCCATTTCTGACCGTCATCATGCAAGTTTCCTCGTATGCCAAATTCGTGAAAGATTTAGTAAAGAAGAAGACCAACATTCCGAAAGAAGCTTTTATCGCTCAAAGATGTTTATCATACCTACAGAATCTAGCGGTTGTGAAACTAAAAGATCTTGGAAGTCCAACTGTTACATGCAGAATTGGAGATTCTTTGGAGGGGCAAGCTTTATTAGATTTGGGTGCTAGTGTGAATCTTCTACCATATTTTGTCTATGAGAAGTTAGGCTTGAAAGATCTAAAATTGACTGATGTTACTTTACAGTTGGTAGATAGATCAGTGAAGATACCTAAAGGAATCATTGAAGACGTCATAGTCAAGATTGAAGATTTCTATTATCCGGTTGATTTCATAGTACTCGACACTGAACCTACATCGGGTAAGCAGATACCAATCATTCTAGGCCGACCATTCTTGGCCACTGCAAATGCACTCATCAACTGTCGAAACGGTAATATGATGTTATCCTTTGGTAATATGAGAGTCGAGACCAATGTTTTCCCTATATTACACCAACCACAGGAGGTGTGTGCTGTGAACGAGGTATGCATGATTGAAGCATTAACACAGGATTATCTGACTCATTCATATCCTGCTGACGAGTTATTGAAAGCTCTGACAGACTCCGACTGTGAGGAAATTAGTGTCCAGGCAATCAATGTGATTTTGGATTCATCACCTGTCATGGATGACAGCAAGTTCAAAGCAAAGTTTGAATTGCCTATGCCTGATGGACCATCTAAAAAGCTTAAGAAGGAGCCACCTAAGCTAGAATTGAAGCCTTTGTTGTCTACACTCAAGTATGTTTTCTTGGGAGATTTGGGAACCTACCCAGTAGTCATTGCATCAAATTTGACTGAGGAGCAGGAATCCAGGTTAGTAACACTTTTAAAGGAATATAAGATAGATATTGGTTGGACAATTGATGATATCAAGGGGATCATCCCTATGATAGTTCAACATAGAATTTATTTAGAAGAGGATTCAAAGACTTCTAATCAACCACATAGGAGGCTTAATCCGAAGATGAAGGAAGTAGTTCGAGAAGAGGTCGTCAAACTCCTTGATGCCAACATTATCTACCCTATTTCTGATAGTCAATGGGTTAGTCCAGTTCAAGTTGTGCCGAAGAAGTTCGGAACCACAGTGATCGAGAATGAGAACAATGAGTTGATTCCAACCAGGACTCAGACTAGATGGAGAGTTTGCATCGATTATAGAAAGCTGAATAGTACATCGAGAAAAAATCATTTTCCATTGCCTTTCATCGATCATATGTTAGAAAGATTAGCTGGACAAGCTTACTACTGCTTTCTTGATGGTTACTTAGGATATTTTCACATCCATATTCGTCCTGAGGACTAAGAGAAGACCATATTCATAAGTCCATTCGAACATTCGCCTATCGACCTATGCCTTTTGGTCTATGCAATGCACCGGCCACTTTTCCGCGATGCATGATGAGTATTTTTGACGATATGGTGGAGAAATACATGGAAGTTTTTATGGATGATTTTTCAGTTTTTGGATCATCTTTTGAGGATTGCCTGCAGCATCTCTCCTTAGTCCTTAAACGTTGTTGCGATACCAACTTAGTTCTGAACTAGGAAAAATGTCACTTCATGGTAAAGGAAGAGATAGTGTTGGGTCACCAAGTTTCAAAGGAAGGAATTCTAGTAGATCAAGCAAAATTGATATTATAAAGGATCTACCCAAGTCAAGAACTATCAAAGATATCCATGCCTTCTTCAATCACGCGGGATTCTACTGTCGATTTATCAAGGATTTCAGTAGAAATGCAAGACCGCTGTCACATATGTTAGGGAAAGATGTTGTCTTTGATTTTGATACCTCATGTGTCAAAGCTTTTATGAAATTAAAGGAAGCACTCACTTCAGCACCAATCATTCATGCACCTGATTGGAGCCAGCTATTTGAGATCATGTGTGATGTATCTGATTATGTTATAGGAGTCGTTCTAGGACAAAGAGACAAGAAAGTGTCGTATGCAATCTATTATGCTAGCAAGACTCTAAATGGAGCTCAGATTAATTATTCTACCACTGAGAAGGAACTCTTAGCCGTCGTCTATTCTCTTGACAAATTTCATCAATATCTTATAGGTTCAAAGGTAATAGTTTATACTGACCATGCTACATTGCGTCATTTACTCGCTAAGCAGGATGCCAAGCCTAGGTTGATCTGATGGATACTACTTTTACAAGAATTTGATTTAGAGATACGTGATAAGAAAGGAACAGAGAATGTCGTTGCTGATCACCTTTCTAGATTGCTAGTGGAGAATATGGAACACAATTTACAAATCTGTGAGACTTTTCACGATGAAACAGGTTGTTCAAGATATCGAAGTACCATGGTACGGCCACATCGCAAAATTATCTTGTGACCGACAAGGTACCATCGCGATTGAGCAAGCAAAAAAGATTTATTCTACTTAAAGGCCAGATATTATTTTTGGGATGATCCATACTTATTCAAGAAGTGTTCGGATCAGATTATTTGAAGATGCATCCCAGAATCGGAATAGGAATCCATTCTATCATTCTGTCACGATCAGCCTTACGGAGGACACTTTGGCCCGCAGTGTACTGTAGACAAGGTATTACAAGCTGGATTCTATTGGAGTACTCTTTTTAAAGATGCAATTGTTTATTGCAAAGCATGTCCGAGATGCCAATTTTTGGGTAAGACCTCGAAAAGGTTCGAGTGGCCTCAACAATTGATCCTTATCTCATAAATCTTTGATGTATGGGGTATAGATTTCATGGGACCATTTTCGCCTTCTTTTGGTTACACCTACATTCTACTGGCTGTGGACTATGTTTCAAAGTGGATTGAAGTAGTTCCTACAAAGACCGCCGATCATAAAGTCGCCGTGGACTTTCTAAAGAATAACATTCTACCAGGATTTGGAACACCGAGAGCCATCATCAGTGATAACGGTTCTCACTTCTGTAACCGTGTATTTGGGAATCTTATGGCAAAGTATGGAGTAATTCACAAGCTAGTTTTACCATATCATCCTCAAACTAATGGTCAAGCAGAAGTTTCAAATAGAGAAATCAAGAGTATTCTGGAGAAGACAGTTAATCCTGCTAGGAAAGACTGGTTTTTTAGACTCCAAGATGCACTATGGGCATACAGAACAGCATTCAAAACACCCATAGGGATGTCACCCTATCGCTTGGTATGTGGAAAGGCGTGTTATCTACCTGTTCAGTTAGAACATAAAACCTATTGGGCAGTGAAAGAGATGAATTTCAGCCTAGATCAAGCAAGAGAAAGGAGGAAGCTTCAGATCAGTGAATTAGAGGAATTGAGAAGTGATGTTTATGATAAGTTAAGGATTTACAAGGATAAGTGATTTCTATCACTTTGCGGTAATAAGATTAGTCTTGTTTCCGTTCGGTGTAGACTCAAGTCCTTACTCACGTATTCGTGCGTTTAGCTCGAGTAGGAATTCGAACCAACCTAAATTCTAGGACAACATACAACTTTCTTATACTCTAAGTAGGGAAACTAGTGAGTAAGTTTCGTAGTGTTTGCTAGCTAAGTTGCTTTGTTGAATCTTAAATGACGCTAAACATGCAAAATATAAAAAATAGTAAAAAACTAAGATTTTTCCTAAGATATTCAAAGAGAAAGAAGGGGTGGAGGATCATGCTGCTCATGCAAGGTCATATTATCCTATCTTAGTATCAGATTACCACCATCTCTAAGCTATTTTGGATTTATTATCAAACCCGAACCGGCTTGAGCATCGATCCCTAGCAAAATGAACTCATCTCTAAGTCCATTTCCCTAACATAAGAATTTGAGCTGGAATTTCATCTCTGAAACTCCATCTCAACTCCTGGACACACAAAACATAATCCTGTCAACTTTGGAATCAAGAAGCTAAATAAGACCTACGCGCGCGGCTATCCCAAGCATAAAAAGGGACGCGCACGCGAGTCCTTCTTCACTTCTAGGACTCATTTCAAAGTCAACGCTCATCGACTGAAGCCTTTTCTGGAGTTACCTACTGGAGACATGGAGGCCGTTTTTCTCAAGGATCCGGTTTATCAGACCACTGTTGAAGCGGAAAATTGGGGTAAGTTACCTACACACCTTAAAGATTACATTCTATGTCTTGCTAAACCTATTACTCTGTCTAGTTTAAGTTTTTTGCATAAGGAAGCCAAGCGTCGTAAGCTTGACTCCTTAGGATCTCATTAGTATAAATGCCACCGATAGTCGGGCCCTCAAATTTTCATAACTTTATCCTTTACTGAGAGGAGTTGCAAGCGTCAGAGTCAAAGTCCCATAACTCTAGTAGACTAAGTATAAAATGTCTACAAGAAGTAAGCATGTTGTCAAGAGATCAATTTTAAGATGGAAACCTAAGTGTTCACCATCTGTTAGTTTGTGGGATTTATTCCCTGTTGACCTTCAAAGGAAGATTATTTCTATCGCTCGTGTAGGGTTCGGTAAAAGTTCATTTGCGCGTAAGAGGAAAGTGCATAAGCTAGGTTGGTGTAAGAATTGTCATTCTAAAACTTGTCTTGGGTTACAGCTATTAAGAGAAAATTGTTGGTACAAGGTATACTTTTGTCAATCACCTGCTGAGAGAGATCAAAAGAGTCCCTACAAAGTGAAACCTAGTGGGTGGGAATACTAGTCTTGAGGATCTGACTATAAAGGACTCAAAAGTCTTGAGAATCTGACTTTAAAATACTCACATTACGTCTTGGGGATCTGGCATAAAAAGACGTAACTAAAAAAATAATAAATATAAAAAAAATATTGATACTTGATTATGAGGACTAATACTGATTATGAGGATTAATTTTGATTTGAACTAATTGTATTTGATTTTCTCTATTTTGTGAGCTTAACCTTTATATGACAAAGAAAGATCAAAATATTGATATTCGGCATCAATGGTAATATCCTACCTTTTTCTCATCCATTTCATTTATTTCTTTATACATTGAGGTCAATGCATCCATAAGTAGGGGGAGGGTGTACTTGAGATGAATTTCGAAAATTAGTTTTCAAAATATATTTTTGTTTCTATATCAGTAGCATGAGAAAAAATGAATTTTAATTATGAGTCTGGGATATAGATTCTATACTGCTTAGTGTTGAGCTTGATAGATAGTTGATATTATTGATTTCATTACCACTTAGACTATTTATTATGCTCGGACATAGTTCTTATTGATAGAATTCTTTATCAAGGCACCACCATAGTACTTGATCAGTTTTGTGTACTATTGCTAAAAGAGAGATTTAACCCCTAGTAAACTGGAAGTAGATTTTTTTAGACTTAGCCCGTGAAACTTGAGCTTTATACCCATTCTTTGGAAAGTTCTTACGAAAACTCCGAGTCTTAGTGACTCAACATCTTTCAGTTCTTTATGTCATTGTAATATAGTCTCATTATTGTTGATTTGGTTAATCACGAAGTGACATCAACTGGGGAGATAGCCATTAGGTCTTATAGTCTATTCGAAACAGAGTATCATACTAATAAGTCAAGTAGTGAACCCATTCAGCCTTTATCCCACCTAGTAGGACCATCATGTTAAACCCTTTTGAGCCTTACAATAAGCCATTTTCTTTCAAAACCCTTTATCTTTTACCCAACTCTAAAAAAGGAGTACAACCCAAAATCTTTATCAGCCATACCCATATATTTCTAAGAATACGATGGGAACGAGGAAGAAAGAGCACAAAAGGTAGATTATAAGGAAATATCAGAGAGATACAATAAAAACCATCATTCTGTTCTAAGTGAAAGAAGCTAGTGGAAAACAAGCATATCCAGTACTAATCAAGGATATACCACTAAGCTAAGGAAAAAAAAAGTTGAACAGAATGGATGGAAAAGCTAAATACAGGATTTGAAGAAATCTTCTAAAGAAATAAACAAAACCCTTAGTGTTTTCAGAAACAACCTTTGAATCCTTTTTGCCTTTCCTTCATAAACCAATACCCAAGCCAAGTTACAACCCCTGAGTTATCACTATAGTATGGTACAAAGTCTAGAATAAGTGAGAGGATGCTAAAGTGAAGGACCTGACACTTCATATGTGATTGACATTCTTTCCATGAGACTACTTTCATTCAGAAGTCCGTTTTTCAAGGTAGTATGTGGGATGTTCATAATCATTATTCTTTCCCCCACATACATGAGGTAAAATAGTAGACCATCTTCTGAGAGATTCTTTTCTGAGAGTATGACCGGTGAGGATTGAAAGTCGAGATTATCTGCCTATGGTAAACTAGGGATTCCGTTTCTTGGATAGGAGAGTATAGAAGATTGACTGAGTACACACATAAGCCTTGATTGAGAATTTTGTCAATTTTTACTATCTCCCATCATAATCTATGAGTCTTTGCAGCAATGTAGTTGGTAATAGAAACCCATCTATTAGAGTAAGCACTAAGTTGGTAAGGAAACTTCTCTTTCTGAAAAATGCCATCATTATTGAACATGCTATTGATTGATTTTGTGGGTATATCACCTGAAAACCCTCACGAGACTATAACTCGTCCTTTTTGGGGAACTTAAAGGTTTAAGGGTTAGTTAGACTTACCCCATTTTCAAAAAAATATTAGTGATACCCCAATTGCAAGATCCAACGGTTCTGAGATGAATTTTTTTTTTCAGGATGAAGAAATCATTTGTTAGATCACTTAAATGGGGGTATCACTAATATTTTTGAAAATGGGGGGGTAACACTAATTGCAACTAGTAATGGGGGGGTAAGTCTAACTAACCCAAGGTTTAAAGCCTTGTTGCATATGGTAAATGCAATCGCAATGCCTGCGAAAGTGAGTTAGGATTTTATTTTTGTTATTAGGATGTGATTTTGATCACTTATCTCTTTTTATCTTATTTGCTAAGAAACTAGCAAAAGGCTAGTTGGGAGTTGTGATAAGTGCATTTTAACCCTCGATTATATCTTTTGTTTAGCCATATTAGTGGACTAACAGTGCTTGTAAGTCATGTTTTATGATTCTACAGGTGAAAAAGAGAGTTTTGTAGAATATTAGAGAAAAAAGGGTAAAACGGAGCAATTCGGAACATTAAGGATCACATGGGAAGCCCGTGGACAATCATGGAGAAGGCCAAGGAATTGAAGCTATGAAAGATGCAACTTGGACCTATTTTAAAGCCTATTTGGAAGTCAAGGCAAAAGGATTCATTGCTTAGACCAAAGCCCACAAAAGAGGAAAGAAGGATGGAGCAAAAGAGGAAAAATACACTCTCGCGTCTGAGATGCAAAGATCGTGCATCTAGATGCGACGCTGGCATCTGAGACGCAAGGATCGTGCATCCAGATGCATGAACCGACACTGTAGCCACTTCTTTCACAATTTTGGAAATGAAGTTGGACTCTCAAAGAAGTTGATTTGTATTAGGAAACAAACCACGGTTTGGGATGCTTCTAGAACTCATTGTAACCTCTATAAATAGAGGACCTAAGTGCCTCATGAAACTTGCCAATTCACTTACATTCTTGTCTCCAGAACTTGAGGCAGAGAGATATTAATAATAAAAGATTCGGTTTTAACTAGTCGAGTCTTGATAAGTAGTCTTTCTAGTCTTATTTTCTTCGACTCTTCTTCTTCTCGTTCTTCGTGTTCTTCCTTCTTTATGGAAGGCTAATCTTCTCCTTCAAGGGAGGAGATGAAGTCAGTGCTTAAGGTTTGATGATTCTTCTAGTTCATGGTATTCTCTAATCAGGTTAGTTCTTTATATTTTTAGTTATTAGTTACATTGCCCACACCAGGGGATGGAAGTATAGAATAGGGCTTATGTTTTGCATTATTCATATCATGCTAGTGTTATGTACTTTTCTTCTAGTATTGTAGTTCTTTAGAGCTAGGGAAGTATTTTTTGTGTTGCCCTAGAAAGGGTAGCTCAGGGAGGGCTGCCTAGGGGAAGTATTCTTTGTGTTTGCCTTAAGTGGTGATTCATTGAATGGCCGCCTTATTAGGAAGTACTCCTTGATGTTGCTCTCTGTAATACATTGAATGGCTGTCCGAACTTACATAAAAGGAAAGAAGATATTAATAGTATAAACATAGGAACAATCTTAAGTAGAGTTATTTGTCAATGATGTTTCGTCCAAGAGGGTATCGGCACTCGCTCGATTTCCTAATTGTAGTCTACTTGTGAGAATAACCATGAAACAGAAGATCACATATCAAAGGTAACGGTTGATTCTAATCTCTTGAATTCTCTCTCCTATAAATTCTCAATAGTTTAATTAGTTTAGTTTTGTTTAACATTAGAATCTAAAATCTCTACAATCATAGTTTTTAATCCCTCAAACCCCCTTTCCAGATGTCCTTCACATAATATATACTTAAAAGTAGAACGATATCCTACTCATCCTTTACTTATTGAAGGATAATTAGATTTTGATACGCTTTTATTTTGTTCAACGATCATCATCTATCTACATCATCCATATATCATCTCATACACACAAAAGAAGAGCGTGTCAGGTATCTATTTCTACAAATAGCAAGTCCAAACACTTGCGTGAGACAAGGCCTTTGAGTTCATGAAACAAAGGAATCTGGTGGTGGTGCTGAGTTACAATCGTACTCCTCTCGAAGGTAGCTCTAATCTCGGACATCTGGATCTCTAGAATCGGGTAGATTAAGCTAAACATACTCAAAAAATCATGACAATTTGCATTTCCTAGTACACGCTTCACCTAAGCATGAGACCCTTTAACTCTATTGGTCGTTGTACTCTCAAAGTGAATATGTTGGTCAGTCCAACAACATACAAATTGATCCCTGGGAGGAAACCAAGTCTCTCGCAAATAACTAACAAAATTGGAGTACTCAACCCTGTGATATTTTTCCAAAGCATCCCATCTACGCTGGAAAATAACCTCTGTCTTCGATTTGACTACAGTGTTCCACGAGAACTGGGCCTTCTCTACAAGTTCCGTGGTTGGAAAAATATCATAACATTTTGAAAAAATGCACGTAGCGATATGCCATCTACATAAATGCTTGTGTACGTTAAGGAAAACTTTATCATTGGCACTCATCAAGGCCAAGTCCCTATCAGACACAATCACGGATGGGCTTATATCACCAAGTAAGCCACTAAACTGATACAGGGCCCACTCATAGTCGACTGTTGTTTTAGACTGAAGCAACACCTGACACATGGTGAAAGACTTCCACGTTGAACTCACCCCAACAAACTGTACGAAAGGCTACTGATACCTGTTAGTTTTGTAGGTAGCGTCTAACATGAAAATTGTTGGAAAAGTCCGAGCCAACTTAACACCTTCTGGATGTGTCCATAACAACCCCGTTATCTCCTCGGTATTCTCATCCTCTCTCAACTCCTCAAAATAATGTTATTTTGCTAACAACTCACACAATCTCTGCAATTGTGTGAGACCGTTCATATCCAATCTCCTCACCTTCTGCCTTGTAGTGTAGACTTGGGATATACTAAATATGCTTTTATGATACCTATTCTTGATGGAATCCAAAATTTGTTTAGGCTTTATTCCACACTTACTCATCTCTGACAAGTAGTCGAACTCTGGAACGGTTAGACGAGTAGAAAATGCATAAGGGTCTTTGCCAATACATGGTTGTGAATACCATTTCTAACTTTTATTTTCCAACTATCGATAGTGCCGTGTTGGAAAACACCTTTTAACTCAAATGGACATCCCAATTTCTTGGTTCCCGACCTTCTCTTAATAGCCCTCCCTTCGCCTTCCTTCTTGTGTGCCTGATACGCACCCGAGCACTCGCAAGCCAAATTCAATCTTGCTACTCGGTTTCCCTTAGCATACTCCGACTTTTCAATTACCACAACCACATTAACTTATTTTTCTCTAGCGGTTGCCCAACCAATTGCCTTGCTATGTGTATGAAAGACCTAAACACATAAAAAACAACAACTATTATTAATACACTAATAAAATTACATTTAGAAAAAAAAAAATGAAATCAATGCCTACTCCATCATACCTCTTTCGTAGTAAAAATTTCTGTTGTATCACTTAAAATCGGTTGACAATCCACGTCATTCGAGTTTGTAGAGGATCGGTTCTCGGATAACGGCAAAGGATCCTACATATAGAATAAAACAAAAGTCTAAAACAATTTGTGTAATGAGGGATTTCAAAGTCACCAAAAGAAATGGACTTCTCACTAAATTTAGTCCAAATGACCCAGCCACATCGACCAATAGGGTTCCTAAACAACCTAGTCATGTAGTTCCATAGAGGGTCCAAACGACCCAACCATGTAATTTCATAGATGGTCCAAATGACCCAACCATGTAGTTCCATAAAGTCCCCAAACGACCCAGAGGTATCGTTTGGGCTCGGGTTCTTCCAATAATTCATTCAAGTGTTTTGCATTCATTCATTCATTCAATCAATCAAGTATTTTGCATTCATTCTAATCAGTGCTCTCTTGTAGATTCATTCATTAATTCAATCAATCAAGTGTTTTGTATTCATTCTAATCAAGTATTACCTCATTATTTAGGTTTGCTTGTCTTTGTCATCGATGATTTCTCGGCATCTCATTTGTTCGACTAGTCGCATCTTTTATTTCTTCAACTTCTTCACCTTCACCTTCAATATTTTGTGCTACTTCTTCACTTTCAATATTTCTTATATTTTCTCCTTCTCTAATCTGTTGTTGCACCTCAAGCATTACCTCAAATACTTCGTCTTCATCTTCGTGTTCTATTTAGGATTTTGATTGTGTATTCTATGTAGAGAAACTTGAGTATTCTATGTAAGGAGTAAGAATTTTGATGAAAAAAGGAGTAAGGAGGAGTAAATGAGAAACTTGAGTATTCTATGTAGAGATATTTAAAATTTTGATATATTTCGAATAATTGAGTGAAATATGTTTGTAAACCCTAAACCCTAAACTCCAAACTAATTTATTATTCACAATTTAAAAAATAATAATAACAAGTTTAGATATAAAACAAATTATTATTTTAGATTTAGATAATTGAGTGAAATATGTTTGAAATTAAAATTTTTTTATGTCAGTACGAAATTTGTAAACCCTAAACCCCAAACCCCAAACCCCAAAACTAGTTTATAATTCACAATTTGAAAAAGAAAATAAAAAATAACAAGTTTAGATATAAAATAAATTATTATTTCGAATAATTAAGTGAAATATGTTGATACGAAATTTGTAAACCCTAAAAACCTCCAAACCCCCAAACTAGTTTATGATTCACAATTTGAAAAAAATAATAATAATAATAATAACAAGTTTATATATAAAACAAATTATTATTTTTAATAATTAATTAAAATATGTTGGTACGAAATTTGTAAACCTTGAACCCTAACCCTAAACCCCAAACCTCCAAACTAGTTTATGATTCACAATTTGAAAAAAAAAAAAAAAAAAAAAATGACAAGTTTATATATAAAACAAATTATTATTTCGAATAATTAGGTGAAATATGTTGGTACGAAATTTGTAAACCCTAAACCCCAAACCCCCAAACAAGTTTATGATTCACAATTTGAAAAAGGAAATAAAAAAATAACAAGTTTAGATATAAAACAAATTATTATTTCGAATAATTAAGTGAAATATGTTGGTATGAAATTTGTAAACCCTAAACCCTAAATCCTAAACCCCAAACCCCCCCAAACTAGGTTATGATTCACAATTGAAAAAAACAAATAAATAACAAGTTTAAATATAAAGCAAATTATTATTTTAGATTTTGGCATGTTTGATTACATGTTTTAACTTGGTTCCATAATAGATAAAGAGTGCAGAGTACATGTAATTGTGTTGGTGCAACTAATTGTGTTGTTCCTCACCCAATTTTTTAAATTGGATTTTAATTTTGCTAATTCAATTGGGATGTGTTGATAATTGATCATTACTAATTCAAATTTGTAGATAATTGTTTAAATAAATTATTGTACAATTATGTTCGATTAATATATGATTTGTATTATAAGAAAAGTATTCGGTATTTATGTATAAGAAAAGTGTAATTGGTGTTTATGTAATCTATTTTTATTGGTTAATCGAGCTAATCATTGGTTAATCAGAAATTTCCTTGGTTTAGAACTTCTCAATTATTTTTGTCCAAAAGACTCTACCATGTCGCCCCATAGAATCCCCAAACGACCCAGCCATACCGCTTGCATGTGATACCAAACAACATGATCAATCTGTTCCATGGAAAAAACAGAGAGCTCTATCTCAAACGATATGGCCAAGTCGTTTAAATGTACACTCAAACGATGTGGGCATGCCGCTTGAGTGTACACTCAAACGATATGGTGGTACCGTTTGAGTGTACACTCAAATGGCATGCTCAGACCATTCCATGGAGATTCCAGAGAGCCAATTCTCAAACGACAAGCTCAGACCGTGTGCGTGTACACTAGAACGATATGGTGGTATCATTTAAGTGTATACTCAAACGACATGACAAGACCGTTTGAGTGTACACTCAAACGACCCGAAGGTTTCGTTATGGCGAAACCAGTTGAATTGGTTGTTGGGCCTGGGCTTTGATGGCAAACTTGTAATTTTTTTTTTTTTTTGGAGTTGCCCAATCCAATTTGATGAGTGCCCAATTAAATCATCTTTTGGGACTAGTCTTTACCACCCTTTCTTTTGGACATAAGGCTAATCTAGCTTCAAACTCTTAATCTATACAGCAAACCCATCCTTCAAACATCTATTGTATATCTATTACTATATTGAAGAAACGTTGTAGTCTGGTTATTTGGAATTTGGATTATAGATGGGACCAACTTTTCCTCATTTCAATATGCATTAACAATGGGGGTAAAAAAAACATACTTTTCACCAAATGCCATCCCAGGACCCCATAGTGAAACAATGTGGCATCAACAAGTCAACAACTTCTTCAGTAGGAGGATTAGGTCCAATTTATATTCTTAGATTCTTGCTCCTCTGGGAGAGTAGTCAAAATGTCTTCCATGATATCTGAAGTACTCTCCCTATTTTGGGCTATCTCTAGTTGCAACCTCGGCAGCCCAGTCCAAAGTCAGACTAAGGCTGCTCAGGATTGGCCCCCTCCCCTAAGTAGAAAACAGGTGAGCAATATGAGCTGCCCCGGCTGGAGCCGATTCTTGAGCCGCCAAGGGTAACCATTATATTGCCTGTATAAGGCCGCCTCATTTTCTGCAAGAGATCAGGAGAACCTATCCCCGGGGCCAGCCTTAGTCACTTTGATTGAGATCAAGAAAATCATTCATGCAATACGCAACAAGTATTTGAAAATAACAAACATATTATTGATATATATATTTTTCATTACGAAAAACAACATTATCATTTAATTTTGAAGTAAGAGGTGTGAGGTGTCTGATTAGCGAGAAAAAATAATAAGTTATAAAATTAAGCCAAAAAAAAAAATCACATAATTCACCAATATTTTCTCAATGCACCATTTTTCCTCAATGAAGCATTATGATTGTGATGTTTTAATAGAAAACAAATCTGCTTCTATCAATAGGAGTTAAATATTAGATTATGTTACTCAGAATGGAATAATTGAAGAAGAAAGATGTCTTTACCAAAAAAAATAGAAGAAAGATGTCTCAAGAGTATGCACTAGGAAAGCAAAATGGCACCCATACATTTATAACAAAAAATTGCTGCAAGCATTCTACTTGATCAAGGAAACAGTGACCCTTGGACTAGGAAATTAAAGAACTCAGCTCATGCCTATCTTTGAGAAGTCATGGCCTTTTAGGCAGTCGGGCTTGGTACCAAAGTAACAGCCAAACATGAAATACGAATGAAAAAGATATGCTATTTTATTGGGTTTTTGTGACTAACACAACAAAACAAAATCTATATTTATATCTACAAGTATGCGAACCATGCTACACATCAGTGTTGTTTTAAGTCTTTAAACCTGTCGCTCACTCTAACATCTCTCGGGTAGTATGATTTTATGAATTCTAGTTCTAATCTAAAAAACAATATAAAAGCATTAGGAGGGGTTGAATATAATTTAAGTGTCGTAAAAGAGGTTTTCTAAATTATTTTAAATAATATGAAGCTAATTCTAATTTCAGTAAAATGAAGGAGTTTTTTGTAAATTATTTAAAAAAGAGGGAGCTGATTAGAATAATTAAGGGAGGTGGTTCTAAAATCTTAAAATAGATAGATTAAAAATACATTGTTCGGTTGAGAAGTGTGCCTCTTACAGACCCGGCTATCATATAATGTAGAGATATCACCTCTCTCTATATTAAAGCAAATTACGTATGAGGTGGACATTTTCCTTCCTATGTGGCAACTTCCCAGTACTTGGTTCTACCACATGGATCACTTAATGATACATGGATCTCTAATAAAACTGGCCGCCCTAGACTTCTCTCTCAATTAAAACTCTTAGAAAACCGAAAGATTTTTCTATACTGGCCTCGAGTCTCCCTCTTATCTCTTCTTGATGATATTGTTTTTTCTTTGGCTGAATGAGAATAAGGGTCAGATTCAATCCAAGTATCGCCTAGGCCAATTCAATCCAAGCTCAATCCAACTGATCAAAATCTACCTGACATATCTTCAATCTCAACTTCTTTCGAATGTTATGAAGATCTTGAAAAGCTAGAAAGTTTTGAAGTAGCTATTGATGGATGCGTTGGTGTTTTTCACATCTCTCATTCTATGGATTTTGAACAAAAGATACCCAAATACACTTTAATCAAAACGTCTATAGATGGAACTATTGGAATTATACAATTCCAAGCATGTTTGAAGTCTAAAACAATGAAGAAAGTTGTGTATACTTCTATTGCAGCGTTTGAACGGTTCCCAGGAAATGAAGAAGAGGTTCTCTGACCTCCTGCTCCGGACTATGATCATCTACTTTGGCTTCAGGTCAAAGGTACATTGATTGTATGATATTCATAATTCTATTCAATGTGTCGCACAAATATTTTGATACTTTTCAATTGATAAGAATAGCTATTATTACTTACTTAATTTCAAAAGATTTGAAAATTTTCACACTATGTTATTTTGCATGTGCAACTTCCATCAACTCCGTTATACTCATTTAGCCATTTAGCTAGGCATGACCATACGAATTAATAGATGGATATTGTTTAAGGTA
Organism: Coptis chinensis; assembly: GCF_015680905.1. Taxonomy (NCBI): domain Eukaryota; kingdom Viridiplantae; phylum Streptophyta; class Magnoliopsida; order Ranunculales; family Ranunculaceae; genus Coptis; species Coptis chinensis. The sequence goes on along the minus strand of NC_141463.1, from coordinate 32,614,971 downwards.
ATGACCTAACTTTTTAACATTTAGATTTGAAGCTCTTCTACATTTTATTGCTTCATATACATATCTCACTTTACTTCTATTGTTTTATGTATGTATGTACAATGGCAATGGCATATGCACATAAAACTTTAAGATCATAGTTAGGTTTGCTATTCTTTTGTGAAAGCGTCTATATTCATTCTAGGAATTGACGTAGCATGTATAATCGTAATTATGTTGAAATTCAAGGAAACATTTAAAATGCTCATTGTGATTGAAGTATCCGATGGTGTTTAGTGTGGCATCACACTCGGAGAAAATAATATTGAAAAGGAATATGCAGTGGAGTCGCACAAGCTAAGGCAATATATATAAAGTAATGACATTTGTCTCTAATTAAGAATGGTAGTAGCAACTTAATTCTGAAAATGATATCTGTTAGTGTAGAATCTTGGCATCTTTTTTTTTTTTTTTTTTTGTTTGGTAAGCCTGTTTTAAAATGAGATCAAGAACTCTTTTGATGTTGGCGGAGTCGAGCCCCGACCTCTATATCATCACCCAGGTTTTTTACCGACTTTGCTAGTCGGCACCTGCAATCTTGGCATCTTGCCCATTGGTTACACTCTTGAAACATCATAAGTGCTTCTTTTTCAACGTAAGAATTTCAATATATATGAAAAAACATTTTACTTGAAATAATTCAAATATGAAAGTGGTTGCATAGTGAAATTTGTTTCCATTCAACATAAGCAGGAATTCCTTCTTTTGATTCCTAACAATCAAAACAAACAGATCTGAACACTGGATTGCATTAGCAAGAATTCGTACTTTTGATCCCTAACAATTGAAACTAACAGATCTGAACGATGGATTGATTTATGGTGACCAAGTACCATGCAATGGATACGCAGAGGAGTCATACAAATGTAGTTGCTTGATGCAATTGTCCAAAAAAATTGTGTTCTTCATAGGATGGATCACGACGTGTATATACTTGACTTGATAGTTATACCTTCATATAGGATTCATTTTTTTGTGATATCTAAAAGAGCCCAGTCATATGGCCGGGTCAAAAACCTTATATTAATATTAAAGCTCCCACAAAATGTATTTTTCTAGCTCTCTTAAAATTCCACATCATCAACTCTATTAAAACGGGATCATTCTCTTATTATAATGAGAATTTCTCTCCTATTGAAAAAGAAAAATCTAGCACTTCTAATTAAAACGGAAATCATTCTCCTATTAAAAATAGGAATCACACTTCTAAATTAAAACGGGATCCCTCCTCTAATTAAAAAATGGGTTTTTAAAACTTAATTAAAACAATTAAAATGGGTTTTAAAGACTTGATTAAAACAATTTGTTATGAAATTAAAACGGGTTAGCAACAAAAATAGGAATCACGATTTGTTGGATAATTTCTATATGTATAGTTATGATTATTGAGCAAATTTTTAAAAGAGCCAGTGCATATGCACGGGTCTATTTTCTAATTTTAATATTAAAGCTCCCACCAATGTATTTTTCGAGCTCTATTAAAATTTTACATCATCATCTCCTATTAAAACGGGAATTTCTCCCCCTATTGAAAAAAGAAATTCTAACATTTTTTTTAAAACGGGAATCATTATCCTACTAAATTAAGACAACTATTAAAATGAGAGCCATGCTAGCATGACAGCTACAGTGTTGAATATATAGGACAGCCCAATAGTATGTTGCCACGTTGCATATGGAAAACTAGATACTTTTCAAACCGGTTCTCGCTTTTTATTGGAAATTCCGAAAAACTAAAAATAATTAAACAAAAATAAACAATAAAAGGGAACTTGGTTTCCTGTTTATTCTTCTCCCCTAAAAGTATAGAATCCATGGATGGGCTTTGTAACTTGACGTCAAACACGAGTACTCACAAAAAAAAAATCATCAAAGAAGATTAAGAGAAATTTAGTTCCTTGCAGTAGTAAAAAGTTATAAATCGTGAAATTTGTTCATTTCTTTGTGTTTTTAATCTTCTTTCTCCTGAGTCTAGGTATTTTTGCATTCAATTTCAATTTTCAAAGAGTAGAAGGGGTGTTTTTGCCTGGAGAGAGGAAGAGGGGATGTGGGAGAAGAGAATGAAGTGAATTTAAAACTTCTTTAACGTTGTTGGTTTTTTTTTTTTTTACAAATTGTCAATCGGTTTCCAAAGTATCCAGTTTCAACGTGGCAACACACCATGGGGCTGTCATCTATATGCAACACAGTAACTGTCACGCTAGCATTTTCGTTAAAACGAGATCTCTCCGCAAATAAAAAACGGGGTTTTAAAGCTCAATTAAAACAATTTGTTAGTTTATTTATTAAAATGTATGGGTTATGATCCCTCCCCAAATTAAAAATGGGGTTTTAAAACTCAATTAAAACAATTTGTTAGGAAATTAAAATAGAATATTTTTCCAATTAAAACGTACAATTTGTTATGAAATGTGTATATGTTATTGAGCAAATTTTTAAAAGAGTCGGTGCATATGCATGGGCCTACTTTCTTGTCTTAATATTAAGGGTTCCCACTAAATATATTTTTTGAACTCTATTAAAATTCCACATCATCATCTCCAATTAAAACGGGAATTCATCTCCTATTAACAAAAAAAAAAAAAAAAAAAAGACACTTCTAATTAAAACGGGAATATTCTCCATTTAAAACGGGAATCGTGATGTATGTAGAACATAGAGTCGATGATTATTAATTGCCTAATCATTTGTAGTAAATCTAAGTTTACATACTAAAAACAAATAATTTTTGTATTTATTATTTGAACATAATTTAGAAGTGTGTAGAAGTCTACTTTATGAGTTCTAGACTTCTAATAGTCTTAGAAGATTACTATTGTTCATTTTCCATGTTCATTATTACTAGAACATGGAAAATGAGTATGGACACATGGAAAATGAGTATGGAAGAGAATGTATTTCAAATGAGTATTGTTATAATGTGTCACTATTGTTATAATGTGTCATTTTCCATGTTCATTATTACTAGCAATGCAGAATTACCAGTTATGAGAATATCATCAACATAAACTAGTAAATATGTCAGAGTACCTTCCTTTTGTTGTACAAAGAGAGAGTTGTCATCATTTGAGGTTTGAAATCCCATTGCTAGAAGTTCTGACATAAGTGAGGAGTACCAAGCACGAGGTGCTTGTTTAAGGCCATATAAAGACTTAAGAAGTTTCCACACATGTGTAGGCTTGTCTGGATCAATGAACCCAGGAGGTTGAGTCATATACACTTCTTCTCACAAAGTACCATGTAAGAAAGCATTTGAAATGTCTAACTGCCTCACCTTCCAATTATTTTGAACTCCAACAGAGAGGATAAGTCTAATAGTAGCTGCTTTAGCTACTGGACTAAATGTTTCAAAGTAATCAACTCCTTCTTGTTGACTAAACCTTTTTGCAACTAACCTTGCCTTCAGTTTATCAAGTGCCCCTGTAGGTTTTTGTTTTACTATAAAAACCCACTTATTTTTTACAACATGCTAATTTCTGTAAGGAACTAGAATCCAAGTTTAAGTCTTCTATAAAGCATTGAACTCTTCTACCATTGCTTGTCTCCACCCGTAATCTTTAGCTGCTTGTGAGTAACAAGTAGGCACTGATGGTAATGTTGTTGTTGCTGTAAAACACTGAGGAAGAGGATGTTTGGTAGATGTTTTGTGTACTGTCATGGATACGATTGTCTTCTTCTTTGTGATGCCTAGTTTTCCTCTAGTATTCATTGTGTGGTTATTGAAAGAAGAGTTTTGAGGTTCAGATTCTATTGGAGTGCTGGATGATTGTTCTTGAATAGGATGAGTAATTTTGAAACTGAGAAGGAGATTGAATATGATTTGTGATTGGTGATTGTTCATGAAGAGGAGTTGATGATTGAACTGATGCATTATTAGATGATTGAACTGGTGAAGAAGGTGTTTGTACTGGATGAGTTTGAGGAGAAGTTGAGTTATTTAAAGGAACAAAAGGATTGAACAATGGATAAACATTGGAGTCAGAGGTGCTAAGAATAGGAGATGCTTGAGTAATACTTGTTTTGAACGGAAAATGAACTTCATTGAAAACAACATCTCGAGAAACAAAAAATTTCCTAGTTTCAACATGTAAACATCTATAACCTTTGTTGGTTTAGACTGTAGCCAAGAAAAACACACTCTTTTGTCCTTGCTTGAAACTTATTTGAGGTGTATGGCTTTAACCAAGGGTAACAGGCACAACCAAAGCTTTTGAGACAAGTATAGGTTGGAGATTTTTGAAAAAGTTTTTCATAAGGAGAAATGAACTGTAAATGCTTGATGGATATGTAGTCTATTTATAAGAAATACAGAGGTTTGAAACACTTCAGTCCAATATCTAAATGGTATTGAACTTTGACTAAAAAGAGTTCTGCTGAGACCTGTAATATGCCTATGTTTTCTCTCTACAACACCATTTTGTTGTGGTGTGTGAGGACATGAGAATTGATATTTTATTCCAAACTCAAGTAAAAAAAATCCAAACATATTGCTAGTGAATTCACCACTAGCATCAGTTATGAGAATTTTAATTACTTGAGCTTTGAAATGTTTAAAAACAACATAGAAATCAGATTTTGCATACAATGGATATAACCAACAATAATTTGTATAGTCATCAACAAGATTTGCATAATATCTGAAACCATAAGTTGATAAAAAATGTGAAGGTCCCCATAAATCTACTTGAACAAGATCCAAAGGAAAAATAGCTCTAGAATTAGACCTTTTAAAAGGCAATTGGCAACTTTTTCCAAATTGGCAATTCTTACAGAAAGTATCTTTGGAATCATGATGCAGAGGGATGCCATATTGTTGAATTACTTTATTGAAGATAGAAGATGCTCGATGACCAAGAAGTTGATGCCAGATGAATGGTGCTGTCCTTTCACCAATGTAGGCTTTAATGAATGCAGGAACAGAAGATGATGTGAATGCAAAAGTAATAGGGTACAAGCCATTCCTATGTGGTCCTTGGAAAAGGATCCTCTATGACTTGTTGTCATTTACAAAGAAATGAGAGGATGTAAAAGTTAAGGAGCAGTCATTATCAGAGGTAAATTTATGCACAGATAGAAGATTCTGGGATATTTCAGGCACATGCAAGACATCCTTACGAAGAAACTTTGAATTTGAAATAGGTGTGTAAAGATTTACATTACCAGTATTAGCAATGTTCAATGTTTGCCCGTCTCCAACTATGACTTGATCAGGACCATTGTAGGAATGAGGAAACTCTAAATTTGTGTAGTCTGCAGTCATGTGATTGGAAGCTCCACTATTAGCATACCAGTTAGAATTTCTTGAGCTTTAAGCCTCATTTTTGTGTGCAACCATTGCTTTCATTTGCTTTGGTGGTATCTTGCCTTGAAATGCATAATTCATCATGTCAAAACAATCAATAGCATAGTGTCTAACTTTGCCACAGATTTGACACACTGGCCTATTTCTAGCACTAAAGCCATTACCTACTTGAGTTCCATTATATCCTCCAGGTGCAATACCAAAAGTGAAAAACTTGTTACCACCATTAGAATTTCTAGTGTTAGAACCACTGTAACCATTTTACCCAGTATTGTACCCACCATTAATATCCATTTCAAAAGTAACCACCATTATATCCATTTCAAAAGTAACCACCATTATATCCATTTCCAACATATCCATTCCTAGAGTAACCACCATTATATCCATTTTTTTCCAGTTCCTCTTCCTCTTCCATTGTTCTAATAGTTACCAGGTCCTCTACCAGCAACATATGCTTGTGGGACATTTTCATTTGAAGTTAAGCTTCTAGTATGCTCTTCAACATTAAGCTCCTCACTTAACAACAAACCATGCAATTCATCAAGAGGTACCTCCTCTTTTATTGTCCTTATAGTCATACAGAAAGGTTTATAATCAACAGGTAATCCACTCAAAATTTGAATTAGAATTTCTCCATCATCAATGTTACATCCAACATGAACCAAATTATCAGCCACTTCTTTTATTTTCTGTAAATACTTTGCCATGCTTGAATTCCCCTTCTTCAAAGATTGGAGTTTCAGCTTAACCTGAAGAATATGTGACCTTGAAACAAGTGAAAACCTCTTTTCTAATATAGACCATAGATCAAAGGATGTAGGTGCACCAACAATATAAGGAAACAAACTTTCAAAATAGTTGCATTGAGCCATATCAATAGACTTTGATCTTTTTCATTCCATACGGTATAAGTAGGATTATCAATGTGTGTTATAACACCATTTTCATTCACAGTAGTGTACTCATTTGGACATGGTAAAGAACCATCAACATAGCTTAAAAGTTCGAAAGTTTTGAGAATAGGTATAAACATCGATTTCCACATAAAATAATTGTTTTTTGTTAACTTGATTGTCATTAGGTTTGAAATACTTGAGGAAGATTGAGTAAACATCTTGAATTGAATTGAATTGAGAATTAATTGAAACTGATTTGAGAATGAATTGAAATTGAATTGGAAATCAAAAGTTTGATTTCTTGAATTGAAAAACAACATATTAACAACTAATTGAATAGAAACAAGAATACTTGGTTCGATTTGTGATTGATTGCATAATAGAAAGAAGAACCTTAGCTTCATGAACTTGAGAACACCATTAATGGCTGTTGAAGAAAACTTGAAGAAAATGAGATTTTGAGGATTAGGATTTTTGTTTGTCGTGAGACACAATGCTCTGATACCATGTGAGAATTATGATTTCATTATTACTCAAAACTAACTATTACAATCTATTTATACTTATAAGAATTGAATTGCAATCAGTTACAACAGAATGTCAGCTGTCACAACAGACTAACTGAATTCTGACATATTATAACAAACTAACTACCTTAAGTTCTAGAAACTTCCTATTATATTCACAGATATTACATTGCATTCTGTATTCAAGCTAAAATAAGGATATAAGAAAGAATTTAAGTAACCTCATTATGAAGAAGCAGTCATGTGAAGCGCAACCAATGAGGCATAAACTCCATCACTGATGTTAATCAAATGATCGTGCTTTCCCTTCTCAACAATAACTCCATTTTTGACAACTGCTATCAAGTCTGCATTCTTAATGGTCGATAACCTGTGGGCTACCACGATAGTCGTTCGATTCACCATGACTTTGTCCAAAGCATCTTGAACCACTCGTTCAGATTCTGCATCAAGTGCACTCGTTGCCTCGTCGAGTAATAATATCTTCGGCGCTTTCACCATAGCACGTGCAATTGCCACACGTTGCTTCTGCCCTCCAGATAACTGGACTCCTCTCTCTCCAACCATCGTATCATACCCCTTCATATTCACAAACGAAAATAAAATAAAAATGAACATCATTGGAGTTACTAATTCCTCCAGTTCCTATTTCAACAAATAGATGCACAATAGTTGTTATGTTTCAACGTGTCCCTACTTCCTAACATATGCTATGAGCGATTAGATCTGACAGTTAATTCTCAAGGTTTAACCTGATGCCAGCACATGATTAACAAAATGTTCATGCAATTATTTTAGTGGCTCGGGTATCACTTCGCAATAATATACCAACTATCTCACAATATTATTAGAGAGTGGTGATTAAAATGTAATCTCATAAATTCCAACCTGTTGTAGTGCACTAATGAACTTGTGGGCATTTGCTAGTTCAGCTGCAGCTAAAATTTCTGTTTCTGTTGCATCTCCTTCCTTTCCATACGCAATGTTAGCGCGGATCGTTTCATTGAATAAAACAGGTTCCTGGCTTACTAGACCCATCTGCTGCCTCAACCACCTTAACTGCAACTTTTGAATTTCTACGCCATCTAGTGCAATATAACCTGAATCAGGGTCGTAAAACCTCTGCAGCAATGAGATCACTGTCGACTTTCCACTCCCACTCTCTCCAACCAAAGCAACAGTCTGATAGATAAGATTCAATTAAAATTAGTTGGGTGTATTGATAACATGCACAAGAGTTTGGAAATGTGTTAGAGAGTGTTCAATCATCCCTTCTGCAATAGGTTATCGTGTGTGTACCTTGCCAGAACGAATGGCCAAAGAAAGGTCCCTGAGAATCTGAATGTCAGGCCTTGTTGAGTACTTAAAACTAACATGTCGAAGCTCAATATCTCCATTTAAGTTTTCAAGTGTTATTCCAGAGTTGTCACTTGAATCTATCTTTGACTTTCGGTCAAGAATCCCATATATAGAAGCAGTAGATGCCCTGGCTTTACTGGAATCAGGTGCAAAAGAGCTCGATTGAGATATGCCAAGAGCTGCCATTGTAAGAGCAAAGAAAACCTGTGAAACAAGAAACATAGTTGATCAATTGATGACTAAATCAGCAACCTGTATATATTAAACGTTGGCATATATATGTCGCCGGCTTGGTATTCTATGCGTCTTTCATCTTTCCAGATGTTTTTTGGTGTCTGCATTTGCATTCGTGTCAAGTTTTATCAGTAACTCAAAATAGAGGGAAAGGAACGTACTCGGAAGACCTCTGCAAAAGTTGTTTTGCCATCCTCAACTAAACGAGCCCCAACATAGAAACTGGTTGCATATACATTATACAGTAAGAAAAAGGAAATCCCAAAACCAATACCACTGATCAACCCTTGCCTTATTCCTGTCTTCATTGGGCCTTCACACTTCTTTTTGTACAATTGCATCACCTTTTCTTCAGCGCAGAAAGAAGCAACTGTCCTTATACTACCAACTGCATCACTAGCAACTTGACTTGCTTCCTCGTACATCATCTGCAAATTTAGATTATACATGCTCCTCAGTGAAGTGTGTATGCTTAGAGCAACACTGAATTCTAAAGTGTTACCATCTAGTATTAATTTTCATCTTAAAATTTACACACAGAAAATACTCGTTTGATGTATTTTAGACAGGTATCCCTGGCATTTAAAGAGTCAGCCAAAAGGCCCTTTCAGCCTTTCTCATAGTAAAAATGCCTCTTTTAGTCTGACGGTCTGACCTATTAAAGTAGTATAGAAGTACTGCAAAATTCTTGCGAACTGTAAGAAAGAGTTATGCTGTAATTCCATCAGTTGTCTTTGTCTTTCTTTTACCTCATAATATTGATGTCTAAGTTTAAAACACACCTTTGCATCTGCACTGAAACCTGTCATGAACTTCGTCTGGAGATATCCATTAAGTCCTATCAGGGGTAGCAAGACAAGAATGATGAGAGCTAATATCCAATTTGCTTCAAAAGCAATAGCCAAACCAGCAATCGCTGAAGCTGCATTTTGAACAAGCAGAGAAAGTGCATCTCCAACCAAACTGCGCACTGAAGCTGCATCTGAAGAGAGCTTTGCACCAATTGCACCACTTGAGTGCTCAGGCTCATCGAACCAATTGATCTCCATGTGAACCACCTTTTCGAAGCACATAGATCGAATCCGTTGTATCAGTCGACAACCAGCCACCGAAAAGAAATATGTTCCAGCTGGTGATGCAACAAATGATGCAATGCCAAGGACGATAAACATCAATGCCCAAAACCTAGAATCCTTCCGAAGCTCATCTTCTGGCTTATAAAATGTTTTAATCACACTAGCAAGGAGTACACCAAATATTGGAAATATGAGTCCGTTGATCACTGCAGATATGGCACCAAGTAGTAGAATAGGAATCTCTGGCTTGTTGAGAGAGGCAAGCCGAAGAAGAGGAACTTCCTCTGTCTGTTTTTTAGGTTCTGGTGTCGATTCTGGTTTTGCTGACACAACTTCTGGGATATGAGGTGTAGGTAAACCAAAGGACATAGAGAACGACTTGCGGCTACTGTTACCAACCCCTGATGATCCTTGGCTTATTGATCGTCTAAATGACTGTTGGTGGCTTGAACTTCTGCCAAACTCTGTACTTTCTGCTTTATTTTCACTGCGTCTATTAACTTCTTGTAAGCGTATAAGCTGGGAGTACGCTCCATCAGGATCCTTTAGGAGCTCTGAGTGTGAACCTGATCATTTCACAAGAAGGTCAGCATATCAACTTGTACTAGATGCTTTATGATGGTAGATTTCTTACGCACATAGATAATCAATAATTTGAGGAACAAATATATAAAGTCAACTGTAATCAATAATCCGAGTTGGTATAATAAGATCAACACTACCACATAATAATGACATCGAGTTTTACAAGCATGTCTAAGATCCTTACCTTTCTCAACAATCTTTCCTCTATGAACGACAGCAATCATATCAGCATTTCTAATTGTACTTAAACGGTGGGCAACAACGACAGTAGTTCTGTTAACCATGACTCTGTCCAGGGCCTCCTGAACAATGTGCTCAGACTCCGCATCAAGTGCACTAGTAGCTTCGTCTAAAAGAAGAATCCGTGGGTCTTTCAGAATTGCTCTAGCAATGGCAACTCTCTGCTTTTGCCCCCCAGAGAGATGAGTTCCATGCTCACCCACTAGCGTATCGAGTCCCTGGATGGGCAATAAGTATTAAGCAACTGAAACTTTTTGGGAAATACAGATTCCATGCTGAAATTCAACAATGACTTCTATGACAAGAAGTAAGGGAAATAATGGTCTTTCGTGGTTATGAAATGTCTTGCGAGGTATTTTACATTGTAGAAGAGGGCATCTGTAGATTATGTAAGTAATTCGTACAAAAGAAGTTGAAAACGGAAAAGAAAATGTACCTGAGGCAGTTTGTCTATGAATTTGGCAGCATTAGCAAGCTCAGCCGCCGCTTTAATATCTTCCAAAGTTGCACCATCCTTCCCATAGGCAATATTATCTTTAATGCTCGAGGCAAATAGCACGGGTTCCTGGCTGACAAGGCCAATTTTCTGTCTAATCCATCTCAGCTGGAACTCCTTCAGATTTATGCCATCGAGAAGAACTTCGCCAGCTTGTGGGTCATAAAATCTCTCTATTAGACTGATTACAGTTGACTTTCCGCTTCCACTCTCTCCGACCAAAGCTGATGTTGTGCCACTTGGTAGGGATAGAGAGAATCCATTGAATATTTGCTCATCTGGTCTAGCTGGATAACTAAAGCAAATATCCTTCAACTCGATATCTCCATGAATGTCATCCAATACGAGTCCCTTTGTGTCATAAGAATCTATCTCCGGTTTCCTTTTTATTGTCTCGAACATCTTAAATGCTGCAGCTTGTCCAGCAGCAAATGCACTCAAGCACGGAGATGCCTGCCCCAGAGAGCTAAACACATCAAATGGTACAGAAAATGATCAACAAGGTCATATTATCAAATTTGTAAGAACTATTACCATGCATGTTCATATTTTTCTTATGAATACCGTGTGTTAATATTTGCGTATTATACTACAGTGAGATCCAAAGAAAAAGTTTTCAAACTGCAGAAATTAAAAAATATATATGTCACATGAACTAACGGCTCTACCAGGGGAAAAAATGATTACTTACAACGACCCAATCAGAACAGCATCAATGATGTTTATGATATCTCCTCCAGTATAGTCTTTTTCAATTATCATCCTTCCACCGAACCATACGGCCAAAGCATAACTACAGAAGAAAATTAACATAGATGCACCTAGACCTAATCCAGAAGCTAGACCCTCATGTACACCAGATTTGTAAGCTTTCTGTAGCGACTTTTCATACTGAGTAATAGCATGCTTCTCCCCAGAAAATGATGCAACCTGTGTAAAACAGAGTCTTATATTACTTACTTTCTTGGCAAAAAAAAAACTCATAAAAGAAGTAGCTCTTTATTGAGAACTGATATCATCCAGCTTGGTCAAGTATGAAGCAAAGGACCTTTCTTGGTAAAGTTAGGAATTCCGATTAATTGTTACATACAGTTCTGATTGAGCCAATTGTTTGTTCGACAGTTATCGCTGCTTGGGAGTAGGCAGCTTGTCCACGAGATGCCATCTTGGAAACAAAAATCGTCACGAATGCACCAGAGATTACAAGAACAGGTATTGAGGACAACATGATAAGGGTGAGGAGCCACCCTCTAACAAAAGCTACTATAAAACCTCCAATGAATGTTGAAAAGAGCTGTATGAACTTCCCAACCTGCAAAATTTGTAAAGGAAAAATGACTCCCACCAACCTTAATGTTTCAAGTTAAAAATATAGCTCCAAGCATATGTATGGTGGGTAGGGTTGTAATACCTTCTCACCCATAGCATCTTGAATACGCACAATATCGCCTGACATCCTACCAACGACTTCACCTGTGTTTGTTTCTTTATCAAAGAAAGCAACATCTTGCCTCAGTATAGTTTTCAAGTATAAACTCCTTATCCGTGAAGCTTGTCTCTCCCCAGTGACCATCCAACATGCCACCTCTGCAATGACATATATTGATGTCTTAAACATTCAATCATCCAATAATTTTATGTGTAAAGAATAAGTTAAATATGGAACCTGATGTACTTACGGAAGACTGAAGCAACACCAGCTCCGACAGCCAAATAAACAAACCTCAGAGCTACCTGAAGTCAAAAACCAAGATTAATGTACTAGTTAAATTTGGTTGCTTAGACGATGGAAAGACAGCAACAGAATTTAGAAAAAAGGTATTCCTAACCAGGTATTATCTAACAAAATATATTCACAGACAGGAATTGGAAAGGAGAAAACAAGAAATTTCAAATTCATAAATATAAAACTCGAGATCCATCTAAAAAATGAAGACATATGATATAGAAAAATCAAAAGTAAGCTTAAACTCAGAGTTCAAAACTGATATATATGTACGTACCCTGGAAACTACAGGAAGTGTATTTTTGTTGTTTGCATTTTGTCCAAATGCGTTGATAAGATCTCCAACTAGAAAAGTCATAATGGGCATGGACGCTCCGTTTGCAACGGATGCAATCGTGCCAATGACCATGAGCACAAGATCTTTTGAGTCTGCAAAGGAGAATAGCTTGTAATATGGAACAGTTTCAGCACTCATCTTCTCCACTCCCTGACTCGTTGATGCAGTCACCTGCAGGTGGTTGTTTTGATCACCATTTAAGCCATTTTCTTCTGCCATGCTCTGACTCCTCTTTTATCTAAAAGCTGCTTACAAAGATTACAAGTGTGAAAGAGAAATCTATAATCATTATGAAAAAAATACAACAAACAAACCAGAATCAGTTAATCAACTTCAGTACTTATTAAAGTGTGCTACAAATCATCATCTATCACAACACAAATAAAGCAAAATATTTAAGGACAGAAGACAAGAAACTCACCTAATGAGATTATTACAGAATCCAGGAATGCTGTTGGTTCTGAAGATTTTATACTTGTGTGCTATATACATATATGAACACGTGGAGGAATAAACACCGTACGTGTGCAGTAAAACATGTTGTGTGCCTGTCATCAGAACACCTGAATGTTTAGAGAGAACTCAAAGAAAAACAGTAGCAGTCAGAAGTCAGAACTGACTGTTTGTCTGTCGTTTTGCAGAAAATAACGAATAAGTTGAGATTTAGGACCCTTCCTTTTTCTAACAAATCCGTTTGACTAGCAAAGTATCAAAAGTCAAAACTCACTAACTATTCCACGTCATCATCATAGAAAAAAAACTTGGCGGCTACGGCAGTATGGCCCAGTTGAAAAGCTTAGTGGGTTTCCCAAATGGGCTTAGTCGAGGCCCATTATGTTTGATATAATACTAGAACTTTTTCCACTGAATCCTATCTCTACAGTCTACAGTCTACAGTCTACAGTCTAATAACAAAGATTTTAGCTTAAACCTTAAAACCACTCACTCAAGGAAATGGCCTTTACTGAATCTTTAACTAAATCTTCAACGCCAACAACTCAATATTCAGTTTTAACGAATGCCCATGTTAAATATTCTGGTTTTAAGGCTATTAATAATGTGGGATTCTGTAGTAAAAGAAAGACACTTGGGATTTGTTGTTGTACAGTTGATGAGAAAATGGTTAGTGGTGGGGAAGTTTTTTCTGTTACTTCTTCTAGCAAGTCTGATGTTGATTACCTTGGAGAGAGTACTAAAGGAGATTTGAATGTTAAGCAAGAACATATGGATGCTTTTGGTAACTGCTCTTTTTTACTTTTCATTGCACTATTTTTTATTTTTAATAGTGTTCATGGTTTATTTGTGCAATTGAAAAAATAAATTTGAGAATACGTTTGATCAACTTATTTGCTATATGTATTATTATAATTTCAAGAATTAGTAGTCTGAAAACACGCACAAAGCCATAAACTCATTGGGTTTGGACTGGAATTGTAAAGATTTTTGGTACATGTATATATGTGAATGCTTGTTGATGAATGTATGTGATTCAAAAGCGTTTAGTTCATAGTTTTTTCAATATTAACAACATTTTATCATTGGATACTATTTGTGGAGTATGGAATACTTTAAAATGTTGAACGATGTCTTCTTCAACTTCTTAGGACTAATGAGTACTTTCTACCTTGATGCTTTTCTTGGTTTATCGACTAGTGATAGCTAGTACCTAGCAAACATCAAGTAGTATGTACATACTTTCTGTGTTAACCAGAAGACGCTCTGGGAGAAGGACTGTCGCTTCAGTTTTAAGGACCATTAGTAATTTTTCTGGTATAATATGGACGTCTGATTTTAGATATTTCAGTATGCCCATGGCGCCATAGTGCTCACTTCACTAGCAACAGGAAATAAGTATTTCAATATAACATGGCTCCATAGTGACCCTTTTCATGTGTTATTTGTTGATTAAGTAACTCTGCATATTTGAACGCTAGTAGTATGTCATTATGTTAAGCACATTGGTTAAGCATAGATTATTGATTGGATAATAAGGAAATGCTTGTCACACAGGCCCATTGCTACAGGGTTTAATTATTTATATTGGTATAGTAACTGCTTCTTTTGCACAGCACAAGTGTGGTCAAATTTAGATTATTTTACAGCATACACATGCTTTATCATGAACACACGCAAACAGCACACATGGATATTTGTTTGTTTCTGTATGAAATTAGTTTTTGATTTTAGTTTTTGTCTTCCTCTGTAGGTATTGATGGACAGGCGACTTTGGAAGGTCCAATTGAGGAGATAGCAAGGATTGAGGCAAAAGAAGCTGAGGCATTACTTTCTGACTTGGGAATACCGGTATATCCAAACACATTTCTTTCATACCTTTGTTAGTCCATATGAGTTGCGTCTGTTTTCACTGTCTCAGATCTTGGTCAAGAAAATGACATCCTGTTGAATCGTTAGTGTTAGTTGTTTAGTTTTGATCAGGATAATGATCACTCAAAGAGGGGACAGACTTAATAAATGACCTGGATCTTCTTTTGTGTCTTTTTCTTATTTCTTATATAACAAATATATAAATATGTCCTGTTATTGCTCAGAAGAGATGTTCTTATCTTCCATAAATAGAGCTATAAAGACCTTTTGACCACAATTTATTAAGTGGGAGATTTATTTGAGGAACTTTACAAGAGGAGGTGGGTTTGGGACAAAAAAGGTTGGATCATCTACTGTTACATGTCCAACAACTTATGTGTTTGAGATTTAGTCTTTACATTTTTTGTAACAAGCATTGAAATTGGGTGCCTCCATTAAACGTCAGGGAGACATAAGCTAAGTGGCTGCTGGAGCCTCTTCCAAATGCTAGTTTATGAACATTATTGAAATAAAGGAACTCGGGGGGTCTTTGAACAACAAGAAAGGGAGTTTTTATAAGAAAATTGCGGGGGAGGGGGGATTCAAGAAAACGCACTTTGAGTGCTTGTCCCTGCTTAATTTTTATTTTTATTTCCCCTACTTTTAGTTAAACAATGATCAATTAGATTAAAAAAAGAGTAAAGAAACATTGTTTTCATTTAGAGTCCGGGATAGTGTAGATCTACCATCTCTTGCCATAACATCGATCTCAATAGTAATGAATCCTAGCTTTTATGACGTTATAAAGAACCTCTCTAAACATTAGTAGCTTTATTAATAGATTTGAACGAAATATGGTCACAGATTTCCAAACTTGACCCATGACATAATGTTCCTCTGTTATGAGTTGATTTTCTCGGGCATGGTCATGCATGTCAAGTTTGGCAATTTTATCGTATGTTTGAAACTTATGTTACATCTAGTATCTTTAACCCACCATACTAGGAACTTATAGTCAGTTTATATCTATTTATATTTTATTTTATTGGCGAGCTTGATGGTGATTGCTTAATTTTCTTGATTAAGTATTTCTTCCATGTTTATAAACTGGTAATCTCGGTTTGTGTAGGATCCTTTCTCATCAAGATATTCACCACGTGGCATATTTTGTAGTCGAACTTTAAATCTTCGGTCAATCAGTGCTATCGGTTATGACATGGATTATACCCTGATTCATTATAATGTGATGGTAATCCTCGTCGCTTTTCTTTTATGTAATAGTTGTAATCTGTCCTCGAGTTTTATTTTTATAAATTGGCTTATTTTACTTCATTTTTCGTATTTACTTTGTAAGAGTGGTTTCTTATTGTTTTTTGTTTGTTGAGATGTTTGGTATAGTTCCATGTGGGATGTCTTGACCATTATGAGTATCCAACTTAGAACCAATTGGTGACTAGTAGGGAGGCACATGAACATTTATACTATATTGCAAGGCTTCAAATATCTCATGTGGGACTATAACAAGCATCTAAACACACCCCTCACATGTGGCATTACTTGAGCCTAACAAGTGGACAACACTTTTGGGTGACATAGAGTAAATAGGTCCTTTGGGCCAAACATAATAGCCTGCTCTGATACCATCTTCCACTCGTTGCCAATTGGTTTTGAGTTGGATGCCCAAATTTAAGATAGTTTCAAAGCTGACTGGTGTATCTGGTTAAAGGGCATGTTTACTTGATGTTACCCAAGTGACTTCTCGCCACTCCGCTCATAATCAATTGGTTTTAAGTTGCATGTTACTAAAGCTTAATAATATGGTATCAAAGTAGGCTATTCTCTGGCCCAAAAGGCCATGTACACCCTGTCACTCTTTTAACTATTTGTCCACAATTTTGGCTCAAGATATGCCACACGTGACGGAGTGTGTTAAGATTTATAATTCTACATCGATATCTAAAGCCTTGAGTGAAAAAAATAAAAAATAAAAAATAATAAAAAATAAAATAAAAAAACACCTGGACTGCTCCACTCATTGTCAATTGGTTTTGGATTGGATGCGCAAATTTAATACTATTTATAATGTACATTACTGATTGTTTAATTTAAGAATATGTGTCATCTTCAACTTAGGCCTGGCAAATTATGTTAGTAACTTATAAAAACAATACTTTGCTCCTTGTACCTTAGGATTACTTATGGAAATAGTTTTAAGGAGAAAATCTGTGCTGCAATTGATTAATGGACTATTTTGGTTTTACATATAACATATAACATATAACAAAAAACAATGTTTAGACTCTTGGTAGAATTGTTGAATGAGGTGTTGGCTGGAGTTTGTGTTTTCGTTATGTTCATTAGCGAAAAATTTATTAGTTGGATACTTAGATTCCATGCAATTTTTGTTGATTGATAATATTTACTATTGCTTCACCATAGTCATTTAGGTTTGCTACGACTTATCTGTAGAAAGATAGAAAAGAAATAGACAAGGTTGTAGTTGACTGCTTCAATTAAAATCATCTATTTTTCCTTTTGGCTGGCAAGCTTGAACTTAAGGTTGTTCTCTTCCATGCATGTAACTCGTTCGATGGTCAAATGAATCTATTTCAGAAGTGAGTTTGCATTTGCAGGCTTGGGAAGGGCGAGCCTATGATTATTGCATGGACAACTTAAAGAGCATGGGATTTCCAGTAGATGGACTTGAGTTTGACCCAAACTTGGTAAGATATTATCTAAAGTCTTCAAAGAGTTTAGAGGGTGTTTCTTTGAGTCTTTTGTAGCTAGGTGGGACCGTCTTATGTTCTTAGACATGGGGTAATGGTGTTTTTCTTGTTTTTTTTTCCTATATTGATTCATTTCTTGTAAATGTTTTTTATTTCGTTTTCTCTTGTTATGTAGGACATCTCAGCCTACTTCTCCTTTATTAATGAAATTTCACTTTACTGAGCAAAAAAAAAGTTTTATTTATACACACGTTTAGATGATCACACTTTTAACACGAATCCCATGTTTTCTAGAACTACTCTTATTGTGCTTTGAGAGAAGTTTAATCCTTTGCTCTTTGTAGGTTATTAGAGGCCTCATCATGGACAAGGAAAGAGGCAACTTGGTTAAGTCTGATCGATTTGGTTATGTGAAGAGGGCTATGCATGGCACGAGAATGCTAACCACTCGATCTGTAAGGTGTGTCTTGGGAGTACTAATGCATACATAGTTAGGTGAAGTCCGAGGTTATTTAATTACACCTTAAGGACAAAGTGTGAAAGACATATACAGTCATGCAAATGTACATAAGAAGGGTGGATAGGTTCAATGACTGGTGGGACCCATGTGGAAGGTCTCTTCATTTAGAATGTTCATCAATAAGATAGTTATATTGGATAACCTGTAATGCAACTGCAGTTAAAAGAGTTTATCTTTTACATGGTTAGAAATTTTGTTTAGGAATCTTCTATTGGTCTTGTGGGTATCCTAGATCTAAAGATCTTTGTCTGATTCTTCACATTGTATTTGTATACCAGATACTGCATCTTGTTTGGTATATTGTACCAATGACTAATCTCAGAGTCTTCAAACAATTGAATGTGAGATGTTTAATTCAGTATTCACTCTTACATTTCTAATGTGTGTATTGCAGTGAGATATACGGTAGGGAACTGGTGGATTTGCGTAAAGAGAGTCGATGGGAGTTCCTTAATACGCTTTTTTCCGTGTCTGAAGCAGTGGCCTTTATGCAGGTTCTCTGACGCTCTAATCTGAATTAGTGATTTGATACAAACCCTGTTTTGGAGTGTTTCAGTGTACTTGTTTCTTTTTGGGTACCTGCCTTCTTTTCCTCTCCCTTTTTTTGGAAAACAAAAAGATAATATATTAATCTAATAAAAAGGATTACATCAACACTTCAATTATAGCCAGTAGCTAATTTTTCAAGAACAATGCCCCACCCAATCACCCAATTAAGAACTGCAACTAACAACACCACAACCCACTTCCCACTCCGTAGACCAGACTACCTCTACCACTGCACCTTAGATATCATCTTCCTCCTTGGCCCATGTTCTATCTCTCCCTACTCATCTTCGGCTCTTCGCCAGCCCCCTCCCTTCTGTAGTATTCCTCTGACAGTTAGAGATCCAACATCTTGTCCTCAGTGTCTTAGAGATCATCGAAGACATCTTCATCGAACTCTTCTTCCCCAGCAATAGGCTGTTCGTTCTCCTGACTTACTCCCCCCCACCCCCTCTTAGGTTACCCTGCGGTGCCTTTATTTTTCCCTTACTTGTGCCAACGTTTGCATTCCACCTGTTTCCAAACTCGATAAGGCGGTTGTCTTCCTCCTAGCACCAAGTTTTTTAGTCGTTCCTCCACTTTCCTTGCCTCATGAAAATTAAAGAAAAAGTGTTCCTTGCCTCATTGAATGTTTGTCGAACTTTTCACTTAGATTCCATTTTACTGCTTGTCGAGATTTATCATAGGTGCAATTACGAAGTTGTATGTATTTGTCTATGAGGATTGCTAGCGTCCTACCTCTTTAAGGGGGTAGGACCATCCTAACCAACATACAGACAAAACGTATTAACTTGGTAATGTTTCAATCTGTGTTTTCAAATAAATGAATAAACAATTAGAAAGAAGACATCCATCTCTTCTTTCGTCTCTCTTTCGGTCTTTCTTCTTCTTTCTTCTCAATTCTCACTTCTCACCAAATCGGTACAATTAGCAAAATGGTCAACTGAACAACAAAACAAAATTGAACAAACTACCAACACACACAACAAGTTTAAATTCGTTAAGTTTAACAAGTTTAATTCATGGAAATAGAGTTTGGTTGAACTAAATTGAATTAACTTTCACTTGGTGGGGTTAACGTTTTCAAAGAAATATAGTTTGGGTCATTATTGGCAATGGCTAAAATATCCTAAGTATAATTCCAAAGTGTATCAATTTTCTTTTTGCACTAACCCCATTATACCAATGTCTCATGTTTATATTCCATGAAGAAGGAAACTAATGAAACCACTAGATTGAACTGACTCAACTAGAAGTAGCAAAATATTTGTGAGTTTGCGTCCCATTGGTCTTATTGGAAGTGCTTACAAAATCATTTCAAAGGTTCTCTCTATTAGGTTAAAAAAGGTGTTATCTTAGGTTAAAAAAGGTGTTATCTAGAGTGATCGCTCAAGAGCAAGGGGCATTTTGTTTTTGGATGACAAATTTTGGATGGGGTGTTAATTTCTAACGAGGCCATTGATGACAGGAAGAGGAGCGGTAACCCGGGCATCTTATGTAAAATCAATTTGGCTAAAGCATATGATCATGTGAACTGGGATTTTCTAGATTACATTATGATGCGTTAAGTGGAGGGGTTGGATAAGAAGATGTGTCTCCTCGGCCTTTTTTTCTATTCTCATAAACGGGTTGCCTGCGGGGTTTTTTAAGAGTTCTCGAGGTATAAGGCAGGGGGATCTTTTATCCCCGCTTCTTTTCCTCATGGTCGTGGAGGCTTTTGGTAAAATGATCGAGAGGGCTAATAGGTTAGGGTTTTTAGAGGGTTTTAGAGTTGGTAAGGACCAAGTTTTGATCTCTCATCTTCAGTTCGTGGGTGATACAGTGGTTTTTGTTGGGCAGGACTTAGAGCAAGTGAGGTATCTTAGGGGTATCCTATGCTATTTTGAGGCTGTATCGGGTCTTAAGGTGAATATGGCGAAGAGTACTATTTTTGGTGTGAGTGACGGGGATAATTTGGATCCTTTGGCGTCCTCTGTAGGTTGTAACATCGGAACTCTTCCCTCTAGATACTTGGGTCTTCCTTTGGGAGCTAGTTATAGATTGAGTTCTATTTGGGATTCAGTTATTGAGAGATTTAGTTGTAGGCTAGCTAGGTGGAAAGAACGTTTTTTGTCTAAAGGCAATCGAGTGATCTTGATTAAAAACATTTTTTCCAGTCTTCCTATATATTATGTCCCTTTTCCACATGCCTAAGAGTGTTGTTGCTAAATTGGAGGCTATTATTAGAAATTTTCTTTGGGATGACAGTGAGGAGAGGCATAGGTTTCATTTGGTTAGGTGGAAGGTGTGTCGTTCTAGACAAGAAGGTGGTTTAGGTATTAGAAGCTTACGAGAGTTTAATCTTGCTTTGCTAGGTAAATGGCTTTGGAGGTTCGGGGAGGAAAGAGATAGCCTTTGGAGGAAAGTGATTGTGTCTAGGTTTGGAGAACATGGTTTGGGGTGGAAGAGTAGTCATGTGGCCATATCATATGGTTGTGGTATTTGGAAAGGCGTTCAGAGAGTGGGAGAGGCGTTCTACAAACATTTTAGATTTGTTTTAGGCAAAGGTGATAGCATCTGTTTTTGGGAGGATATATAACTAGACGAGAGGCCTCTGTCACACGTTTTTCCTAGATTATATGCCGTTTCTGATTTAAGGGACCTGCCAGTTCGATCATTCATGAGGGAACACAATGGTTTTATTGTTTGGGACCTGGGTATTCATATTGCTCTCTCTTACAGAGATATAGTGAGTGTGGCTGCTCTCATGATGATGTTAGACTCTATTCCTTCCGTGAGACCGGACAGAGATAAGAGGCTCTGGTCTATTGACAAGAAAGGGAGATTTTCTTCTAGATCTTTTTACTTTAAGTTTCGTTCACTAATCTCTTGTCATGATCTTAATGCCCTTCCTAAATTTCCTAGTCATATTATCTGGAGTTCTAAAGTTCCGTCAAAAGTTGCATTTTTTGTTTGGTGTGCATTTCTTGGTAAAATCTTGACTATTGACAGTCTCAGAAAAAGACATGTCAAAGAAGTTTTTGTCAACTTTTGTCCGTTGTGTTTAAGAGATGGGGAGTCTGTGAATCATATTCTTTTGCTTTGTCATTTTTCATGGCAGGTTTGGTGTCATTTTATTCTAGAGTCGGGGTTTCTTGGGTTTGTCCGGTTTCGGTGACGATGTTATTAGCCTCATGGGACTTGAGAGTCCACTTTGAGAAGGGGAGACGACTTTGGAGCATGTTGCCTTTTGCGATTCTGTGGGGTATTTGGTTGGAGAGGAATCAGAGACACTTTGAGGGAGCAACAACGCCTATGGAGAAAGTTGTGCTTGCAATCAAAGCTCTTTTATGTTTATGGTCAAAGATGCATATTGAGACACGAGACATACCTTTTGAGGCGTTTGCGTTTCGATGGGAGTCCATAATGAGATGATCGGGCTAAGAGACTTGTCACTTTATGTTTTTTCATTTCTTTTCTTTTCTATATGTATGTAATGGAGGATATCTCATCCTTATGTATCTATCTTTAATTATATTAATAAAATTATACTTTACCGATAAAAAAAAAAAAAAATACGTGTTGTATACAATTTCAAACTAGGGTTTCTTCTATATCCTAAAAAAGACAAAGAAAATGAACATTAAAGATATTGTCACATAGAACATCATCATTTTTCATTCTTGTTATAAACAGCTATCACATTGTTTCAAATGATTATATGCATTATTCCGGGTCCAAGAATCCCAATTGTTTGGTTCTAAGTCAGTTGAAAGCGTTTATACCCTTTTACTAACCATACTTCAAGTACTTCCACATGCATTTTCTGTATTTTTGTACAATTATTTGGTCTCTCTTTTTCAGATGGTTGACAGATTGGATGGAGGGGCTATACCAGCAGAACTTGGTAGACTTGATTATAAAGGGCTTTACAAGGCAATATATCCCATGATTTACCTTGTCATACTGGTCTGAGCTTTAAATGACTAATGTTTGACGTGGGTTTTCAGGCTGTTGGGAAGGCTCTTTTCAGAGCTCATGTAGAAGGTCAGCTTAAGGTAACCAGGACATCCACATGTTTTGTACTCGAAAAAAAATCTCTCAAAACCATTTCTATATTAGAGTTCTGTTACGAGACATACCAGAGATTTCAACACTGGTATTCTTGTATGTGCCGAAATTTCTGAAATGTCATTGATGTTTCGGGGGGAAATTTTCTTTTTCAGCCTTTTGAAATTATAGCCAATTAGAGATTCAAACTACACACCGTTCACTTTTATTAGCACATCTGATTGAACACTTGAGAGTGAAATATCTGAAGGCAGGTTCATTGTATTGATACTTTTGGGTTTTTGATTTTTACTTTTATTCTGAGACGTAAATAGGAAGTTGGAACTTAAAGATTAAACTCCAAGTGAAAAGCTTTTTTAGTTGAGAAGGTCTGGTTTGAGCTGAAGTGAAATTAAAGGCTTTTGCCCAATCTTTTGCACAACATTTTAGTACATAAAGTTATACCCATAACCTGTACTAACATTATAAAATGACAAAATCATCATCGGAAAGTCATTGTTGAATAGCTGTGGACGGTTTTGCATATTTGTTGCTTAGAGGAATGAATTATAAGCAGTGCGTCACAGACTTACTCCATTTCAGACATTACTTTACCTATACAAGTTGCACAGTAATTTGATGTGGCATCTGTGCAGAGTGCAATAATACCTAGATAATTATATACTCATTCCAGATTTCTGGACAAATTCATGTAGATTTAAACTGGTAGAAGCAACAGATTAACGAAAATCTACACTTTTACTAGTAAATCAAAACCCTAAATAAAAGCTCTCTTTATTTCTTCTATAAAATTCAATAACATCAACTGAAAACACCAAAGCCTAAATAACCCTAATCGTTATTATCTTTTTATAACTTAGGTTTCTTGCTAGCCAAGAGACCAACTCAAACAAGGAAACTAACTAAACCAAAAATAGATAATACTGGAAATAAAATAAGTTAACGGGCCCATGATGGGCTCACTAGCAGCATCATCGACTAATACATATCCCGTAGAAGCATTTAGAGGTTATAGCTCATGCCGGTCAGATACTGGCAAAGGTTATAGCTCACACAGTTACATGGTCCATATGGTTGGAACACAATCGTCAAACTTTCGACGATGAGTCTAGGGATGTCCAACAGCTTATCGTCAAATGTAAAACTCCTATGTGGGCATGGGTGTCTTTCTTACCTAGTGTTAGAGGTTCGAAATTGGAAGACCTCATTTTTAGATGGGAGTCTGTGGTTGAGGGGTAGCATTTATATGTAATTCTAGTAGTGTGAACCTCTCACACTACATCTTCATTATTATTAATATAAAATATTGTTTTGCTGATAAAAAAAAAAAGAAGCATTTAGATGCTCACACATCATATGACCATGGAACGCCTTTTAATTGGCATGGCGAGAACCATGCGCACTATGCTCTGCTTCACAAATTAAATCACTAATATTGTTTGCACACCATTTTAATTGACAAAAGTGTACAAACCTTTATTAACTTTATAATATGAAGAATGTGGTTATTGCATTGAATTGAATTGCTGTGTATGGTTATGGCATAGCAATGTGGCAATGTGCTATAAGCAATGAGTCATAGGCTTACCATATTCCGAACTCAACTCTACTTTTACAAGTCACAACTCACAACTCACAAGTCTAATTTGATGTGTGGCATATGTGCAGAGTGAGATCATGTCTAATCCGGAACGTTTTGTAGAGCCTGATCCAAAGCTTCCACTTGCACTTTTGGATCAAAAGGAGGTATTTGCTATAACTCATTATAGTTAATATGTCAAATCATTGTTCTCGTCATTATTTCATGTAGATGTCTTTCATCAGGCTGGTAAGAGGCTGCTGCTTATCACCAATTCAGATTATCATTATACAGATAAAATGATGCAGCATTCCTTCAATAAATTTCTTCCCAATGATATGGAATGGCGTGAGCTCTTTGACATAGTAAGTCTGTCATATCTGGCTATGAACTTTTTTAAAAATTTAACAATCTCGTCCTTTTATTTTAAACGCTGTTTGCTTAATTCCTTTGCACTTAACTTTTCAGTGATGACTGCTACATTTGAAACTAAGATTGGAATGAGCTGACAGCCCTTGATAACATAGTACCCAATCACTGTTACTGAGATTCTTGAATTACAAATCTTTCATGAGCATTTGTATCACACTTTTTTCCCCCTGTTAAATAAAGAAGGAAAAATATGTGGAATCATAGCATCTATAGGCAATATTAGTACCCCAATATGGGGGTAGATTGCATTTTTCAGAGAAATAAACTATGTGTAAAATTGTCTGATGTGTAAATATCTGTAAGATGTTGACTAAGATCCTTGTAAAAGCTGATGTAAAATTGAAAGAAATAATGTAGGAATGTAAGATATTGGCAAGATTATAAGTGTTCTAGCAAATCGTAAGGCACTTGTCAGTACATTTATGTGATCTAGCTCTTCTTGGCCAGGTCATAGTGTCAGCAAATAAGCCGGAATTCTTCCAGATGTCCCATCCCATGTATGAGGTTGTTACAAGCGAGGGTTTGATGCGACCATGCTTCAAGGCCCGGTCAGGTTATTTTTCCTTTTGGTTCACTTTATTCTCAACCATACATCA
This sequence comes from Coptis chinensis, assembly GCF_015680905.1. Classification (NCBI taxonomy): domain Eukaryota; kingdom Viridiplantae; phylum Streptophyta; class Magnoliopsida; order Ranunculales; family Ranunculaceae; genus Coptis; species Coptis chinensis. The sequence continues at coordinate 32,589,398 of NC_141463.1, read as the reverse complement.
TACTAGTGACATCCCCAATATGTAAAATATACTAATTGCAGACTGTCTAATATATTTTTGGTTTAAATTTAAGTTTCCGTGCATAAAGAAGGTGGTACTGGTTGATAACGGTGTCTGGTAGTGGTTGCTTGTAAGGCATCAACAGTTGGAGAAGTGTTAGTCATGGAGTTCAATATCCGAGTAACACTTTCTCTTTGAGTCTTTTACCGTTACATCATTCGACTCTCATGTGCTATTGTGTGATTGACACCAACCTTTATAAGTAATGGGTGGTAAGACATATCGAAAAACATAGAAATGGGAAGTCATTGATGATAAGAAAGCAAGGAATGAGATACATATTCTTAGGGTTTTTCTGGCATATATATTGTAATAAACTAATACTTGGTTTATGGCGTTTCAAACTTCGGAAGTTTCATGTGGAACCTTTCTTTGAGAAACTTTCTTTCTTTTTTTTTTTTTGAACAGTAAGATGTGATGTGTATATAATATATAATTAAAATGTCAAACTTCGTAAGATTAAATATCCCACTCAAATACAACAGATGGAAAAAAAAATACAAGATCGATACTAGAAAACGCTACAACTGTGAGAGAAAACGTTTTTTTCTTTGAGAAATTGCTTGAATGTTTCGAAGTCTATTATTTATTCCATTATTGTTATGTCCCTGATGAATCTTATGTAGCACCCTACTGAAACACGGACACTCCTCTAAGGGCAACGTATCCGTGTCGGACACATAACCGACACTCCCCAATATGCCTTTGACACGTGTCGGATACTCGATTTGGAGTATCGGATTTATTAATTAATTTATAGAATTTCCGACACTCCATGGACACGCTGGGGACACACAGGGGACACTTATACATTTTACTATAAATTTTTAAAAAATGAGTAAAATACTTAAAAGAAGACATGACTTGGTAGGGGTTTTATTTCACTCTTGAAATGAGGCACAATGCACAACCGCACACTTTTGATGATTGCCAAGTCCTTTTTAAGTTTTCATATATATTTGTTATGAATCTTCTGTAATTGTTATTTCTTTCGTTGGCATTAGCTTACATTTTTGGACATGTATGTTGTTGTTTAATCTTTTAGAGATAGACATGTTCAAGACTAGTTTTCATATTTTGATTTAAACTTAGTGGAGAGGGTTAAATTTCATGACGTATCCATATATATATATATAATTTTTTCTTTGCCGTGTCCATGACGTATCCGTGTCCTACTTTTTTGAATGATGTCGTGTCCGCATATCTGTGTCGCGTGTCGGTGTCCGTGATTCATAGTCACCCTAGTGCTTGTATATATGCCCTATGAAGCACCAATACATCCCTAAGGGTGAAGTATCTGTGTTTGATACGTGTCCGACACGGATACGCCCTAATACGCGTCCGATACGTGTCAGATACGCGATTTGGAGTATCCGATTTTATAATTAATTTTTTAATTTCCGACACGCGGGGGACAGGAATCTCACACATACAAGAAATTTTTTTGGAACTTCAACAAAAAAAAACAAGTGAAATAAAATCCAAGTTAAGAAGAGATGCAAGAGAAGAAAGATGAAGTGAATCCAAGTTATACATGTAAGTTGCTGCTTAATGTGTTTGAATTGGTCATTTTATGAAGTAGAATTGCCATTTTAATTTGAATTTGTTGAAAAATGCTCAATTATATAATATTTATATATATATTATTCAAACGTGTCAATGACGTATCCATGTCCGCATATCCGCGTCATGTCGTATCCGTGTCGCGTATCAGTATCCGTGCTTCCTAGTATATGCCTTATTGTAGGTAGCTCATCTAATGGTCATGCAATGCACTAGTACAATGTATATACTGCTAGTTTGTCTAATAGACATCGTTTCAACACTCATTCATTTGTTTTAAAGGGGGCTTGTATTCGGGTGGAAGTGCTCAAATGATCGAGAGTTCCTTGAAGATCCATGGAGATGAAATCTTATATGTTGGTGATCATATTTACACGGATGTGAGCCAATCAAAAGTTCATCTACGTTGGAGGACAGCACTGATTTGTAGAGAACTGGAAGAAGAGGTCAGCGTGTACCTGTTCATTCTGTATACAACCCTTTCCCCGTTATATCCAATACTTGATTCATAGTTGGTTGCTTAAAATGTCACGAAATTTCATAATATCTGCTGGAACTTCAGGTAACCTTTGTCCAAATTTTCATTAGTTTCCACGTTATAACGGAATTTCGGCCACTTAATGTAGAAAATCATTATCAATTCCAGTTTTGAGTATACCAAAATAGCATTTTGTACCCTTAATGGTGTCATTAAAGAAAGTACCATTGATGTTTTTACTGGGCAATCATTACTTGCATGTGATGCTTCGTCCTGACTCTTAGTGTAGATGTAATGTCAGACCATAAACGTTTGCTGGAAATACTATAATTAAACTACAGGACATAGGTAAATGGAGAATGAATCGAAATAATTTGATACTTAATCAAGTCCAAATCATGAATGCTAGGAATGGTAATGAATTAGAATTAGCTTTGCTGTTCATGGTATCTCTAATACTTGGTATTAGTTTCTCTTTTTGGTACTTGGTTGTTGAGACAGAGGTTTGTATTTTGTCCTTAAATTTCCAACTGCAGTATATAGCTCTGATCCGTGGTCGAGGTCACCGAGCAGCACTTATAGAGCTTATAAATCAAAAAGAAGTTGTAGGTGACCTTTTTAATCAACTCCGTCTAGCTCTACAACGAAGAACTAAAGGTCGGCCAGCTCAGGTATTATATTCGTGGTCATAACATGTTGTAGATGTAATTTTCTATACATATTCTAGTTTATATATATATATATATCATGATGATATTGAATTCTTAATAATTAGTACTGCTATACTTGTTTCACTCACCAATTCGATCTAGTCTTTATTTATTTATTTTTATTAATTTTCTTACTAGTAGCTATAGTTGCTAACTCTTCTTCCTTACTAGTTTTAAGATTCCACATAATAGCCTGTGCTTACCCCATTCCATATTTTGGAAGGAGCGCAGTTAGGGTGTTGTGTTCTTTACAGATTTAGAGAGAACATGTAATACAATTGTAATGACAGCACTAAGCTGCAATGTAGTATGATACCGGTTTTTCTCTATGTCGCTTGTAGTTCAGGGGAAGTTTGAGAAGTATAATGAGAATCTTGTGCTTCCTTTTACAAGGTGTGACGTTTGTTTCATCAGATTTTGAACAAGTTGATATATTTTAAGAAAAATGAGATGGGCATGGGATAAATTTGCAGTGACTCTTATTTATTATTGGAATTCAGTTCTCATACTCTGTGATCCTATATCTATTGTGGGTTTCATTTTGTTGATCCGTTTTTTTAGAGCCTTGCTGCAACAAATATGGATGATCAAGAGCTAACGGAAAGCATGCAAAAACTTCTTATTGTCATGCAAAGGCTGGACCAGAAAATAGGTCCCATGTTAGAAGCAGATGGAGAGGACTTCAACAAAAGGTAAGATGGGAAACTTTATTGCTTTGAGAGCTGATATGACTGGGTGTGTCTTGACTTCATGACATGTTAGCTTAGCAGATTGCTAAATTGTATAGTTTTCTCTGTCATCCATAGATTAGGGAAACTTATATGAATATGAGAATTCTCATATTTCAAGCTGAAAGAGACCTAATAGCACTTTGATTTGTCTAAGAGTTAGATAATTCTGATCAAGACCCTAAATCATTTAATTGGAATTCCATCTGTTCCTTCTGCGGTTAGATTGTACATTGAGACATTGTTTTTCCTTCAATTGGTTACTCCAGTTAAAATGATTCAGTCGCATGATCCACCGAAGGAGTTTTAGAATACCTGTACTGACTTTTTTTGTGTCTTCCAGGTGGGGTTATCTATCCCGTGCAGGTCTTTGGGATAAGAGTCACTTGACAAGACAGATTGAGAAGTATGTTCCTTGTTTCTAAATTTCAGAGGATTTCTTATCAATTGTTATTGTCATAACAAAAACTTTGTATTCCTCTGTTATTGTTTATATGGACTACTTAAACTTTTGTGTTCCTTGAGGTAAAGCACACAAACTATTTTGAAAGCAGAAGATCATCTGATCCAAAAAAATTACGAATCCTGGTTCTTTTGAACGCAGACCATGTATGTCTGTTTTAAGAAAATAAACCTGCCATTAGACACAGGATTTGTTCAAAAGTATTAGAATTCCAGTTGGGATTCAGTGTCCTTGTGTAGGTTCCCTAGTCAATTTCTTGGCACCCTATACTGTAGATTGTATTATAGTTATTGAAAGAGAGGCATCTCTAAGATTGTAGGTCACAAAGCTCAAAGATTCATAGATTATGATCTTGCTATTTTTCTCCGGAGTAGCAGGATATGGCCATTCTCTCTATCTCTCTCTCTCTATATATATATTGGAGTCTATTTACAAATGCTGTATAAATAGATTTCTTGGTATTTCATCAACACAGTTTTATGTATGCTTTCAGAAGGTCAATATAAATAGATATTATCAAAGCCAACTTTTTTTAGAAAAAAGTAAACACAGGTTTATTAGTAATGTCTAACTGGCACGTCTCCTAGATATGGCATGTAATTGTGTATTTCATATTTGTTTTGTTATGACATTTATTTTTTTAATTGCAGATACGCTGATATATATACTTCTAGGGTGTCAAATTTCCTACACTATACACCATTCATGTACTTCCGCTCACAGGAACAGGTTAGTAAATTCGGACTGTTTTGTTTATCAAATTCTTAGAGTTTTCTTTACACTAAATTATACTTTGGGTATGCGTTTTTTCTTGTTGCAGATGCTCGCTCACGATTCATACTGTTATTCCCCGCCATATCCTAATGGCTTCACTGTTGATGAATGAACAAGGCCCCTTCCTTGTAATTTAGCTGTGGTAAGGACCACAAGGGGAATGCAGAAAAAGGGACGGGATGTGTGGTATATATTGCAGGTCGTGGAATCTGGTATGGTAGCAAAATAATTATTTATTTTGGGTTCTCCAGCTTCTAAAATCTCTTTTTTTTCGTAATTTGGGTTTTTGCATATGAAAGAAACAAGCATTGCATGCCATTAGTGTTCAGGTGGTTCTCCAGGATATGTAGAAGACAAATATACCCTAATGCATTTATGTTTTGGGTATCTGCCTTCCCTCATTATGTAAAAGATGATTGTTTTTATAGCAGATCAACAACGAATATTCTGTCATAAATTCTATCAGGAGTTACTTTACCTTTTTAAACTACACTAAAGATTGCAACTTTCATGCTTTATTTTTTTGATGTGTATGCCTTTTCTTATATGCGTAGTGCATAATGAGGTCCATTAAAATATAGGTATCTTTGAAAACTGGTATTTAGAAAATATCCACACTAAGTGACCCTAAGATGCCGATATATTGTGATGCATCGCTTAAGTATCATGTATCAGGATTTTCAAAAGCTGATAAATAAAGTAAATATATCGGGATACATCGCGGCATTTTTTACTATTGGTTAGACGTGTCACTTATAAAAATAGCTATTATGATTGGTTCATCATCTGATCTAGAAAGGATGGTAGGTGTGCACTGTGGACACACCACGTCATTAAGCGAGTACCCTTCTTTGGTGTAGGTGGGGATCCTACAAGGCTAACTGGCATTATGCTGGAGGCTTGTATTGGCAAAACATGGAGCGGGTGACCCCACCCGTAGTCGATCTGATTGAACCCTAAACGACTCCATTCTGATATGAATAGTGTTGTGTATTCGAGTGGGGAGGCAAAAGCATCCTCACTGTCATCCAACTGATCATTCTTCAGCCAATTTCTGAACGTAGTTGGAAGTCTCGCCTTTGCTTCTCTAATAAGTTTCACAGCCTGTGCATTTGAGGCTTCTACAAGCCATCCACTTGAAATTGTGACTGTCACTGGAAAGAAACAGTTTCCGTAGAAGCCTTCTGGCAGTGGTGGGTCCAAGAACTGGCGTGTATTAGCGAAGAATACTAACTTGACACTAGTGTCTGTTTCCAAGCGGATGGCTCGAGTTCGATGGCGCCACAGACTGGCAGCTACGACGTCGAAAGTGGAGCAATATTTCCCAGTCAACTCTAAGAACTCGTTCTTGAGCCAGTAGATTTGGTCAATAGAAATGTCAAAAGAGGCATGCTCTAGTTGGTCGCTTGGGCTGAGTGGAGATGGAGGTGGAAGTGATAGTTTTGGCTCTCTTAAGGCGTGGGCCAGCCATGCAGGAGCAGGGATAGTTTCTCTGTGCCACACAGGTAAAGTTCTGTGATGCGTAAAACCTCTAGCAAACTCACCAACTGTGTTTAGAAACTGCGCAGCCCCAAGGCCATCGCAAACACTGTGGCAGAATGTGACACCGATCACGAACCCTTCACATGTGAAATGAGTCACCTGCAAATAATAATAAAAAAAATCAATGCTAAGATTTTTGCTTGTTTCTCATTAATATAGTGTCCTATTGATTAAGTCTATGTGTATGTTGGCCAAATCCGTTTTAAAATATGACAGAGCTGCAAATTTTGAAAGTTTTCACTATTACAGAAGTACCTGAATTTGCACGAGCGGATCTAAGCTACAGGTTTCAGGTGGTGGGGTTGGCAGGAGATTATCATTTGGAATCATGGGAACATTATCTAAGTACTTAACAGATTCAAGGCTGCAATCTGTGAAAGCATCGACAAACCACACTCCTTCTCCACTACAATAAATCTGAAGATCGCCATAAGGTGATTCTTTCAATCTTCCTGCAAGAGGATAATATGGAACCAATGCTTTGGACAAGGCTTCCCGTATGACCCTGGCAGTTTCATGTCCATGCCTGAAGACATGAAGTGTCTGAACGTTGAGTCGTAGGTTTGGCAATCTATCAATCACAGAGAGATTGAGAGTGCCAGATGGTGTAGACTCAGATGGCTGAACTATTACTCCAGTTGATCTGGTAACAGTGAAAGTCATGGCTTTAAGCTGGGGTGACAGTGGAAGTACTTGGCAAGCATGCATATATATAAACTTTTCTTTTGCTCCGTCTTGTTCAGCTTACGTACTTTTTAAATTACTTTTAGAAGCACAACTAACAGGGCCTTACTACAACCTATATGAAGTTTAGCATGCTTAGCTTGCAAGCTTAGATTCAATAAGTTTGGTCATAGCACATTGGCAATACGATAACTTGGCCTGGATATGGATTCACTCCTGCAAGCTGACTCAGTTAGGTGATGTGGTTACTTTATATTTACTTGTAGAATGTCCAGGTTTGAACAGGTCTGCATGATAACCACTATTACTGCTGTGGATGACACTATGACACTATGACATCGAGTCAGTTTAGCATGTAATGGTCGAAATTGTAACATTAGTCAACTTTACAGAAATTGAAATTTTAATCAGTCGCAGTTTCCAAAGGGAAATTATAGAGTAACACAAGGTGTGACACTTGCAATATAACACAATCCACTTTAAAATAAGCCACCTGTAATTTTACCCATTCAACTTGCAAGAGTGGTAAATAATTTTTTTTTTTTAAAAAAAAATTTCAATCATCACCAACGCCATTACGCCAGTGCCACTACAAACCATCAATGCTGGCGACTTTTATACTTCTAGTCTCCGTTTTCATCACTGGGCGGTAGTAGTGGCTTGAGGTCTTGATGCAGACAGTTGTGTACTGACTTACTGGTAGTGGTGGCTCGAGTGCATCTTCCTCTTCACAAGTATTTTCTTTTTTCTCCTGTGTACCGGTTATTCTTGTAAAAGGTTTCCCAATCCACGTGGTGTAACCATACTAGTTTGTGTTACACTAGAACGACTCTTTTTCAAATTTTCCTGGGACAATTATATGTCGCTTCAGACTTTCAGATTTAATATTAAGTATGAATTGATTATGGAAAAAAAAAATGTATTATAAGATTTTATAACAGGTCTGCAGCATTTTTTTCTCGGTACAGAAAGCTCTAGATTAGGTAATTTTTTGACTAATGAACTTGAATCTTTTAGCCACCAAACTGGTGCTGATAAATTGATAATTACCTTGAGTTTGACCCCCAAAGGCCAAAAAACTTTACTATGGAACGTATGCTATCTGATACTCTGAACATTTAAAGTCTTGCAACAGAAGTATTATCACCCATGTATCCTCTTCTTTTCTATAGATCAAGTGGAGGTCTTCGTAATAATCATGATGACATAAAAATTTGCTATTGAGAGTTAGAACTTAGAAGGTGATATAGGCTGTGTGTTTTTTGTTTTCAATGATAAATTTATGTGTTGAAAACATAAGAAAAAAATAGAATGGAAATTAAATTTTGGTATTGTATTTTTGGTAAATTGGGAAAAAAAAAACCAATTAATGGAATACGAGAGATTTAAAAGGCCTTACGGTATCAAAGCCCAGCCCAAGCTCAACAATCACCGTTGGCAGTTTCAAAATAACAAAAGTCGCAATTAACACCAAAGCAAAATAGAAAGAATGTATTTAGAAACTAAACTCTTTTTAGAACCTTCCTTATTTTACTTTCTTCCTTGTATAAATAAATGAGGGCTTCTTCAGTGCGCCAAATGTACCAAAACTCTTGGTGCGCATGATTATCAGCCACATATTTTAAGGGCAAAACCGGAAACGACCGGAACAACAAGTTTTTGCTATAAGCGCAAAAGAATGGATTTTTCCTTTCGCGTCTCGTTCTAAAATCGAAAAAAAAGTTGGGAGATATTAAAAGAAGAAGGGCTTTATTTTTCATATTTTCTCATCAACAAAATCACAATTTGAAGAAAAAAATGGAAAGAAAAAAGAAAACAAATGCCAGTACTTGTCAGCCACATCACCCAAGATGTCTAGTTTCACTTCTTCTTCAAGCATTGCACTAAAAGCTTCACTCTGTCATTCCCATTCCCATTCCACCACTTTTTCTTCTCTCAAATGTCTCCGTTCTTCTTCTTCTTCTTCTTCTTTATTCCTCGAATCACCCGAGGTTGGTTATTACAATCTTACCTCTCATTTCCACTTCTCTTTATTTCTCAGTTTTAAGTACTGACTGTTTTGGTTTGTTTTGCAGACGCTTCAGAGAAGAAGATCACTAACTCATTCAGTTGGTGGTGGTGGAGCTGTTGTGACTTGTGAGTGCTCCGACTTTCTTTGCATCAAATCCTAATAAGTTGAAAAGTGCCAGAGAATATATGAAAGAGCTTCTCAAGTCAACATTTTCACACCCCATCATGCTACTTCCAACTCTTTACTTGTTTCTTTTCTTTGTTTTAGTTTTGATTGGAATTTAATTTTGAATACAATATAGTGATTTTAGGAATTTTATCTAGTGAGTTATATTGCGGCATGTATGCATTTGGGATTGTCGAGAAACTGCCTTATAAGATGGATGGTCTTCATCCCTTTTTGGTGTTATACAAAAATTTCTGATTTCTAGATTTTATGTTTAAATTGGGTAGATAAATTTGTTATGCTGCATTACATTTAATTGCAATACCCATAATTGTTTACTAAGTGGAGATTGGAATGTTGAATGTCACTCAAATGAATCTTCATATCAAAATCTAGTCCAATTTGTAATATTATTATATTAACACTTGGTTGTGGTTGTAGAATATCTCGTATGGCAGTTATGTTTATTTCAAATATTGTTTGAAGTAGACCTAAAATTGTTTTTTAGTGTTTTTGTGCACCCAAAGGTGTTGATGCATGTATTTAATGTAAGTAGCACAGCTGGTTCGGCCTTGGGTTTGCTCCCCAATGGTCACTAGTTTGATTCCCCTCAGGGCCATTGGCGAGGCAGTACTCTGTCGAATGTTTAACCAGGGCCCCGGGATTAGTCGAGGTGTGCATAAGATGACCAAACACTTTCGGTTAGCAAAAAAAAAAAAAAAATGTATGTATTTAATGTAAGTAGATAACCATAAAAATGGTACACACATGGTGCTCCAAACTTGTGTATGGTGTTTTTTAATACATCTTTTAGTTGTAACGAATATTTCTAAGCTTACAATATTTCTATAGATTCCACACAACACAATGTGCCTACAGTTGTTGATATTTACCTTTTTGTAAATGTTCTACGGTTCTAAAAAGGAAGTTTCATTATGCTATTTAAATCTAAAAAGACATCTATTTGCAAGTGGCTACTATCTTCAAAGATTGCTCAACGTATATTGGGCTCTTTACGTAGCCTTTAGACGTAACATCTTGTTATATCTATGTCTAAATGTTAGGATCATGTCATTGCACTTGAGAAAGTAGTATGGAAGGTTATAGGCTTATAGCTGTTTTGCATGTTTATTTACAGAGGCCTTTATTGTATAGACTACGCATATCAATACATCGATAGGAAAAGTGAAGAGTTTGTTTTAGTTAATTATGAGCCTATGTTAATACTTAATAGGTTCGCTTGGGATGGCATGATGCTGGTACTTATGATAAAACTGTTGAAGAGTGGCCAAGAAGGTGGAGCCATTGGGAGTTTGAGAAATAGAATTGAAACATGCAGGTAATGCAGGTAACAGTTCTTATCTATGCAAAGCCTTAGCCTTATCTTTGGTGATTATGTGGCTTACTCAAATCTATCACAGTGTCTTGTAAATGCATTAAAGCTTCCTCAACCTATCAAGGAAAATTATTTAGGAGTCACTTATGCACTTATTTTTCAGTTGGCGATCTTTCTACGGCTATGTAGGTCTTTCCTAAAATATTCCTTTTTTTTTTACTTATCATATCCTTTTGATTAAATAGCGTGCATTATGTTGAAAGTAAAGAATGTATGTTGATACTATTGGAATCAACAAAAGTAGTTGTTGTATACTTCTAATTGCTTGGCAACCTTGCTTATAAAAACAACTCATTGATAACTCTCAGGAGGCTGGAGGCCCCAAAATTCCCATGAAGTATGGAAGAGTGGATATTTCTGGACCTGATCAGTGCCCATAAGAAGGGAGGCTTCCAAGTAATTTGTTGTGCATATTTCGAATATTTGCTTGTTAGATGGTGATAATAGAGGGTTCCTGCTTTTTTGAAGTTTCTTTTAAAGTAACCATTGACATATGCAACAGTATACAAATTTATGTGTCCGTTAGTTTCAGAAAAAGCTCTTAAACTTTGGACTTTGGAGCATCCTACTCAAGACCAATTGGAAACGAGTGGAGAGTCCCCAAGATCATAACCTATATATATTACGACTTCTTTTATTTACTTAATCATATACTAGAGACATAGTACCTGTGGCAAGTATTGTATTCTTCTCAATCGGAGAAGAACCTAGTTTGATTTGATAAGGGTTTGTTAAAGACATGAAATCCTTATCTTAAATCCTATGTTAAGAATTTGCTAATTTATTTTATCATAGCAACTTCCTACCTTTGAAATTTTCATCAGTTGGTTATTTTGATCATAAATAGTAATTTGTTTATTTTGATACTTTCCAACACTTTATTTGGATCCATCACTATTCCGTATTAATATACTATGAACCTGACATGTGGAGCTTTGTTTTGTTTTAGATGTGAGGCCTCCTTCGCCTGCTGGCCATGTACGTGATGTCTTCTATATTACAGGATTGAGTGACAAGGTTATACTCATCATGATACTAAAATATTCTCACTCTCTTACCCACTTCATGGATCTGAAAGTTTGTTGTTTGACTTGTAGGAAATAGTTGTTTTGTCTAGTGCACACACATTGGGAAAGTCTAGATGAGAGCATAGTGGTTAGAGCAAGCCAGAAACAAAGTACATTGTTGGTCATCAGATCATCCTTCTAAATTTGTAACAGTGTCTTACGCTCTTACTTTGATTGTTAAACTGATGACCTGTGATTTCCACGGTTCTTTGCTGCTGCACAAATAATTTAGACACTCATTGAGAAGAAAACAGTATCGCGATGTTTTATTTAAGATTATTAAATTGGTGTAGGTTAAGTCTACAAACTAAACGATTTGATCTTGTTAGTCTCATACTATGTTTGTATGTTTGTATGTAACAATATGATTAATGGCACTATGGACATTTTTTTTCAGTTGTTTGGAATGGAAGAGAACCAGTTGTTGTGAGTGAAGCAAGTTTGGATTTTATTTGCATGCATAAAGTAGGTGGATATTGCTTCTCTTGGCCCTTTAGAATCTTTGAGATGTTAGTTACTACTTTACCTCTTGGATGGTATTGTATATATATATATATATATATATGTTTTGGTTTTTAGAATATGAAAAGTTATATATCTTGATAGAGTTGATCAATGAGAATTGTGTTGTTTTAATTTTTAGGTTATGATAGGTTGTATGTGTTTTAAATGTCGAAAATGCAGAGGAGACTCTGTTCGGATTTTATATGATGATTTATCGTTGATTTATATTAATTAATTTTGAATGTAGTTCTATTAACGCCTTGTAATCTTTCTTTGATCCTGAGGCGTTGTAGTAAAGTCATTGCATTCATTTGGGAAGTTTTATTCTTGCATCCTAAAAGTAGGTGTAATATGTTTATAACTACTCAACTTTGGTTAGATATTTTCTTTTGGTAAAGATAATGCATGTGTCTTATATTCACTTTGGATAATGTTGTAATTGGATCTTTAGCTCAAAAGGGAGAGCACTTGGAATTTGAGTGTATCTAATCTGTATTCCAAGATATGGTGGTTCAATTCCACCAAGGTCTTTGCAGATATTTTCTTAGTTTGGTACTTCAAAACTTATTTTTAGTGTTGGACAAGTATTGAAATGCAAAGCACGTATATGTACTTTGGTATGTGTGGTCTTTTAAATCTTGGAAAATTAGGTTGCATGGTGGTAGGTGAAAATGAAGAAATCTATTAGTCTTTAGAGAAGAAAACCCATGTTGTGGTAGATACGACTATACATAAGACATTTTCCAGCACCAACATGGATCTATATGCCATTTGGAATGACATATACCATTATTATGCCACTTAAAATGACATAAATATAACTTGTTTCAATTAATTTTTGGTATCATGTTTCTTATTTTTTTGTATGACAAAAAATAGGCATAATAACATCGTATGTCATTCTACATGACTTATTTGCCATATGTAGCATTTCCCTCGTTTAATCAATATATGTCATTTGCAATTACATATATTTTTACTATGCCAATTGAAATGATATACCATTTGGAATGACATGTACCATTATTATGTCACTTAGAATGACATAAATATAGCTTGTTTCAATTAATTTTTGGCATCATGTTTCTTATTTTTTTGTATGACAAAAAATATGCATAATAACATCGTATGTCATTCTACATGACTTATTTGCCATATGCTTATAAAAATGACATGTAGCATTTTCCTCGTTTAATCAATATGTCATTTGTAATTACATATACCTTTACTATGCCAACTGAAATGATATACCATTTGGAATGACATATACCATTATTATGCCACTTAGAATGACATAAATATAGCTTGTTTCAATTAATTTTTGGCATCATGTCTCTTCTTTTTTTGTATGACAAAAAATAGGCATAATAACATCATATGTCATTTTACATGTTATTTGTCATATCTTATAAAAGTGACATGTAACATTTCCCCTCGTTTAATCAATATGTCATTTGCAATTACATATACATTTATTGTGCTTGAAATGATATACCATTTGGAATGACATATACCATTATTATGCCACTTAGAATGACATAAATATAGCTTGTTTCAATTAATTTTGGCATCATGTCTCTTATTTTTTGTATGACAAAAATAGGCATAATAACATTGTATGTCATTCTACATGACTTATTTGCCATATTTATAAAAGTGACATGTAGCATTTCCCTCGTTTAATCAATATGTCATTTGCAATTACATATACCTTTATTATGGCAATTGAAATGATATACCATTTGGAATGATATACCATTATTATGCCACTTAGAATGACATAAATATAGCTTGTTTCAATTAATTTTTGGCATCATGTATGACAAAAATAGGCATATATAACATCATATGTCATTTTACATGACTTATTTGTCATATGCTTATAAAAGTGAATGTAACATTTCCCTCGTTTAATCAATATGTCATTTGCAATTACATATACATTTATCATGCTTGAAATGATATACCATTTGGAATGACATATACCATTATTATGCCACTTAGAATGACATAAATATAGCTTGTTTCAATTAATTTTTGGCATCATGTCTCTTATTTTTTTGTATGACAAAAAATAGGCATAATAACATTGTATGTCATTCTACATGACTTATTTGCCATATGCTTATAAAAGTGACATGTAGCATTTCCTCGTTTAATCAATATGTCATTTGCAATTACATATACCTTTATTATGGCAATTGAAATGATATACCATTTGGAATGACATACCATTATTATGCCACTTAGAATGACATAAATATATATAAATATAGTTTGGCATCATGTCTTATTTTTTTGTATGACAAAAAATAGGCATAATAACATCGTATGTCGTTCTACATGACTTATTTGTCATATGCTTATAAAAGTGACATGTAGCATAGGATTTTTTCCTAGTTTAATCAATATGTCATTTGCAATTACATATACCTTTACCATGCCAATTGAAATAATATACCATTTGGAATAACATAAATATATATAAATATAGTTTGGCATCATGTCTCTTATTTTTTGTATGACAAAAATAGGCATAATAACATCGTATGGTAAAGGATAGGATTTATGTTATTTTTTGTAGCATAGGATTTATTTCCTAGTTTAATAAATATGTCATTTGCAATTACATATATCTTTACTATGCCAATTGAAATGATATACCATTTGGAATGACATAAATATAAATATAGTTTGGCATTATGCCTTTTATTTTTTTGTATATGACACAAAAAATAGGCATAATAATTTATTAAGTCATTTTCAATGACTTATTTGCAATATGCTTATAAAAATTATGTGCATACATAGGCCTTTTTCCAAGTTTAAACAATGTCATTTGCATTTACATATATCTTTATTATGCCAGCTAAAGTTACATAAGTACGACTTGTTGCAAACACCACATGAAATTTTGCCTCATATGACTCCAAATTGTTTGTGCATGACACAAAAATACGCATAATATATTGTATATAATTCTCAATATCATTTCAAATGACATTATACTTTATTATGCCAGTCAGAATAACATACAATTTTATTTTCTAAAACTACTAGCCGTCACATCAAATTTGGTCCCATTTGACTCTACATTGTTTTTACATAACACAAAACGTAGAATAATGTTGTAGCTAGCCCCTCCTTTCAATAGAAAAATGATCTGGACATTAAGAAGTTTTGGCGCCTAGGCATTAAGCCTGTAATTCCTCCCTAGAGTTCAAAATTTGAGCATCATATTCAATAGCCATTTTTTTGCTATCATCGGTCACAAAGTATGAACAGATATATATAACCACATTCAACTTGTATTCCTTCAACAATGTAAAGGCTTCCTTCGACAATGTAAAGGTTATTCTTGGAGCTTTTCCCTTCTTTGAACGTGTTATCATGCCCTTTCGGCCCACCTTACTCATTGACATCAACTATTAAACTTTTGCCTTCATAGTTGTTATTTGCACTAGATCAGCCACATTTGCTAGTCATTGTCTTCAACACGCAACACTGTAAGGCAAAATGCAACATGCATATAAATACCACAAATGTAAATAAAAATGACAAAATCTAATACATAAAAGCATGGATTACATCAGCTGCAAGATCATTACATGATGAGAAGGGATATAGCCACTCCCAAAACATACAAAGTCATATGTCGTCCTACAAGTTGAATTAAAGGCTGGTAATAACATGGGAGAGAGGTCCAACAATACCTCTGTTGACATAAACTTCAGCTTGATAACAAAAGCTTTAATAGTCTTAATTGACCTGGGTTTGTACGAGCTGCTGCCACCTGAATGTATCAAATTTGATTTAGTAATGTAGAATACGGATGTAAATCTGAATTTGAAATAGGAAAGTAGAAGCCTCACAAACCTAGCTTGATACCCCAACAATTAATCCTTGTGCGGAACAACAGATGTGATTGTCCCATTCCAAGCCAAGTCGTTCGTCTTTGAACCACCTTGCCTTACTAACTCAGCACCAATGTTCTCAACAGGTCTTCTAACTCAACCAAAGAAACAAATCACAAAATTATCAACCACAGGATCCTACCATTTATTGCATCTCGTTATAAGTTTGTGCATAAAGATAAACCATATATAATTAGTCAATTGATTGAATCTCTCAAGCAAACAAATAACAACTAGACGAATACTATGCAAACTCTTTGAAAACAACAAAGAAACAATGAGAAACACACATATATGGATGCTCAATTGACATTGCTTCCGCAACAGTTAGCACCATCTTATCTGCCACATGTTCCTAATAGTATTATGAACATGGTAAAATCTCATGTCACTTTAAATATCATGTTTGCCGAATGTTTATTAAAATGGCATACGTAAACTTTTTTAAACATCTAAGTTCAATCCATATGCCATTTGGAACGTCATATACTTTTATTATGCCAGTTAGAAGGACATAAGTACAGCTTATTTCAACAAATATTGATTCCATCATATAAAATGTTACAAATAGTTCATATTTGTAATTATGACATTAAAACTTCATTCAATAAGTCGATAGTTAAAGAAATTCCATCATGTCAAATCAATCAAATTCATTCAAAGGTAAGTTAAAGAAACTTCATAAGAATCATTATGCATAGTCATGATTTTGATAGCCCATCCTTGTACTAAAGAAGAAGACTAAAAAAAATTGCATTCCGTTTGTATAGATGCAATTTTCGGTGCTATAAAATGTGATCCTCACCGAGATACGACACAATTCACCTCATCTATATGTTTATGCTTTTGTAACTAGTTTAGTGTAACTAACTACTCAATCAAACCACAACACTACCTAGAAAGACTACTAAAAAGAGTACTACGGTATCTTCTAGTATAGGCTCTAGAGACATTGACTTAGTTATACACAAATGAAGACGCAATTACCTTAAGACCAGGGTGCCCATGCATTGACTGATCAATGACACAAACAATAAACAACTGTACTGAACTCAACAACACAAACAATTAACTCAAACAAAAACCAATAATCAATACACTACTAAAATTATAACTAGTTCGTTAAGTAGTGTTCACAATTGATTGTCTCATTTCAATTAAATTTTAAATAAATGTTAATAAAATTGAGTACCTATTGTTGATGTTAGGTGTAGCTTGCAACATTTTTGGCTTCACAGCTACATAAGCTCCACAATTTTTGACCTTCAATCTCTGGCTTCTTATGATCTGAAACATGAAACAATACGACATATATTTTTTTACCAATAATCCAATAATCACCCTAACAAAAAGAGCAAATCATTAGAGGCAAACACCAACAAAAGAACTTTTCCAATGTGAAATTTTTTGATGAAACTATATCGGTAATATTGAGATTCTATTTTGTAGTGTGTCCAACTCAATCGGACTAGAACCATCATGGATCTGTAATTCCTCATGAAGCCCACACACTCGCTACAAAAGAAACAACTTTACCCGACAGACAATAACTGTCGCCAAAAATATTACCCGACAACCAAAAATTGCCGCTCGACCGTCAGAAAATGCTCGGTCAGCATAGGCTTCCGACAGTTATTAACGATCAGAACAGGCCGTCGGGGTTGATGATCTATGCTAACGGTTATTTCCACTATTTTGGACCGTCAGATATTGACTGCTTGCTGTCAACCGTTGGCTATATACATCTTTGTCACTAGTCAGTCCGGATAGGATAAGTGTTATAGGCCATGTATAACATGTATCCTAACCATGTATCTGTTGGCTAATTCTTTCAAGTATCCCAATCCCAACATTACATTCTTTCCCCTCCAATTACATCCTTGCAGGTTCCCACTCAAATGCTACAAGCTCCAATATATTCATAAAGAAACAATTAGAACAACAAAATGCTAAAATTAAAAGTACCTTGCTAAAAAACATTGAATAGTTTGTGACTTGCATAACTACAATAATCTTGCCTAACATGATTGTTCAAAGAAGAAACAAGACTCCAAACTAAGATAAGAACAATATCGGGGCAAAATTTAAATTTAAGACCTAACAAAAAATGTAAGACTGAACAAACATCCCTTAATATATTGCTAAAGCTATTCCCAATAACTTACAAGGAATGGTTTTACTAAAACCAACATTTACAAAGTATGAAATTAAATCTAAGAGCACTCACCCTATTTCACATAGCAACCATCAGAATGTACATTTCAAATTTCTGTACGGAGAAAAAAGACAGAAAATGAAGTTGTTAACACCCCTACCGAAAAGCTTTGATAATAGTATAATATTGATCCTACAAAAGCATCCACACCTTTTCTCCTTAACAAAATGAGCCCTTTGCAAGAAGCTTGTATCCAAGAATGTTCTCTATTGCAAGGTTGATAAGGATGGCAATAACCCCAGTTAGCAGGCCAATAAGGAAAGCCAATGTCCATTTTAGGAAAATATATTGCATAACTTCGATTTTTGATCGACTCCTCCAATCATGCTTGAAAAGTTCTCATTGATCCTGCATCTAGGACATTAGAAAAAAAAAAAAATCATTATTCATGGCAGAAAGAAAAGTTGCACATAAGCAGAGAAGCTCAGATGCTGATCTTTAGTAAGGAACAAAGGTATTGTATCTGTTTTTCTGATATAAAAATGCAAAGAATCAAAGCTGTGTAGAACATATGCATGTAACATTTTCTTCAATGATTGACAGTATGCCTTTTTATATTGTTACTATCTTTTATTTATGTTGTTGGGATATCTGCTTTGCATCAAAAATACATTTTGTCCTCTTAAGAGTCAATGAATTTCATTAGAATAGAGTACTAAAAGTGGTGTCCTGAATCCTTAAAAACAAAGAAATAAATCACGGTTGGAAAGCTCACCCTAATGGTAACAAATTCTGGAGACGCGCGCTCAACTTTTGCGCTTCCCCATTCTTCTTTTGCCACTACCTTGACTAAATAGGTTGTCAGGTATAAATCTCCTCAGCCGATAACTCCCAGAGGAATCAGTTCATGTTTCCTCATAATAACCTTTTGATTCTGATCGGGCTTCCACAAAAACACCTTCCTTTGGCTGGCCAGAGAGTAGTGAAATAGTACCCATAGCACTGGAAAAAATTCACACCATATAAGGAGTTTACTTTTGAAGATTGTAGTTAAAATAGTTTTCATTGTCCTTATAAAGGAAACAAGAAGTGAAATACGCATATGAACTACTAATACTATGGTGATTTATTGCAGCATTGAGCCAAAAGTCATAACGATCACTAACAACCTTTCCTGACTTATTGCAGTTTGGAGCCAAAATTCACATTGATCACCAATATGTGAAGACAATTTAAAAACAATTAGGTGCAAATCATAGACCAGTTTGTTTATTACTGTTGACATATATAAGCCTCTAATATATTAATAGAATTGACCCTTCACATAAGTTCGAGCTTATAGAGAAATTGGCAATTTAACATGGTATCAGAGCCACTGGTTTCTGAGAGGTCTCGGGTTCAACTCCTACCAGGTGAAGATGTCCAGTCTTTCTACTTATGTATTTCCAAATATGTCCTCACTGGGAGAGTGTTGACATATATGAGTCTCTAATATATTAATAGAATTGACCTTTCACATAAGTTCGAGCTTATAGAGAAATTGGCAATTTAACAATTACCAATACCACTTTAGTTTTCAACCCATGCAATCTTTAAAACGTCTCCATATTTGATAATTTTTATATAATAGATATGTTATATAGCTATTACCCTACAAAAATAAATTATAATGAAAACAACGGTGACATTGCTATAACCCTTCTCTTTAGCCTTGCATTTTATCTCCTATTGACAAGACGACATTAAATGCAAAGCATTAATTTTTTAGACATCAGATCTAAGTTTTTTACTTTAACACCACTCTACATATAGATATTATTGAACTAGAGGGAAGCTATACACCGACAAACCTGTAAGCAACATGAGTAGCCTGGAAAACGACCTCTTTCGACTCACCAGAGCCAAGTTCTATCACATGTGCTGAAGGTGAGAACGAATATTCCTACATCATAATATAAAAATAAAAGTTAGCAGAGTTTGGTATAATATCATTTGCTTAGGCGCTTAGCTTTTACAAAGTAGCTTATGGAACCCTTTCCTAAAAAATATAAGGCGTAATAACTTTGACCACATCATCCAAAAGAAAATAAAATTCCCTTAACCGACAGGGCATGGCAATTATTTGACACGCACTAACCAACATATATATGAATGTAACCAATCATATGGAAAAGAATATATATGAATGTAATCACAAGTTTAATTATAATAAAAAAGGGGTAGGGACCTCTCTAAAATCCTCGCCTTCTTGGTAAAAAAAAAAAAAAACAAATAAATTTGTTCTATACACAACAACACCATCTCTTTTGAAGAGATCAACCCCTAGCAGATATATGAAATCGGGTAAGCCATAGCCCTATAGTCTACCTCCTCAAGACTCAAACGAGCCACAAGGCTTTCATTAAAAAACTATGCCTACTCAAGACGTTGTCCCCGTTACGTTCAATATAACCGATGCTCCTTACACTGGGCCAATAACATTGAATATAGCAGCCGGATTATATAAGATCTGATTTTGAACAAGTGGATAATTACTCCTTAAGGTCAAATCTACAGACTAGAATACTATGCTCAAGCTGGGTATGTTTATTACCTGTGTTCCAGTGTCAACATTCTTTATCTGTTTATGTTTGAACGTGATTATCAATATGTGGGTGTATTACTGTGTTAAGGTGTAGTATGTAAGTTGGTACATATTCTTATGCAAGTTGCCCACAACTTAATTATACTAATATACAAGTATGAGGAGAAAAGACCAAACATAGAACAGGCCAAACATCAATCATCTCTCTGTTCTCTCCATTTTCTTCATTTTGTAAAACTTCACTTATACTGAAAAGAGAATGATATGGATGGATGCACATATTTAAATACTGGTCATATGCTTTTGACCAGTGTGAGCAATCAGATGGGAATTACGGATGAACAGAGAATTAAATATAAAATGACAAGCACAAAGGGAAGAAGTATTCTAGTTTGCTTTATACTTGACAATTTTTTTAAAAACGCAAACTATTGACAATGCATTTTTTGTTCGGTGGGAAAGTTAATTTTAAAGATCAATATGGAATTAAACGAATAGAAGATACACATGAATTGTAATTTGGTCACAGAATCTAGTTATACTTGGAAGGTGGATGTAGGAAAAATACAATGGAGAAATTGAGACACTTACCAGTTTATTCAAGAGATGCAGCACTCTCATTTGAGCTTGGGGAAGTAACAAGTGCCAACTCCCAGCCTGCTCCACTAGCAGAATTGTAACCAGTAGAGGGGCATCAGCTGAGGGAGTAGCTACAGCAGCAAAAGAAATTTTAATTTAGTTGAGCTGCAGCTTGACTCATCCAAAATTTCAAATATTATGAGAAGAAACTTTAATGTAGTTGAGACTCGAGCAGACTTGCCAAGTCGAATTTAAGCCCAATGGTTTCAACGTGGTGACCAAGATATGGATATCACAAAAGGGCAAGGGAAAACTTATTTCCTCACTCAAGTAAAACCTATAGCGGGTTATAAGTATAATTACTCTTGCAACTTCCCCAAAATAATCTTTCAAATCTTTCTATATACCGTGTAACTTATTTATTTCTCTTCATCTTCTTTAGTTGAAATCTTAAGTTAATTGTAGATTTTGCACTATCAATAATAAGATGACAGAGATTACCAACTGGAACAATGGCAAGAGCAAAAGCATTTTTCTCATCAAGGTCCGAAGCATATGGAGTAGCATCATTCAATCCCTGGAAGCCATGTGATTTTCAGAATTTTCAGCAAGGATCACAAATTCCGACTAATATACAAATTGGTAACAGACAAGTATACAACCGTAAATCATGAAAGACGAAACTGGTTTGACTAGTTACCAATAGGTCAGGCGGTTCAGAAACCCAAGTTTGAATTTCCACTTCAACTGTTTCTGCTGGAGGGGAGATAGTGGGCGATGGTCTCCTCTTCTGAAGTTTTATTGTACTCAATGGCTAAGATCTTTTAGGAGCAGCAATTTTGTCAACAGAAACCTGCTTAATGATATGAAGAATCACAGATGAGGGGAGATTATTTTATTAAAAAATAAAAAATAAAAACATTGCAGAGCAGGGCAGTATGGCAAAGACTTCCTTATTGGACAGAAGATGGACTTGGGTGAGATACATAATAGGAATAGAGCATCAGTTAGTGACAAACTTCAACATTGACCAATCAAACCAGTAATTCTTAATCATAAGAAATTCCCACAAGTCAATATCCCCATGTTTTAATACTTCTACTCACAAGACCATTTTTTGTTATTAAAAAAAAAACATTTGCTAAGAGTTAAGACCATTTGTCCATTTGTTGACACCCATATCTGTCCAAACTCATCACCTCTGTGACGAACAAAGACAGCTAGCATGAACACCATGCAGATGAAATTATAAGTATTGCAAATGTTTCAAGCTGTATAGCCACAAGAAAATGACATCTCCATGTACAGCTGCAAGCAATTATCACCATGTTACTCTATTCTAATCAATAAAATGGAGATTTTACCCTCTGTTTCAGATATATTAATAAACATTTTCTTTTAAACGAAACGGTGTTTTTACAAATTAACATGATGTTACTAAGAGCCGATAAACAGGATTTCAATTTTTGGTCAGCAACAATTAAGGACGGTCAATTTTAAATTCGTATAATGATGACGCATTTATACATCTCAACAAGTTTTCCTGACATTTAAGAATAGTAATTGTCCCTACCTTATTACTGTGAACTGATGAGGCTCGTGGAGCATCTCTCACATACTCTTCCATAGCTGTTAAAAATGATGCTGGGGCCTGCACTGTTGATAAACAAAATAGTTTAGTAAGGTCTTGTATAATAGCAACAATAGCCTAAGCTGTTCACTTGTTCAGGTATCCGTTAAAAAAACATTCAAAAGGCACCAGTAGAAAACCAGAAATCTGTTCAATCTTGATAAACCTCTCTCCACGACCAAGATCGATGCTTTTGCATATTTCGTAAAACTCAGACAGTCTCTCCGCCTGGAACTCGAGGGGAAAAGAAAAGGAAATGTTACGAGGCTAAGACAGTTACATCATAACATAGAAGAGCCCATATAAGATATCTCCCTAGAGAAAAGAATACAAGGATATAGGAATTAACAATATAAATAAATATTATGACAAACGATACCTGCTGACCAGCCCTCCGGTATATATCAAGTGCTAATACAGCATCATGGCGTGGCATCTCAAAGAACTACCACAATCCCATTAAAGAAAGCATTAAATTGCAGAACGGCATACTAAACATCCATTACCAAATAATTGACCGCAGCACCACTAATAGCAGCATAGCATGCCACAATGAATTGCAAACTTTAAGTTTAAAGGGGAAGGACTATACCTTATCAACATTTTAACTGTACCATCACTAATAGCACTGTAAATTTTCTTGCTTTCTGCAGCAACCTATTTGACATTACCAAAAAGGACAAAAAGAACTGAATTTACATTTTGCAAGAATATCATCCTAGAGAAATAACAGAGATACATCACATGTTGGTCAACTACCATTGAAAGTGCTAGCTGAATAACAAAATTATAACCGCTGCTCCTTGTGGCTGCACATCAAAAATCATAAACAAATTTTAATCTTCCACTTATTTACTTGGAGAAATTATGTAGTTGTGTGAATCTATTAGGTTCTATATAGTTCTAAGACATGGAAGAAGTATTTAATTTGGTATCCTTTGACACTTGAATGGAAAATCGTCAATGTGTACCTGGCAACCAAGAACACGAAAAAGAAGCTGTTGCAAAGCTGGTATTTGCTCAAGTAACTCAGCAGTATCCAGATCCCTTGTTCTCTGGAGATAATATCCAAACCATACATCATCATGGACTACTACAGATAAGAATATGTATGGATTTAAACAAATGTAAAAGGAAGAGATGGGTTGTCAATGCAATACAAAAGGTTCGCAAGGTTTGAAAAAAGATTTGCATGCAGCCCAGTAATATATTATCAAGGAAATCAAATCATTTAGATTTCAAACCTTTGAAGCCTCAATATTGTAATCAACATCATCATACAGAGGCCCACCAATAAAGAAACCATCTGGTCCAGTTGTCGTTTCCAGCACTAATTCACCTTTCTGCAGACCCTCGATATACAATCCCGGCCGACCAAAAAGGACCGGCCCCTACAGATTGGAACTGTCGGGTAATCTTTCTCGAGTTTGTCGGGTAAAGTCATTTTTTTTTTTAGTGACTCTTGGACTCATATCATTCACTGAGAGCTCAGATCCTTGTGTAACAGATATTTGTGATGTCACTGAATCCTTCATAATATGTTGCTCAGTGTGTATAGAGGAAGCTTGCCAACCCTTGTTACCAACAGCAAGCTTGTAAGCATCACCTAGATCCATCAAATTGAACTTTGATTGACCCGGATTATTTGTTACCTGGTTCGTTTTCAAACCCTGCCCAGCTGTTGTAGGCAACACACAATCTGACAAAGATACTTGCCCAACATCAACACTTCCCAGAACATCAACTACAACAAAGCATACCATAGAAGAGAAAGGTCATAAAGGAACTTAAGATTGGAGAAGGAAAAAAAAATAGAGAAACAAAAAAATCCACTCACAAGTTTCTCCTGATACTTGAACCAAGTCTTTTTCTAAGCCTGATCTTGTTGCAACAAACAAACCAGTTTCTGATTTATAGACTCCTCCGCTCTCATTTGTAGATGTTCTTACAAGATTACCGGTACGGCGGTACCCATCACACCAGCTGAGATAAAACAATCGACACAACAGAGATGTCAAATAGGTAAACATAATATTTGAAAAAAGTAAAAGAAAACAATGAGATGAAATTTCAAAATACAAGTTCCCTGGATACTTCAACAACAATTTCCACAAATGTGATTGTGAGGGAACATCATCTAGTGAAATGAGATCCAACACTGCTGGAGTGTGGGACTTTTGCTCCAATTGTTGCCAGTTGAGCTCCTCCAAACCATGCCCAGTAGCCATACCAGAGGCTGAAGATGTCATATGATGCAGTTCACCAATATCATGTTGTTCATGATGAACTAAAAGTGACGGAGGTATGGTGTCCTAATCTATCAACTTATTTGGGACCAAAACCTCAACAGATGCATTGAGCAAAGTGTCTGAAACAATGGTGCGAGGCACTGGTTGAACAAACCGAGCAGCCATTTCTTTCTTGTGGCTGTTGATTTCACGACCAGAGTATTTGTCATCTGAGAGAGGAATTTCCGACTCAGAATCAGATGTAATCTTCAGCTTGCTGTTTCCAACACAAGATAAAGGATCAAATCCACAACTTGGGTGAGAATGTGCCACTGACCCTTCACCTATACAATCCATCAAAGAAGTTGAATTCACTATATCCCACTGAACCTGGTAAGGGACCATCACTTTCAGCAACCTTATAAGCAATTATTTTATTCTGAAGCAATTTGGGGGTATATGGCCTTGTGTCCCAAAACTCTTAAGCAACAGGAACAGTGTCTTTCACTTTCGATGAAGCAAGCATACGATGCTTAAGTAGCAGTTTCTTATCTACAAAACCTTCATGATCAATTACCAATTTACCCACCAATAACCTATATGTTTTAGAGTTGGATTTCTTTTCTGTGACAGATGAAAAGAGACAAGCTTCACACATTCCATGTACATCAGAAAGCTTAAAATGTTAAAAAGGAATCATCAATGGCAAAGTTAAGAACCTTATCAACTTTGGTTCCTTGCTTTTCCAGCATCCCGTCAAGTTGCACAAAAGGAAGATACAAACAAGAGAAAATTTCAATAAAATGATATTCAAACCAAGAAAGAAAATATGGGACGCAAAAGAATAAATTTATAACGATAAATGAAAAGATTGTAAACCTTTTCTGCTTGAACCACAGTTCTAGGTAATCCATCAAGAATGAACCTTTCTGACATGATGGCCTCTTCATTGCTTCATCGATTATTCCAACAACCAAGTCATCAGTAACAAGTTCTCCCTATAAACGAGCTCCACAATCAGGAATCGACAACAAATATAAACTTGTCTCATGACCAAAGAACACTTTGTAAAGTGTATACCTTCTCCATTGCTTCTTTCGCCTTAATTTCAAGAGGTGTTTTAGTAGAAACAACAGCTCTGAGCATATCGCCTGTAGCCAAGTGGCACAAACAACAGTCATCCTTGATAATAGGAGACTGGGTTCCTTTTCTGATCTGGGTGGACCTGTCAGTCAACTAATTTTTTATTAATAGGTTTATCATATGTATTTAAATAAATCTTTAATCTAAAATGATAAAAAAAATACACATACTTGACACCATAATCTGGAATGGAATTTTTTTTCCATGTGGACCAAAAACCAGAATGCTGACAATGGTATATAAACATTGCAACAACACGTTCACCTAATCATACAAATGTTTTATGTAATATTCGATGTTGTCACTCAATAAGACGATAAGGAATTATCCCCTTGATAATCTAGAAAAAATTGTTACAAACAATTGAAATCAATCCTACTCACTTTATAAAGCCTTAAAAGGCAGTAAAAGTTTTTAATACCTTTGAAAGTTTGAAACTCACATCCAAATTCTAAGCTACAAACACAGACAAAGTACGACTTTACAGCCAAAATTATAGTCAAATCAATCAATTAGGGGTATAATATAAATCAAAATAAAAAAATAAAAATAAAAATCATAATGTTTAAAGCCCCAAAATGAAATACCCATTCATCTCGCTCAAGAATCAGCAAAAACATTAAAAAAAAAATGTATACCGATGAGAATGAGACGCTTATCGGGTTTGGATTGACACTTGAGCCGACGAAAAAAATCGATCATTGTATTATCTACTGATGGCACGTTCTCCAAATCCACTGCGGTAGAGCTCGCCATTATTTTATTTTTTCTGTCTCTCTCTGTGAAGAACCCCCGGGATTGGAAAAATGAGGAGTTTTTTTGGGTTGGTGTAACCAAATATTGAAATTATACCTGCCTGCCAATTTGCAGACGTTGGTTTCAAAGCTTGAAATTAGCAAAAGCAGATCAAGTCTGGAACTGAAATCTTTAGTGGCGAGGTGGAGAGAGAAGATAGTAAACTTTATGACGGTCTCTAAATGTTTTAGTGGGAAATTGAAATTTGGGCGGCATACTTAAATTTTTCACCGAGGCGGGAAGAAAATGGTTAAGGGCTGTCAGTCACATCTTCTATCTAATCTATCTAACAAATAGAGAAGTGTGGGGCCAAAAGGACCTATCTAATGGTAGGTAATCATTCTTACCAAAATATGATTCGGTAGATCTAAGATCTAAGTGTGTGGAGAGTTTGTACAATTTTGTTAAGTGCAATCAATACCATGAAATCTATCCAAAAATCAGCCTAAATGTCAACAATTGCTGCTAGACTTATAAATTGTTCGGCTAAATTTATAAACCGGCATTGGGCCTCCAATTTTGACATGGTAGTGCACAATTGCCTGACCCAATTGATGCTATTGGGCTTATGAATAATGGGCAATTGGGATGGCCTTGCGCCGAAAGTGCGACAAGTTGTTGGGGTAGCGCCGCAGGCGCGTCGAGGTCTCGCGGGCCGTAGGCACGGGCATACCCTCGTAAACGTACAAAATAACGACTTTGGAAACAACCTGTGACAGGCACAACATGGTTTCCACTTTCCATAACCAAAATCGGTTCTTTTAACCAGATTGGGACCCGATCCCGGTTCAAACCACTAGTTCAACTAAAACTCTTATGGTTCTTTGTTAAAAAAAGTAGTAAACTATATATTTAATTAATGTTAACAAATATAAAATAAAAATAATTAATATTTGGGTTGAGTAAAAATCACCGAGTTGAACCGATTTTTTAACCGAGTTTAATGGCTTCTAACTTGAATCGAATAGTTCAAATTGGTGTTGAAACTGGTCTATGTTGAACCAAGGGTAGCTCCACTCTGCTTCATGCTTGAACTAGCCGAATCGTGAAAACCATGGGCACAAGCACTTTCGTACTAGAACAAATGCTACTAACCCTACACGACTTTGGTTCGATTAAGCTTGACGTGAAAATTATGAGTTGGCAAAAGATAGCTTCAATCATATTGTCAACCGTGCACTGAGTTGAAAGACTTGATGGGCATATCATAATTGATGTAGATCTCAACATTTATGCCAACTTGGTCTATTTGAAAACGATATTACTTAACCGGCTAGATGATTAAACATGATAAAACTTTAGGTTTGCATTAGAATCACATAACACTAAATCTTAATCTATATAATCTTAATCTTACTCTGTATAACTAATAACTTTACGTTGAGTAGATGCCTTATTTGAATTTTGATTCCCAGGGCATAAAGGATGTAAAACATGGGAATTAGCTAAGCTAAGCAATATTTCTCTAGAGATTGCTACAAACTTCGAGTCAAATGTAATAAATCACATTACATACACTAAATTGGTGTTGCTATCCTCAGTTAGTAATTACGCCTAAGCAATCACCTATAAATAGGAGAACCATAACTACTTAGCATGACTTTGATCCTTATCTACCAAGGCAACTTCTATCATGGGGTGAATATTGTTGTTATTATACGTGTCACATTGTGATTATCTTGTGACTGGGGGATGAATTTGTAACATTTGTAAATACATTACTTACATTTCTCGTACCTCGGTATTTAAAAGATTACTCAATGAATCTTCAATTGGACACCTTAACTATAAGAGCATAGGATAATTCCATTTCATTGATGACTCGGCCTATTCACTTGTTAAACTTAGTTTCATGTAAGAGTTATAATTGGACAAATTTTTTACGAAGAACAAAGAATCTAAAGAGTTATTATTGAACGAAATAACCCTAATTGAAAAGTACCTCTATACAAATCATATTAAAATGAATACTACAACATCTCGACACAAATCATTTATTTCAAAATTTCAACATAACCTCTTTTGTATTTTTAACGTTTTTAAGAATGTGAGACCTGTCATAATGCATTTTCAACCAAATCCAATCATTTTCCAATCAATCCAACAAAAGCAAGGAAACAATAGTTTACAATACATTACGTAAAAGAAGATAACATCGCTCTCCCAGAAGACGTTATTACATATACAAACAACACTAAAGGTTACACGTAGGGTGCAACATGTTCCAATCTTAATGTACACGGCACGAAGAACATATTATGTCAAATCACATACCAAAATTCATTCATAAAACAAGATTCAAATGAATACATTTTATTTCTTCTTCATTTAAATCATATAAACGAATTCCCCGCGTATTTAACTAATTAACATGTGAAGGTAAAAGACATGCATTAAGCGACTTCATCGTTTCTGTATCATCTTACTCAAGGTAGACCTGGAATTCACAGATTAATAAAGAGAGGTCAGTGTAGTAAAAGATGTAGATCGAAAAGCTTCAGGCTCCAAAACTTTAAAGGACATTCATACTAAATATTACACGAATATTTGCAAATGCCAATTTTAAATCTAAAAGTGTAGCAAATATATGAAAACTTAAAATTCTTGATGAGCCCAAGGCATTCTGAAAACAGTAATAAAATTCAAGTTCATGCAAATACCGGAGAAATAAAATACAAAACCAGGTTATTTCACTAACAACAAACTCAACCATACTAACATTTAGTTCTGATTTTAACCATACTCACATGCCACGGATTAAATAGTGAGACCACAAAAGGTCGAGGATGGTAACAAAGAAATGCTTGAGAGCTAAAATTCAAACCCCATGAACAGTTACAATGTATATTTTAGGTTGTACATGTATATAAAATGTGTCATTGCTTTAATGCTTAGCATTAATCTTAATAGTTAGTACAAATTGTCCACCCCAAACTTCACCACAAGTATTTCCAAATCTCCCAATATCGAATTCTCAATCAACACAAACACATATATTATAAGATACGTTTTAATCATAAAATACCTATAAGGGCCTACCTTAATTGGATGAGATTTATAAAGAAGATTTTTGCAACTACAAACGCTCTATCTTCGTGACTCTTTGGCCTTCAGCTAGTTCAGTTACACACTCCTTTACCTCAGATTCGTATGGTATTTGGCCCTAACTAGAAATTAGATTTTGTTCTCGAGAAACAAAACAACTTAGACACCATTTTAGTGAGAAGTATTGAGCATAATATGGTGAAATGATCGAGACTAACAATTTAGACAAACACACTTTCGTAAGTCATAATTCTCAAAGATTCATGACCCAACAAAAACACAATCGAGTAGCCTCCACACATAATTTTTTTAATAGTTTTCCAATCTAAACCACTCAATTCTATATTTTCATATCCATGAACATAGAATAAACTGCATTATAAGGGAATTCTCTTATGTAACCATAATCCTCAAAGAAAGAACTAAAACTACCTAATAAGCACTCTAAACCCAACAATGTCAAATATAGTAATAGAAATAAGAACACTACATATGTGCTAGATTTTACGCTTTTAACCAATAAAAATCATCCCAAGTCAAACAATCCACCACCAAAGTAATCCAATTAATACCCCCACCTCACTAGTATACCAAATACCCAATACCACCAATGACTTTCAAAATCATAAAATTTTTGTAGTATTGTGTTTCATTAAAACAACGAAAGTCTATTCACCTAATAACTATGAGAAGAAGTTGTGTTTTATTAAAAGGTGGTGCTATGGCAACGTAGGGATTCAGTTATTCAAAATTAATAATTAATCTTCAACTGAGGTTTTGTAGTTAAGGGGCACTCCTACAACTTGCTTAAACACCGAAGTTGTATCAATGGCTTGAGTAATATTTGGAGGCTAGTAGAGCACCTTTGCTCAAAAATTGCTCTTGGGTTGCCTCAAACCAACGACAAATTTAAGCTAAACTTAGTCGGGTATATTGAGGAGAGTCTTTAAATTGTTGGTTATGGTATATGTTAGTTAAGAGTCTTACATATTACAATAAACCTTCTCTATCCTCACTACCTCATGTACTCTAGCAATTGGACAACCACTATATTAGTTTATGATGTATCCAAGTTTTTAAGTCCCCTTTTTACATCACCTAGTGAAGTAAGACTTAAAGAATGGCCTCCTTCCTCTTTTTAAGTCCCGCTTCTCAACACATTTATAATAGGGGAAGAAACAAAAAAGGACACTAGACTCACTCGATCCATAACATTGTGTTTTGTCAACCATGATCCGGATATAAATCACATAACAACCTAAATAACAATGGCAGATTAAGAATTCAATCAATAGAAATTGACTAATATCTCCGATCACTAATCATATATTACCATGATGCTTAAAAGAAACATCGAGATTAACTGAAGGATTTCTGCATAATGTAATATAAAATGCCTCCAAATCAATGGACGATAACGTATTGGTGTTAAGATATCATTATTTACATTATGCCTCATAAAGTTCTCTTTTTTCACTCAAGATCCCCAAAACTTCCCCAATCATATCGGTTCTAAGTACCAAAACAAACTAGTCGCTGAAACGTGAAAATAAAAAAACCACACCTATAAGATACTAATAACAGGATTTTAAATTATGAAACAAAAATGTGTTCAAGATCATTTCTTCAGTGTCACAACTCACAACACAAATTTCTGTAACAATTCCATCGACAAATGATTAGTGGGATTCCCCAGACTAGCTCAAGCACGCACCCATAATCAAGGACTGAGATGGCAAGGGAAAACATTATTTGAAATGCAGAAGCATAATTATGATAATACCTGCCCGACAAAGACATGGACAAGGAAGTGATTATCCTAGAATAGTTATTAAATGATGAAATGAGATCATGTTGACATACCAAATCGTCATCAAAAACTGTGAAACTTTTTTTTTTTTAATCTGAAAAGAAAAATGTCAACTCACTCTATTGAAATTTGCGATTGTAGAAATGGATACCCATCCTTGCCCATCCATGTACTTCTGCAAGTAAATGTCCTTGCAAAGATTCTCAGGATTGAAACAACCGATCAAGTGGATCACAATATAGTAAGTTAGACAAGTGATGATTAAAACAAAACTAAATTGAATAACACATTCAAGACAATACCACATATTGATTACCAGGAGTAATACTCTATTTGTTTTGCTAACCTAGCGAGGTAAAATAGGGTCTAGAGGTGCTAAAACATATAAGTTGTTGAATAAAAAATGGGAACACCCGTGCTGGTCTCAGGTTGGGGAACATTATATATTGGGGGAGGCATATTTGCAAGTGAAAAAAAAAACGCCAATAACATAGACAAATTAGATTACAAAAAATTCATATAATGAAAAATTACCCGAGGGAAGCCCGAGGGATTGACAAAAGGCGAAGAAGTTGGGGAGCTAACAAATGGGGCAATACTAGGTGACATATGTCTCACAAAATTTCTTTGAGGAACCCTCGCTACATGTGTCAATCCCTACTACCATTATAGCCCGATGAGTAGTGTTTTGAATCATGATTAGCAACACGATCATGCTCACCACTACTACATAAAACTCATATATACCACCTGTTATATACAATGGTAAAAAGCCTTTAGCCACTGTTTTCAAACCGTGGTAACAACCACCGTGACAAATACTTCTAACAAAACCGTGGTAAAAAGTGCCTATTATATACCACGATTTTAGCTAAAACAGTGGTATTAGGATTTGCGAACCGTGGTTAATAGTCTTTATAGTTTTCTCTATCCGAGGTGAACCGTGGGAAATAGTGATGTTATATACGACAGTTGGATAAAAACCGTGGTTTATAGAATATCCTTATACCTCAGTTCTTACAAAACCGTGGTTTATAGACATTTAAAAAAAATAAAATAAAAGCCCCAAATTATTCGATTTTCATCATATTCAACCCTGCAACCTGTCCATTTTCACCATATCCACATTGGATTTAAAAACACATTGCTCAAATAAACAATTCATAGTGCAAAAAAAAAAAAAAAAAAAAAAATAGACATTGAATTGCTAAAAGAAGTTTGAACTTGTTCCATTTGGCCAAAACATCAAAATAATAATGACCAACTTGTTCCATCTAAAACATCAAAATAATAGCGACCAACTCCTCCATGTCTAATACCATTATCACTCTCCAATTTCAAGTCATCACCAATATAATGAGCTGCAGGGAGCTTGTTTCAAAGTAACTATATAAACCGATGCCCCTCATTTCTTTTCATGAAACAAAACACCCCAAGTAAGTTAAAACTTTCTTCTTCAACAAGAATTTCTAAAACTTTTCTAGTACTTAGCTCATTTCTTTCAAGTACTAGAAAAGTTAACCAACAAAACTAAACACACTAGTCTTCAACTACTTTAACACAAGTTTAAAATGTGTCCCATCCAGAATATTAGGCGTGGCCTCATTCACCTTTGTCACCAAACATGACCTGCAGTTGAAAGATTTTGAATGTAAGGGACCGAGGACTAATGAAGTTTTCTTATAGCTATCGGGTGTTAAATGCTAGCACAAACGTAAAGATATAATGTTATGTATGAATAGCAGAATTAACTTCAGGCATATGGCATACCACACTCTCCGAACTCCGTGGTGGCAAGGACAAAGTTTCTTGGTGGAGGACCCGCGAAGATACGATCTCTTGTCGAGCGCCACTCCCCAAATTTTCCATATGTTAGCTTCCTGTAAATGTATCAATTAATAAAATAGATAACTTTAGAACCAATAATGCATCTATCCCATTCATGTGAATGCGTCAACAAAAGGAGGATTAGCATTACTTATAAATAAAACCAAATGAGAAAAGAGAAAACCATCATCAATTCTTAAAGGTGTTTACAATTAAATGGGAAAAATGCGACCCACCTTCAAAGAGTAGTCACATCCATAAGTATAATGGATAATAAAATTCTTTCCAACCTCAAGATCCCATGGGGGCTATTTCACCAATTTTGAAACGTTTTAGCACATAACATAGATAATTTTTTTTTATCTATCACAACTTATAAGGGATAAAAAAAAAAAAAACATGTATCATAAAGTCATCTGTTAAGACTATTCACGCTGAGTTTCCACCAGTTTTCTTCCTTAAGAAGATACATTCAACTAAAGGATATAATGCTTGAACTTGCGGTTTCAAAACAACTTTCCCAAATACTATGTTTAGCAATAACATTTTCACGAGATGCATCTTTACCCGGTCCAGCAAAGATATGTGTGGCCTTTTCCCTGGATTATCTACGGACCTCTGAGAATCTGTCATCCCGCGATCGTGAATGTTCTTTAAGCCGGACAACTTCTTGCCAAATCTGAAGTCTACAAGCTGTATTAATGGGGAAAAATACATGTTAATAATCTAATATCTAACTTGTGGTTGGAATGTCAAAATTTGCTACATCCACGATACCAAGAAAAAAAGGCCACTAACGAATCAGATCATAACAATGACGAATTTCTACAAAACTTTCAGCTCCATAATGACTACAAACTTTTGAAGAAATTTGAAACCACTGTCATATGTCATAAAAAGACCTTCCCAGGACACAATCTAATCCGTGAAAACGGATCCACCCCAAATTTTGCTAAGTAAAATTTTTCTATTGCTTTAGAAAATTATGCATATCAAGGAATATGTACAAATACAAACACCCATAAATGTAGCTTATAGTATTTTCCAAGACCAACCTGTACATAGCCTGCTACAAACAATGACACAGGCGGCACGGACAGTCGCGGATGATTCATCCAATGGGTACGGAAGGTATTGAAACAAACGGGCATGCCGGGCATGTGTTGATAATATTCCAATGTGTGTTTGATCAAAGCACAAGTGCATATAATTTGTGGTATAAAAGCAGATGGAATCAAGCTCTTCATCGTCTCTTTCTCTTTCAAGACTTGTGCTTCTTTACCCGGTTTGCTTAATCTTACGCTTTGAGAACCTTTTCAAGCTCGGCATGTTTTGTTAGTGGTCAAATATGTAAAGAATCAACTATCACTATATATTAAAGCGCCAAATTAAGAATATAAGCAATCACCAACCCGAGCCTCGAGAAAGAACAAGCCGGTGTCCGCTGTCTGGAATACATACATGTTCTCCACTCCTACTGATCGATATTATTGAGTAATTCAGATGTTTATCTAATAAGCATAGCATCACAAACACCATGAACTGAAGAAGGTTTAACAAGAAAATGTATTTTTGTTTAGGTCACCTTACCAAATCGAAAAGCTAAACTTTTGCCAGATTGGAAGCATCGGTTCTCTCGGCCAGATTCCTTTGGATAATTCAAAGTAATATCCTTCAACCTGATTTCCATGATATCATACAATTAGGAACATGAAATATTAGTTAACCGGGATAAAAAAAAAAAAATCAAAAAGATTGAAACATACTTCAACAGGAATCAAACTTCTCCTTTGTTACAAGAACACATACCACATACCACATGCATGCCTTGAAGTCTATACAATTTGCAATTGGTTTCACTTTAGAATTCTAAGTGAGACATAAGTAAGACACTCCTCAGCGTGCACAGGTCGGAAGTGTCCCTGTGTCGTGGGACCCCTTGATCCCCAATTTTTTTTTTTTTATGTTTCTATATTGTAGTCGGACTAATTTTCCTATATAAAAAGTGTGAGAGAAGGCCCGAAACTAACTTAACAGATCCTCCCATTGCTAACAAAGAAATATTAAACCGTGGGAGTAAATTGTCCTAAGAAAAACAAAATGTTGATATCTTAATACCTTCAAAGAAAGAATAAATCACATTTAAATAGACTCACAAGTCAAACAAGAAACTTATAAATAACCCAAGACAATATGTCTTACATCGATGCTAGCTCCCCGAAGACAACAACTTTTCACCGTATAAAGTTCTTGAAACCACGGAACCTCTTCATTTTTTCTTCATGCAATTCCAAAATTAGTTATCATACATCACCAAGATCATTCAAAGCATGCAAGAACGGATCAACCAAGACTCGCTACCTCTATTAGATATTATAAAAAAAAAAAATAGAATCAACTAGCCTACAACAATTAGAATGGAATCAGATATTTAAAAAGAAATTTCAATCTATTTGGGAAAATATTAATTGAAAGAAAAAAATACTAATCAAATATATTTTGACACTATTACCGGGTGGCCAAGACCTCAAACTCACTCTGCCAACAACATAAAAAAGCAATCCCCCTCTCCACCCCGCAACACAGAAAATTAGTTCAAAGATCCGTGAAGTATCTAAAGATGCACAAGAAAACTCTACTATATGTTTAGCTCGAATAGCATATTTATAGTGTAAAATAACCCGAAAGTCTCGGGCTTGGCTCGCTTAAGCTCTCGGCTTAACATACTATGAGCCGAGCTCGAGCTCGAGCTCAATTTAAAGCTTATTGAATTAGCTTGAGCCGAGCTTGAGCATGGTAAAGCTTCGGCTTGTTTAGCTCGAATTCCACCCTTATTATCGTATGTGATGTGAATCTTAATACATGCAGTTATCATTGTACCCAATAGTAGATTGGCGGAGATACACCCACTAAGGTTCCATAAGAGTGGTTATCTTAACTTCTAAAACGGACCTAAGGCGTGCATTGGTACAAAAAATAAAATAAGAGGAATGAGAGTAAAGCATACACTAGATAGGGGTCCAAGTCTATCCTACCCTAATCGCGATATATTAGACAAATCTTCCATAAATTTCTCATCCGCAATTAATGGCGTTGAAACTTTTCAATAAATTATGGGAATATGGGCTAAGCGAAAGGAAATGAAGAGCCCAATCCGGTTAGTATATGGATGTACACGGAACACCATACGTATATGGATGTACTTCCTACGAGTTTGTGTTTCTCTCAAGACATAACCTAGCTTGTAATTTTAAGTGAAGTTGCCAAGTTGGTGATCATCATTCTTCAAGAAATTTAGAAACATGTGGGGAAAAGCAGGTTGTATACAATTATCAAATATGATTAAAACAATGAGAAAATATACTTCATACACTTAATTAGGTCGGTGGGGCGTTATTGTTCTCTTATAACTAACACAAAGTCCCAAATACCACTTGTTTCTCAGCTCTTTGCATGAAATCGGACATAGCATTACTAATAAACAATTTAATCGAACACTTTATAGGCGGACTACAAACCAAAACAAAAGGAGATAAAATCGCAAACAACACATTATTTCCAGTTAAACAGAATTAAGGAGTTAAGAAGGAAGACAACTTATAGAGGGATGCAATCTAAGTTTGAGATTGGTAGAACTACAATAAATTTTTCCAAACCAACAAGAAAAAATAAATAAATAGAATGATTCCTCTTTTCAGTTCCAAATTGCCAAGACATGAGGATTTCAAAAGAGCGTAATTTGACGATAATCGTGATTACGACTATGAGCTTTGAATTAAAATGACAAATTTAATTTATAAATTTTGAAATCGCAATAAAAAGAAACACATAAAAATTTTGAACTAAAAGTTTAAATTCTTACCGTGATCAATTGAAAATGGAGATTTTTGAAGTGACCAAAATTGCAACGTAGATAGAACAACCTTGTCCTAAATGATGAACACGAATCGAGAAATCGAGAGAGCGTAAAACCCTAATGACTGTCCCGTTCACGTTCAATATAACGATGCTCCTTACACTGGAGCCAATAACATTTGAATATAGCAGCAGGATTATATAAGATCTGATTTTGAACAAGTGGATAATTACTCCTTCGTCAAATCTACAGACTAGAATACTATGCTCCAAGCTGGGTATGTTTATTACCTGTGTTCCAGTGTCAACATTCTTTATCTGTTTATGTTTGAGCGTGATTATCAATATGTGGGTGTATTCTTGTGTTAAAAGGTGTAGTATGTAAGTTGGTACATATTCTTATGCAAGTTGCCCACAACTTAATTATACTAATATACAAGTATGAGGGAAAAAAGACCAAACATAGAACAGGCCAAACATCAATCATCTCTCTCTGTTCTCTCCATTTTTCTTCATTTTGTAAAACTTCCGCCTGCTGAAAAAGAGAATGATATGGATGGATGCACATATTTAAATACTGGTCATATGCTTTTGACCAGTGTGAGCAATCAGATGGGAATTCTGGATGAACAGAGAATTAAATATAAAATGACAAGCACAAAGGGAAGAAGTATTCTAGTTTGCTTTATACTTGACAATTTTTAAAATGCTTAAACTATTGACAATGCATTTTTTGTTAGGTAGGAAAGTTAATTTTAAAGATCAATATGGAATTAAACGAATAGAAGATACACATGAATTGTAATTTGGTCACAGAATCTAGTTATACTTGGAAGGTGGATGTAGGAAAAATACAATGGAGAAATTGAGACACTTACCAGTTTATTCGCAGATGCAGCACTCTCATTTGAGCTTGGGGAAGTAACAAGTGCCAACTCCCAGCCTGCTCCACTAGCAGAATTGTAACCAGTAGAGGGGGCATCAGCTGAGGGAGCTTCTACAGCAGCAAAAAGAAATTTTAATTTAGTTGAGCTGCAGCTTGACTCATCAAAATTTCAAATATTATGAGAAGAAACTTTAATGTAGTTGGAGACTCGAGCAGACTTGCCAAAGTCAATTTAAGCCCAATGGTTTCAACGTGGTGACCAAGATATGGATATCACAAAGGGCAAGGGAAAACTTATTTCCTCACTCAAGTAAAACCTATAGCGGGTTATAAGTATAATTACTCTTGCAACTTCCCAAAATAATCTTTCAAATCTTTCTATATACCGTGTAACTTATTTATTTCTCTTCATCTTCTTTAGTTGAAATCTTAAGTTAATTGTAGATTTTGCACTATCAATAATAAGATGACAGAGATTACCAAATGGAACAATGGCAAGAAACAAAAGCATTTTTTCTCATCAAGGTCCGAAGCATATGGAGTAGCATCATTCAATCCCTGGAAGCCATGTGATTTTCAAATTTTCAGCAAGGATCACAAATTCCGACTAATATACAAATTGGTAACAGACAAGTATACAACCGTAAATCATGAAAGGCGTAAACTGGTTTGACTAGTTACCAATAGGTCAAGGCGGTTCAAAACCCAAGTTTGAATTTCCACTTCAACTGTTTCTGCTGGAGGGGAGATAGTGGGCGTATGGTCTCCTCTTCTGAAGGTTTATTGTACTCAATGGCTAAGATCTTTTTTAGGAGCAGCAATTTTGTCAACAGAAACCTGCTTAATGATATGAAGAATCACAGATGAGGGAGATTATTTTATTAAAAAAATAAAAATAAAAACATTGCAGAGCAGGGCAGTATGGCAAAGACTTCCTTATTGGACAGAAGATGGACTTGGGTGAGATACATAATAGGAATAGAGCATCAGTTAGTGACAAACTTCAACATTGACCAATCAAACCAGTAATTCTTAATCATAAGAAATTCCCACAAGTCAATATCCCCATGTTTTTAATACTTCTACTCACAAGACCATTTTTGTTATTAAAAAAAAACATTTGCTAAGAGTTAAGACCATTTGTCCATTTGTTGACACCCATATCTGTCCAAACTCATCACCTCTGTGACGAACAAAGACAGCTAGCATGAACACCATGCAGATGAAATTATAAGTATTACAAATGTTTCAAGCTGTATAGCCACAAGAAAATGACATCTCCATGTACAGCTGCAAGCAATTATCACCATGTTACTCTATTCTAATCAATAAAATGGAGATTTTACCCTCTGTTTCAGATATATTAATAAACATTTTCTTTTAAACGAAACGGTGTTTTTACAAATTAACATGATGTTACTAAGAGCCGATAAACAGGATTTCAATTTTTGGTCAGCAACAATTAAGGGCCGGTCAATTTTAAATTAGGTATAATGATGACGCATTTATACATCTCAACAAGTTTTCCTGACATTTAAGAATAGTAATTGTCCCTACCTTATTACTGTGAACTGATGAGGCTCGTGGAGCATCTCTCACATACTCTTCCATAGCTGTTAAAAATGATGCTGGGGGCTGCACTGTTGATAAGCAAAATAGTTTAGTAAGGTCTTGTATAATAGCAACAATAGCCTAAGCTGTTCACTTGTTCAGGTATCCGTTAAAAAAACATTCAAAAGGCACCAGTAGAAAACCAGAAATCTGTTCAATCTTGATAAACCTCTCTCCACGACCAAGATCGATGCTTTTGCATATTTCGTAAAACTCAGACAGTCTCTCCGCCTGGAACTTCGAGGGAAAAGAAAAGGAAATGTTACGAGGCTAAGACAGTTACATCATAACATAGAAGAGCCCATATAAGATATCTCCCTAGAGAAAAGAATACAAGGATATAGGAATTAACAATATAAATAAATATTATGACAAAAGCGATACCTGCTGACCCGCCCTCCGGTATATATCAAGTGCTAATACAGCATCATGGCGTGGCATCTCAAAGAACTACCACAATCCCATTAAAGAAAGCATTAAATTGCAGAACGGCATACTAAACATCCATTACCAAATAATTGACCGCAGCACCACTAATAGCAGCATAGCATGCCACAATGAATTGCAAACTTTAAGTTTAAAGGGAAGGACTATACCTTATCAACATTTTAACTGTACCATCACTAATAGCACTGTAAATTTTCTTGCTTTCTGCAGCAACCTATTTGACATTACCAAAAGGACAAAAGAACTGAATTTACATTTTGCAAGAATATCATCCTAGAGAAATAACAGAGATACATCACATGTTGGTCAACTACCATTGAAAGTGCTAGCTGAATAACAAAATTATAACCGCTGCTCCTTGTGGCTGCACATCAAAAATCATAAACAAATTTTAATCTTCCACTTATTTACTTGGAGAAATTATGTAGTTGTGTGAATCTATTAGGTTCTATATAGTTCTAAGACATGGAAGAAGTATTTAATTTGGTATCCTTTGACACTTGAATGGAAAATCGTCAATGTGTACCTGGCAACCAAGAACACGAAAAAGAAGCTGTTGCAAAGCTGGTATTTGCTCAAGTAACTCAGCAGTATCCAGATCCCTTGTTCTCTGGAGATAATATCCAAACCATACATCATCATGGACTACTACAGATAAGAATATGTATGGATTTAAACAAATGTAAAAGGAAGAGATGGGTTGTCAATGCAATACAAAAGGTTATAGAGTTTGAAAAAAGATTTGCATGCAGCCCAGTAATATATTATCAAGGAAATCAAATCATTTAGATTTCAAACCTTTGAAGCCTCAATATTGTAATCAACATCATCATACAGAGGCCCACCAATAAAGAAACCATCTGGTCCAGTTGTCGTTTCCAGCACTAATTCACCTTTCTGCAGACCCTCGATATACAATCCCGGTCGACCAGAAAAGGACCGTCCTACAGATTGGAACTGTCGGGTAATCTTTCTCGAGTTTGTCGGGTAAAGTCATTTTTTTGGTAGTGACTCTTGGACTCATATCATTCACTGAGAGCTCAGATCCTTGTGTAACAGATATTTGTGATGTCACTGAATCCTTCATAATATGTTGCTCAGTGTGTATAGAGGAAGCTTGCCAACCCTTGTTACCAACAGCAAGCTTGTAAAGCATCACCTAGATCCATCAAATTGAACTTTGATTGACCCGATTATTTGTTACCTGGTTCGTTTCAAACCCTGCCCAGCTGTTGTAGGCAACACACAATCTGACAAAGATACTTGCCCAACATCAACACTTCCCAGAACATCAACTACAACAAAGCATACCATAGAAGAGAAAGGTCATAAAGGAACTTAAGATTGAGAAGGAAAAAAAAAATAGAGAAACAAAAATCCACTCACAAGTTTCTCCTGATACTTGAACCAAGTCTTTTTCTAAGCCTGATCTTGTTGCAACAAACAAACCAGTTTCTGATTTATAGACTCCTCCGCTCTCATTTGTAGATGTTCTTACAAGATTACCGGTGCGGCGGTACCCATCACACCAGCTGAGATAAAACAATCGACACAACAGAGATGTCAAATAGGTAAACATAATATTTGAAAAAAGTAAAAGAAAACAATGAGATGAAATTTCAAAATACAAGTTCCCCTGGATACTTCAACAACAATTTCCACAAATGTGATTGTGAGGGAACATCATCTAGTGAAATGAGATCCAACACTGCTGGAGTGTGGGACTTTTGCTCCAATTGTTGCCAGTTGAGCTCCTCCAAACCATGCCCAGTAGCCATACCAGAGGCTGAAGATGTCATATGATGCAGTTCACCAATATCATGTTGTTCATGATGAACTAAAAGTGACGGAGGTATGGTGTCCTAATCTATCAACTTATTTGGGACCAAAACCTCAACAGATGCATTGAGCAAAGTGTCTGAAACAATGGTGCGAGGCACTGGTTGAACAAACCGAGCAGCCATTTCTTTCTTGTGGCTGTTGATTTCACGACCCAGAGTATTTGTCATCTGAGAGAGGAATTTCCGACTCAGAATCAGATGTAATCTTCAGCTTGCTGTTTCCAACACAAGATAAAGGATCAAATCCACAACTTGGGTGAGAATGTGCCACTGACCCTTCACCTATACAATCCATCAAAGAAGTTGAATTCACTATATCCCACTGAACCTGGTAAGGGACCATCACTTTCAGCAACCTTATAAGCAATTATTTTATTCTGAAGCAATTTGGGGGTATATGGCCTTGTGTCCCAAAACTCTTCGCAACAGGAACAGTGTCTTTCACTCGATGAAGCAAGCATACGATGCTTAAGTAGCAGTTTCTTATCTACAAAACCTTCATGATCAATTACCAATTTACCCACCAATAACCTATATGTTTTAGAGTTGGATTTCTTTTCTGTGACAGATGAAAAGAGACAAGCTTCACACATTCCATGTACATCAGAAAGCTTAAAATGTTAAAAAGGAATCATCAATGGCAAAGTTAAGAACCTTATCAACTTTGGTTCCTTGCTTTTCCAGCATCCCGTCAAGTTGCACAAAAGGAAGATACAAACAAGAGAAAATTTCAATAAAATGATATTCAAACCAAGAAAGAAAATATGGGACGCAAAAAGAATAAATTTATAACGATAAATGAAAAGATTGTAAACCTTTTCTGCTTGAACCACAGTTCTAGGTAATCCATCAAGAATGAACCTTTCTGACATGATGGCCTCTTCATTGCTTCATCGATTATTCCAACAACCAAGTCATCAGTAACAAGTTCTCCTATAAACGAGCTCCACAATCAGGAATCGACAACAAATATAAACTTGTCTCATGACCAAAGAACACTTTGTAAAGTGTATACCTTCTCCATTGCTTCTTTCGCCTTAATTTCAAGAGGTGTTTTAGTAGAAACAACAGCTCTGAGCATATCGCCTGTAGCCAAGTGGCACAAACAACAGTCATCCTTGATAATAGGAGACTGGGTTCCTTTTCTGATCTGGGTGGACCTGTCAGTCAACTAATTTTTATTAATAGGTTTATCATATGTATTTAAATAAATCTTTAATCTAAAATGATAAAAAAAATACACATACTTGACACCATAATCTGGAATGGAATTTTTTTTCCATGTGGACCAAAAACCAGAATGCTGACAATGGTATATAAACATTGCAACAACACGTTCACCTAATCATACAAATGTTTTATGTAATATTCGATGTTGTCACTCAATAAGACGATAAGGAATTATCCCCTTGATAATCTAGAAAAAATTGTTACAAACAATTGAAATCAATCCTACTCACTTTATAAAGCCTTAAAAGGCAGTAAAAGTTTTTAATACCTTTGAAAGTTTGAAACTC
Source organism: Coptis chinensis (assembly GCF_015680905.1). Taxonomy (NCBI): domain Eukaryota; kingdom Viridiplantae; phylum Streptophyta; class Magnoliopsida; order Ranunculales; family Ranunculaceae; genus Coptis; species Coptis chinensis. The sequence continues at coordinate 32,545,386 of NC_141463.1, read as the reverse complement.
ACATCCAAATTCTAAGCTACAAACACAGACAAAGTACGACTTTACAGCCAAAATTATAGTCAAATCAATCAATTAGGGGTATAATATAAATCAAAATAAAAAATAAAAATAAAAATCATAATGTTTAAAGCCCCAAAATGAAATACCCATTCATCTCGCTCAAGAATCAGCAAAACATTAAAAAAAAAAAAATGTATACCGATGAGAATGAGACGCTTATCGGGTTTGGATTGACACTTGAGCCGACGAAAAAATCGATCATTGTATTATCTACTGATGGCACGTTCTCCAAATCCACTGCGGTAGAGCTCGCCATTATTTTATTTTTTCTGTCTCTCTCTGTGAAGAACCCCCGGGATTGGAAAAATGAGGAGTTTTTTTGGGTTGGTGTAACCAAATATTGAAATTATACCTGCCTGCCAATTTGCAGACGTTGGTTTCAAAGCTTGAAATTAGCAAAAGCAGATCAAGTCTGGAACTGAAATCTTTAGTGGCGAGGTGGAGAGAGAAGATAGTAAACTTTATGACGGTCTCTAAATGTTTTAGTGGGAAATTGAAATTTGGGCGGCATACTTAAATTTTTCACCGAGATAACAGGGGGAAGAAAATGGTTAAGGGCTGTCAGTCACATCTTCTTCCATCTAATCTATCTAACAAATAGAGAAGTGGGGCCAAAAGGACCTATCTAATGGTAGGTAATCATTCTTACCAAAATATGATTCGGTAGATCTAAGATCTAAGTGTGTGGAGAGTTTGTACAATTTTTTGTTAATCAATACCATTGAAATCTATCCAAAAATCAGCTAAATGTCAACAATTGTTGCTAGACTTATAAATTGTTCTATTTGGCCCATAAATAAACCGGGCCTCCAATTTTGACATGGTAGTGCATAATTGCCCCACCTAATTGATGCTATTGGGCTTATGAATAATGGGCAATTGGGATGGCCTTACCGAAGTCGCGACAAGTTGTTGGGGTAGCGCCGCGCCGCCGAGGTCTCACGCGTCGTGAGGCACGCATACCCTCGTGAACGCATAAAAATAACGACTTTGGAAACAACCTCCGCGATTCGCACAACATGGTTTCCACTTTCCATAACCAAAATCGGTTCTTTTAACCATATGGGACCCGATCCCGTTCAAACCACTAGTTCAACTAAAACTCTTATGGTTCTTTGTTAAAAAAGTAGTAAACTATATATTTAATTAATGTTAACAAATATAAAATAAAAAATAATTAATATTTGGGTTGAGTAAAAATCACCGAAGTTGAACCGATTTTTAACCGAAGTTTAATGGCTTCTAACTTGAATCGAATAGTTCAAATTGGTGTTGAAACCGGTCTATGTTGAACCAAGGGTAGCTCAGGACTCGCTTCATGCTTGAACTAGCCGAAGTCAGTAAAACCATGGGCACAAGCACTTCGTGCTAGAACAAATGCTACTAACCCTACACACGACTTGGTTCGATTAAGCTTGACGTAGAAAATTATGAGTTGGCAAAAGATAGCTTCAATCATATTGTCAACCGGGTGCACTGAGTTGAAAGACTTGATGGGCATATCATAATTGATGTAGATCTCAACATTTATGCCAACTTGGTCTATTTGAAAACGATATTACTTAACTTCGGCTAGATGATTAAACATGATAAAACTTTAGGTTTGCATTAGAATCACATAACACTAAATCTTAATCTATATAATCTTAATCTTACTCAGATAACTAATAACTTTACGTTGAGTAGATGCCTTATTTGAATTTTGATTCCCGGGGGCATAAAGGATGTAAAACATGGGAATTAGCTAAGCTAAAGCAATATTTCTCTAGAGATTGCTACAAACTTCGAAATCAAATGTAATAAATCACATTACATACACTAAATTGGTGTTGCTATCCCTCGGTTAGTAATTACGCCTAAGCAATCACCTATAAATAGGAGAACCATAACTACTTAGCATGACTTTGATCCTTATCTACCAAGGCAACTTCTATCATGGGGTGAATATTGTTGTTATTATAATGTCACATTGTGATTATCTTGTGACTGGGGGATGAATTTGTAACATTTGTAAATACATTACTTACATTTCTCGTACCTCGGTATTTAAAAGATTACTCAATGAATCTTCAATTGGACACCTTAACTATAAGAGCATAGGATAATTCCATTTCATTGATGACTCGGCCTATTCACTTGTTAAACTTAGTTTCATGTAAGAGTTATAATTGGACAAAATTTTTACGAAGAACAAAGAATCTAAAGAGTTATTATTGAACGAAATAACCCTAATTGAAAAGTACCTCTATACAAATCATATTAAAATGAATACTACAACATCTCGACACAAATCATTTATTTCAAAATTTCAACATAACCTCTTTTGTATTTTTAACGTTTTTAAGAATGTGAGACCTGTCATAATGCATTTTCAACCAAATCCAATCATTTTCCAATCAATCCAACAAAAGCAAGGAAACAATAGTTTACAATACATTACGTAAAAGAAGATAACATCGCTCTCCCAGAAGACGTTATTACATATACAAACAACACTAAAGGTTACACGTAGGGTGCAACATGTTCCAATCTTAATGTACACGCACGAAGAACATATTATGTCAAATCACATACCAAAATTCATTCATAAAACAAGATTCAAATGAATACATTTTATTTCTTCTTCATTTAAATCATATAAAATGAATTCCCAGCGTTTTAACTAATTAACATGTGAAGGTAAAAGACATGCATTAAGCGACTTCATCGTTTCTGTATCATCTTACTCAAGGTAGACCTGGAATTCACAGATTAATAAAGAGAGGTCAGTGTAGTAAAAGATGTAGATCGAAAAGCTTCAGGCTCCAAAACTTTAAAGGACATTCATACTAAATATTACACGAATATTTGCAAATGCCAATTTTAAATCTAAAAGTGTAGCAAATATATGAAAACTTAAAATTCTTGATGAGCCCAAGGCATTCTGAAAACAGTAATAAAATTCAAGTTCATGCAAATACCAGAAGAGAAATAAAATACAAAACCAGTTATTTCACTAACAACAAACTCAACCATACTAACATTTAGTTCTGATTTTAACCATACTCACATGCCACGGATTAAATAGTGAGACCACAAAAGGTCGAGGATGGTAACAAAGAAATGCTTGAGAGCTAAAATTCAAACCCCATGAACAGTTACAATGTATATTTTAGGTTGTACATGTATATAAAATGTGTCATTGCTTTAATGCTTAGCATTAATCTTAATAGTTAGTACAAATTGTCCACCCCAAACTTCACCACAAGTATTTCCAAATCTCCCAATATCGAATTCTCAATCAACACAAACACATATATTATAAGATACGTTTTAATCATAAAATACCTATAAGGGCCTACCTTAATTGGATGAGATTTATAAAGAAGATTTTTGCAACTACAAACGCTCTATCTTCAGACTCTTTGGCCTTCGCTAGTTCAGTTACACACTCCTTTACCTGTATTCGTATGGTATTTGGCCCTAACTAGAAATTAGATTTTGTTCTGAGAAACAAAACAACTTAGACACCATTTTAGTGAGAAGTATTGAGCATAATATGGTGAAATGATCAGACTAACAATTTCGACAAACACACTCAGAAGTCATAATTCTCAAAGATTCATGACCCAACAAAACACAATCAAGTAGCCTCCACACATAATTTTTTTTAATAGTTTTCCAATCTAAACCACTCAATTCTATATTTTCATATCCATGAACATAGAATAAACTGCATTATAAGGGAATTCTCTTATGTAACCATAATCCTCAAAGAAAGAACTAAAACTACCTAATAAGCACTCTAAACCCAACAATGTCAAATATAGTAATAGAAATAAGAACACTACATATGTGCTAGATTTTACGCTTTTAACCAATAAAAATCATCCCAAGTCAAACAATCCACCACCAAAGTAATCCAATTAATACCCCCACCTCACTAGTATACCAAATACCCAATACCACCAATGACTTTCAAAATCATAAAATTTTTGTAGTATTGTGTTTCATTAAAACAACGAAGTCTATTCACCTAAATAACTATGAGAAGAAGTTGTGTTTTATTAAAAGGTGGTGCTATGGCAACGTAGGGATTCAGTTATTCAAAATTAATAATTAATCTTCAACTGAGGTTTTGTAGTTAAAGGGGCACTCCTACAACTTGCTTAAACACCGAGTTGTATCATGGCTTGAGTAATATTTGGAGGGCTAGTAGAGCACCTTTGCTCAAAAAATTGCTACTGGTTGCCTCAAACCAACGACAAATTTAAGCTAAACTTAGCTGGTATATTGAGGAGAGTCTTTAAATTGTTGGTTATGGTATATGTTAGTTAAGAGTCTTACATATTACAATAAACCTTCTCTATCCTCACTACCTCATGTACTCTAGCAATTGGACAACCACTATATTAGTTTATGATGTATCCAAGTTTTTTAAGTCCCCGTTTTACATCACCTAGTGAAGTAAGACTTAAAGAATGGCCTCCTTCCTCTTTTTTAAGTCCCTGCTTCTCAACACATTTATAATAGGGAAGAAACAAAAAGGACACGACAGACTCGATCATAACATGTGTTTTGTCAACCATGATCCAGATATAAATCACATAACAACCTAAATAACAATGGCAGATTAAGAATTCAATCAATAGAAATTGACTAATATCTCTGGATCACTAATCATATATTACCAGGATGCTTAAAAAGAAACATCAGATTAACTGGAAGGATTTCTGCATAATGTAATATAAAATGCGCCTCCAGTCAATGGACGTATAACGTATTGGTGTTAAGATATCATTATTTACATTATGCCTCATAAAGTTCTCTTTTTTCACTCAAGATCCCCAAAACTTCCCCAATCATATCGGGTTCTAAGTACCAAAACAAACTAGTCGAAAACGTGAAAATAAAACCACGACCACCTATAAGATACTAATAACAGATTTTAAATTATGAAACAAAAATGTGTTCAAGATCATTTCTTGATGTCACAACTCACAACACAAATTTCTGTAACAATTCCATCGACAAATGATTAGTGGGATTCCCCATACTAGCTCAAGCACGCACCCATAATCAAGGACTGAGATGGCAAGGGAAAACATTATTTGAAATGCGTAAGCATAATTATGATAATACCTGCCCGACAAAGACATGGACAAGGAAGTGATTATCCTAGAATAGTTATTAAATGATGAAATGAGATCATGTTGACATACCAAATCGTCATCAAAAACTGTGAAACTTTTTTTTTTTTTATCTGAAAAGAAAAATGTCAACTCACTCTATTGAAATTTGCGATTGTAGAAATGGATACCCATCCTTGCCCATCCATGTATACGCAAGTAAATGTCCTTGCAAAGATTCTCAGGATTGAAACAACCGATCAAGTGGATCACAATATAGTAAGTTAGACAAGTGATGATTAAAACAAAACTAAATTGAATAACACATTCAAGACAATACCACATATTGATTACCTGGAGTAATACTCTATTTGTTTTGCTAACCTAGCAGGTAAAGTAGGGTCTAGAGGTGCTAAAAACATATAAGTTGTTGAATAAAAAATGGGAACACCCGTGCTGGTCTCAGGTTGGGGAACATTATATATTGGGGGAGGCATATTTGCAAGTGAAAAAAAAAACGTCAATAACATAGACAAATTAGATTACAAAAAATTCATATAATGAAAAATTACCTGAGGGAAGCCCGAGGGATTGACAAAAGGCCGAACAGGCTGGGAGCTAACAAATGGGGCAATACTAGGTGACATATGTCTCACAAAATTTCTTTGAGGAACCCTCTGCTACATGTGTCAATCCCTACTACCATTATAGCCCCGATGAGTAGTGTTTGAATCATGATTAGCAACACGATCATGCTCACCACTACTACATAAAACTCATATACCACTCATATATACAATGGTAAAAGCCTTTAGCCATCATTTTTCAAACCGTGGTAACAACCACCGTGACAAATACTTCTAACAAAACCGTGGTAAAAGTGCCTATTATATACCACGATTTTAGCTAAAACAATGGTATTAGGATTTGCGAACCGTGGTTAATAGTCTTTATAGTTTTCTATCCGAGGTGAACCGTGGGAAATAGTGATGTTATATCGACGACAGTTGGATAAAACCGTGGTTTATAGAATATCCTTATACCTCAGTTCTTACAAAACCGTGGTTTATAGACATTTAAAAAAAAAATAAAATAAAAGCCCCAAATTATTTGATTTTCATCATATTCAACCTCGCAACCTGTCCATTTTCACCATATCCACATTGGATTTAAAAACACATTGCTCAAATAAACAATTCATAGTGCAAAAAAAAAAAAAAAAAAAAATAGACATTGAATTGCTAAAAGAAGTTTGAACTTGTTCCATTTGGCCAAAACATCAAAATAATAATGACCAACTTGTTCCATCTAAAACATCAAAATAATAGCGACCAACTCCTCCATGTCTAATACCATTATCACTCTCCAATTTCAAGTCATCACCAATATAATGAGCTGCAGGAGCTTGTTTCAAAGTAACTATATAAACCGATGCCCCTCATTTCTTTTCATGAAACAAAACACCCCAAGTAAGTTAAAACTTTCTTCTTCAACAGTAAATTCTAAAACTTTTCTAGTACTTAGCTCATTTCTTTCAAGTACTAGAAAAGTTAACCAACAAAACTAAACACACTAGTCTTCAACTACTTTAACACAAGTTTAAAATGTGTCCCATCCAGGAATATTAGCTGTGGCCTCATTCACCTTTGTCACCAAACATGACCTGCAGTTGAAAGATTTTGAATGTAAGGGACTGAGGACTAATGAAGTTTTCTTATAGCTATCGGGTGTTAAATGCTAGCACAAACGTAAAGATATAATGTTATGTATGAATAGCAGAATTAACTTCAGGCATATGGCATACCACACTCTCCGGAACTCCAGGTGGTGGCAAGGACAAGTTTCTTGGTGGAGGACCACGAAGATACGATCTCTTGTCGAAGCGCCACTCCCCAAATTTTCCATATGTTAGCTTCCCCTGTAAATGTATCAATTAATAAAATAGATAACTTTAGAACCAATAATGCATCTATCCCATTCATGTGAATGCGTCAACAAAAGGAGGATTAGCATTACTTATAAATAAAACCAAATGAGAAAAGAGAAAACCATCATCAATTCTTAAAGGTGTTTACAATTAAATGGGAAAAATGCGACCCACCTTCAAAGAGTAGTCACATCCATAAGTATAATGGATAATAAAATTCTTTCCAACCTCAAGATCCCATGGGGGCTATTTCACCAATTTTGAAACGTTTTAGCACATAACATAGATAATTTTTTTTTTATCTATCACAACTTATAAGGGATAAAAAAAAAACATGTATCATAAAGTCATCTGTTAAGACTATTCACGCTGAGTTTCCACCAGTTTTCTTCCTTAAGAAGATACATTCAACTAAAGGATATACGCTTGAACTTGCAGTTTCCAAAACAACTTTCCCAAATACTATGTTTAGCAATAACATTTTCACAGAGATGCATCTTTACCGGTCACCAAGAAGATATGTGTGGCCTTTTCCCTGGATTATCTCCGGACCTCACGAGAATCTGTCATCCCGCAGATCGTGAATGTTCTTTCGCCAGACAACTTCTTGCCAAATCTGAAGTCTACAAGCTGTATTAATGGGGAAAAATACATGTTAATAATCTAATATCTAACCTGTGGTTGGAATGTCAAGCTGCTACATCCTGATACCAAAAAAAAAAGGCCACTAACGAATCAGATCATAACAATGACGAATTTCTACAAAACTTTCAGCTCCATAATGACTACAAACTTTTGAAGAAATTTGAAACCACTGTCATATGTCATAAAAAGACCTTCCCAGATTAACAATCTAATCCGTGAAAAACGGATCCACCCCAAATTTTGCTAAGTAAAATTTTTCTATTGCTTTAGAAAATTATGCATATCAAGGAATATGTACAAATACAAACACCCATAAATGTAGCTTATAGTATTTTCCAAGACCAACCTGTACATAGCCTCGCTACAAAGAATGACACGCATAAAGACAATCGTCGCGGATGATTCATCCAATGGGGTAAAGTATTGAAACAAACGGGCATGCCGGCATGTGTTCGAAATATTCCAATGTGTGTTTGATCAGCACAAGTGCATATAATTTGTGGTATAAAAGCGGATGGAATCAAGCTCTTCATCGTGTCTTTCTCTTTCAAGACTTGTGCTTCTTTACCCAGTTGTTTAATCTTACGCTTTGAGAACCTTTTCAAGCTCAAAGATGTTTTCTGTTAGTGGTCAAATATGTAAAGAATCAACTATCACTATATATTAAAGCAAAATTAAGAATATAAGCAATCACCAACCCGAGCCTCGAGAAAGAACAAGCCCGTTCAATCGCAATGTGGGAATACATACATGTTCTCCACTCCTACGGATCGAGATATTATTATTGAGTAATTCAGATGTTTATCTAATAAGCATAGCATCACAGACCATGAACTGAAGAAGGTTTAACAAGAAAATGTATTTTTGTTTAGGTCACCTTACCAAATCAGAAAGCTAAACTTTTGCCAAATTGGAAGCATCAGTTCTCTCAGCAGATTCCTTTGGATAATTCAAAGTAATATCCTTCAACCTGATTTCCATGATATCATACAATTAGGAACATGAAATATTAGTTAACTGGGATAAAAAAAAAATCCATCAAAAAGATTGAAACATACTTCAACAGAATCAAACTTCTCCTTTGTTACAAGAACACATACCACATACCACATGCATGCCTTGAAGTCTATACAATTTGCAATTGGTTTCACTTTAGAATTCTAAGTGAGACATAAAGACAGACACTCCCTCACAGCGTGCGGGGAAGGAAGTCCCAGTGTCGTGTGGGACCCCTTGATCCCCACGACCCAATTTTTTTTTATGTTTCTATATTGTAGTCAGACTAATTTTCCTATATAAAAAGTGTGAGAGAAGGCCGAAACTAACTTAACCAGATCCTCCCCGCTAACAAAGAAATATTAAACCGGTGGGAGTAAATTGTCCGGCAAAAAACAAAATGTTGATATCTTAATACCTTCAAAGAAAGAATAAATCACATTTAAATAGACTCACAAGTCAAAACAAGAAACTTATAAATAACCGCAAAGAATATGTCTTACATCGCTATGCTAGCTCCCGAAAGACAACAACTTTTCAGCTGTATAAAGTTGCGTAACCCCAGAAACCTCTTCATTTTTTTCTTCTCCCGCAATTCCAAAATTAGTTATCATACATCACCAAGATCATTCAAAGCATGCAAGAACAGATCAACCAAGACTCGCTACCCCTATTAGATATTATAAAAAAAAAAGGGAATAGAATCAACTAGCCTACAACAATTAGAATGGAATCAGATTACTTAAGAAAGAAATTTCAATCTATTTCAGGAAAATATTAATTGAAAGAAAAAAAAATACTAATCAAATATATTTTGACACTATTACCCTGGGTGGCCAAGACCTCAAACTCACCACTCGCCAACAACATAAAAGCAATCCCCTCCACCCCCGCAACACAGGAAAATTAGTTCAAAGATCCGTGAAGTATCTAAAGATGCACAAGAAAAAACTACTATATGTTTAGCTCAAATAGCATATTTATAGTGTAAAAAATAACCGAAATGCTCTCGCTTGGCTTGGCTCGTTAAAGCTCGGCTCGTTTAACTATATGAGCGAGCTCGAGCTCGAGCTCAATTTAAAGCTTGTGTAATTAGCGAGCCGAGCTTGAGCATGGTAAAGCTTCGGCTTGTTTAGCTCGAATTCCACCCTTATCCGTCTGACAGGCAGTGAATCTTAATACATGCAGTTATCATTGTACCTAATAGTAGATTGGCGGAGATACACCCAAAGACTAAGGTTCCATAAGAGTGGTTATCTTAACCCGGTAAAACAGACCTAAGGGTGCATTGGTACAAAATAAAATAAGAGGAATGAGAGTAAAGTATACACTAGATAGGGGTCCAAGTCTATCCTACCCTAATCAAGATATATTGGGCAAATCTCCATAAATTTCTCATCACAATCAATTAATGACGTTGAAACTTTTCAATAAATTATGGGAATATGGGCTAAACAGAGAAGGAAATGAAGAGCCAAGAACCGGTTAGTATATGGATGTACACGTAACACCATACATTATATGGATGTACTTCTCCTCGAGTTTGTGTTTCTCTCAAGACATAACCTAGCTTGTAATTTTAAGTGAAGTTGCCAAGTTGGTGATCATCATTCTTCAAGAAATTTAGAAACATGTGGGGGAAAGAGCAGGTGTATACAATTATCAAATATGATTAAACAATCAGTAAAATATACTTCATACACTTAATTAGGTCCGGTAGAGGTTATTGTTCTCTTATAACTAACACAAAGTCCCAAATACCCTTGTCTCTCCAAATCTTGCATGAAATCAGACATAGCATTACTAATAAACAATTTAGTCAAACACTTTATAGACGGACTACAAACCCAAAACAGGGAGATAACATCACCCAAACAACACATTATTTCCAGTTAAGCAAATTAAGGAGTTAAGAAGAAGACAACTTATAGAGGATGCAATCTAAGTTTCAGATTGGTAGAACTACAATAAATTTTTCCAAACCAACAAGAAAATAACAGAAATAGAATGACTCTTTCAAATTTAATTGCCAAGAAGACACATGAGGATTTCTCAAAAGAGCGGTAATTTGATGATAATCAGGGATTACGCACCATGAGCTTTGAATTAAAATGACAAATTTAATTTATAAATTTTGAAATCGCAATAAAAAGAAACACATAAAATTTTTTGAACTAAAAGCCAGAAATTCTTACCAGATCAATTGAAAATGGAGATTTTTTTGAAGTGACCAAAATTGCAACAGAGATAGAACAACCTTGTCCGAAATGATGAACACGACCGGAGAAATCTGGGAGAGAAGCGAAAAACCCTAAGTGACAATTGAAAAGAGGGAGTTTTAGTTGTTTTTTGTCTATTTTTGTTTTTTCTCTTTTTATTATTTTCTCGAGCAAGTGATTTTGGAGACTCTTTATCCACGGTAGGGGTAATTTTTGGAAAAACATAAACCACCATTTTTCGGAAACAAAGGGGGGAATAAGAATATCTTAAAACAAAATGGGCAATATTTGGTAGTACCGTGGCATATGCGGATATTATATACCACTGTATCACGTAAACAGTGGTATTTGCTTGTACCTAGATTTGCAAAGCGAAATGTACCGTGGTAAATGACTATAACCCACTGTTATTATAAATACAGTGGTATATACCATTTGACCAACCGTGGGTAATGACCCTTTTTGTAGTAGTGCACGCCTATTATTTCCAAGCCCATAATGGTTGTTCCCATCACCATGATGATGTGCCCATCACCACCTCTTCTAAAAGAATTCCTCCTGCAGTGCTTTCTCTTGTCCGGTATTAGGTGACCTAGATTGATAGTATATATATGAAACATATATTTATGAATGGAAGTGTGGAACTAACAGTGCATATAGGTAATGAGAGAAAATTATACATTTTCTAGAAATCAATATCCTCTTAGCAAACCTTCAAAACCCATTGTTCTTTTCGTAATCTTTTAAAATAACATTTTTCCGGTTCTTCTGGTTCTACCCCTCTCATTGTGTGGCCAGGAATAGTGCGCACCACTACTTTCAAGTACAACTCAAGCAATCAAGATTTAGCATTTTAATTATCTTCTGCAAAATGAGCAAAAGTTATTATTATCGTTGTTCTATTTGCTTATCAACTTGAATTCCTTCGATGTAAACCCTAGGTCCGTAACTGAGCACAACCATAATAAATATGCTACTACAACATGGAAGTCTAAACTCAGAAACGACAAGAAATCCTAATTGCTAAAAAGCAAAGATGTCATATTAGCATTGAAATGAGATGGCCTTGTTTCTAGCAATATGGAACCTCTAGTGGGAGTGCAAATTTGCTAGTGAAGTATGGAAATGACTAATGAATTGGTTCATGATTATGTAATACTTCACCAATTTCAATGAGGCTATATGTCTAGAAATAAACGGCGAAGTCTATTCACTAAACAACTATGAGAAGAAGTTGTCTTTCATTAAAAGGTGGTGCTATGTCATTTGTAGGGATTCAGTTATTCGAATTAAATCTTCAACTGAGTTTTTTGTAGTTAAGGGGCATTCCTACAACTTGCTTAAACACCGAGTTTGTCACAGCTTGAGTAATGTTTGAAGAGCTAGTACAACACCTAAGCTAAAAAAAGTGCTACTAGTTGCCTCCAACCCAACTACTGAGTTTAAGCTAAACTTAGATGGTGTATTGATGTATCGAGGGGAATCTTTAAATTGTAGGTTATGGTATATATATATGAGTTAGAGTCTTAGAGATTACATTGGTAATTTCGTATTGATTATCCAAACTACAATCAACTGAAGAGATAGTAAATCTCGTTCAAAGAAGATGACCCCTCTAATAATAACCTATTACATATCTCTACCTAAAATAGCTAAATCTTTTGTGGGAGCTGTACCGAAAGATAATTAAACGATAATAATAACTTTTATTGCTCATTTCTGCAAAAGTTTTTAGAACCGATTTGGGCCTAGGCGAGTTGGTTGGGCACCGTATAGTGCCTAGAGACCTGCGGCCGGTCGCCTAGGCTGATTTTTAGAACACTGCCTACATGTATTTCGAATAAAGTTTCAATCCATCAGTCCAAAACGCATTGAATAGACACAGTTGTTAATAGTCATAAATCAATTCATGTATTGTCCAATATAATTTCTACCATATTCGTTTTTTTTTTGTTATGTATACACTCATTTGTTCAAACTTTTCCATATGTTCATTCTACTTAATTCTGCCTTTCACAGTCACATTCTATTATATCATCAAAGTTTCAAATAACACATGAATTGAATAAAAAGGAAAATAAATCAAACAAATTAATTATGAAATTTCACATTGGCTGCACCAATTTAAAAATAAGATGAAATCAACTAACCTAAAGAAAAGGCAAAAATTGTAAATAAATCTTCTCATTCTCTCTCCTCTCTAAATCAACATCACCACCAGGTACCTATTATCAAGCAATATTTAGTAACCAAATGGACTAAGAATATACCATATGAGAAAAAGGCAGGGAGATGTAAAATTGAGATGTATATACTTGATTTGATTAGGATCACCACCATAAGTAGCACTTGATAATGCCCAAGCAGCCTCTTTCTTAATATCAAACTCAGCAGTTTGGAGCAAATGAACTAAGGGGCCAATAATATCTGCAGCAATTACAACCTGTAGAATAAGAAGATATATTAAGGTAAAAATGGATTAAACGAAATAATAAAGGAATATTTTTAAGATAAGTTTTACATTCTATGCTTTTAAAAGCGCAGACACCCCCAAGCCGGGAGAGCTTTTGCCGGCCTTGTTCACATCACATTTCATTTCTTTCACAACCAAATGTAGGTATAAAAGCAACAGCTGTGTTTCTTCACTTTAAAAATTCAGGTAACATTCCTAATTAGGTTTTAACCTAAACTTAGCCTGATTCAAGGATTTGTTGTGCTAATTATACAACCAAAATCCCTACAAAGAAAATGTAAACTCTTATAAAATTTTGTAGTCTTGAAGTGGCAGCAAAGTTTTAAACTCAAATTACATCTTATTTCAAAGGATTTCGGTTGTGGAAGCACACCCACCAAGTCCTTGAACCAACATACAATATCAGGATAAAAAAACATATCCCAATTCACAGTAGCAGACTAAATATGGTAATAATAGAATAGTGAAAGGAGAATATATTCCGTACCTATATCCGATCCTTATTTCCAACAAATATTTTTGAAATGGTCCAACAAGCTTCTTTCTTGATACTCTTCTTGTGATTATTTGTTAAGAGGCTCAACAGGCAAGGAAGCTTTGAAAGTTGATTATAGCCTATAAAAAAGTAGAAGAAAATCATCAAAGACAAAACAAAGTAAAGATTCAACGGTTAAAAATATATTAATGTCTTTAAAAACTTTTTATTACTTAAATAGTTACATCATATCTCTCCCTAACCAAGTAAAAACCGGTTATAAACTTGTTTGCCCTCTAGGGGGTTCAGAGTCACATCACTAAGACTCTTAAAAAAAAATAGGTGTGGGCTCATTTTGTAGAGAAGACAAACACAGATTGACAATGACTGTAATAAGATTAAACATATTTGACTATAAAACCATGTCGGAACAGATCATGCTGATTTTTAGGGAGGGGATCTCTCACAAACATCAAATTCCAACATAACTCGAGTGACCATGAAAGATAGAATCAATATTAATGGGAGAATTTCACTATATGTATTACCTGAGTCTGCATATCATCTCCAGTAACAATATTTCCTACTGTTCGAAGGGCAGGGATTAACACTGAAGGCGATGGATGATTGAGAAAGAAAGAATGCATATGTTCAAATTTCAATCAACCGCAGATAATTCATCAGTTGATATATTTTTAATAGAACTTAAATGAAATCCAACACTCACATCAAGAGCTCAACAAGCCGAGGACAGACACCAACTTGGATTTTGTCATTTGTACCATCAGACAAATAAGAATCTTTATAAGATAGTGCCCAACATGCATCTGTCAATACTTCCTCATCACTTGAATGAATAAGCTGCTCAAGAGCAGGAGTGTAGGCTTTGATTACCCAAAAGTAATCACAAATAAGTTACACCACAGTAAAATATCTACTAGAATCTATGTCACTCACGATATACTATGTGGATATCCAACCTGCTTTGAAAGGAGGCATGGTTTCCCCACGGAAAAATTTGATAAAGTCGAAGTGGCATTTCTAAGCATAGAAAGCTTGGCATGCTCATTCAACTGTGCAAGCAATGGGATCAAGGCACCATGGCCAAGAACAAGACCTCGGCATTTCCTATACTTCTGATAAGATGATGAAGAATAATAATTTCCGACCAGTAAACACTCCAATTGCTACAAGTTGATTATGAGAACTCTCTATTTAATCACCATGTTCTTCGCTTTTCAGGTGCATGAATTGAAAATAAAAATAAAATTTTTAGGGAGACGAAACTTGGTGGAGTCGTGCAATAAAAAAAATCTAATACACTATTTTTTTTTTTATTGAAAGTGATATACCCTTTTTACCCTTTTTTGTAAACTTATTCTCTTGGTTGCCATTTTGCGAATGAGTGGACAAGACTATCACAGATCCGATGCATCTCGTGCAACATAGATTTAGCGTTAACAATAAAGTAAATAACTTTATATATTGCTTTTAAAATTTATTAGATTGAATTTGGATAATCCGATTCAATCAGAAGTACTTTGTTGTGGTAACAACAATCTACACATTTCTAAATTTTCTATAAAACGAAGTTTGTTATTGTTCAGAATTTACAATAAAAAGAATGGTCTTACTTCTTCTGAGCTGCAGCAAATAACTGTTCATTGTGCAAGAAAACCACATCTCACAGTTTCCCCGACCTGAAATTAAAATAGATTATAAATTATTAGAAACCATACAACAAAAGCTATAAGAAGATTCAATCTATTGGTGTACATAACAACCCACCACCTCTCTCTCTTGGAGGACTTGTGATCATCTTGTAGAAGTAAACATGATGACCATATGTTGAGCATTTGAGTATATAGGCTGTAGTTAGGAGCCTCCAACTTGTAGGTGGAATTAACAAAGAGATATCACAGTTGTGATATATACCACTGAACATGAAAACTAAGGGAAACGTCCAAACCTCAGATATAAAGTAGAATTAGTATAATTATATGATGTGTTGAGTAATAGTTCATGTATCATTCCTCCAAGACTAGAAGACATGTCTTCTATAAATATTTCCTTGCTCAAAAGGGGTAGAGTTGTGCTGTGTAAGTTCCTAGAAGGTGATTCGTATCAAAGCTGTCCGGATATGTACCAATACTAGTTTTCAGTGATATAATCAATTTCTCATTTATCTTGGTATATAACATAGTAACATACAATGAAGAAGAAAGTACAAATAAATCATGGTCGCAATTGCTATAGTGAGTAAAATTGGACCTTAGGAGTAATACTTTCGAATCTTTATTAGCTAAACCAATGTGCTAATGTATCATCCAATTATCCAAATTACACATGAACTGAATGGAAAATAAAGAAAACAAACAGTTTAATTTTAAAATCAAATAGAAGCAATTCAAACAGGGATGAAATTGAGTTTGCATTATACTACAAAAATGTGAACCCCACCGATCTACTTACCTTAATTCACCCCATCTATATGTTTATGCTTTTGAAACTAGTTTTAGTATAACTAACTGCTCAAACCACAACACTACCTAGAAAAACTAATAGTTTCAGTATAACTAACTACTCCAATGTGAATACTTTTGAAGAAACTATACTGGTAATATGGTGCAATTTGTAGGTTAAAATATGGGTCGTATTAAAATCAAAGAATGTAAAAATACCAATAGTCACATAATAATAATAGTAACAATAATAATAACTAATAAGAATAATAAATCACAATGGCTGTAATGTTAAACCTACATAGCTCACATTACCATAAAAGAATTGATAGGCTAAAGAGCTACAACATTCAAATGGATACAATTTCTAGACCATTCCATTACACCTTTAATGGAAGATTATAATGCCAAAGTAGTGTCTTGCAAATAATACCCTCACTCTGTAAACAAATCAAGATTCCATGAAGTAATGTTTGCTTGGAGACTAAGATGCACCAAGTCAATCAGTGCTCTTTTTCACTATCCAGGCTTGTGGTTACTAAGAAAGAAATAAAAGTAATCAAAGCATCAACATATTCACAAGCCCAACTGCTCCAGCATATACTAATCCCATTTAGAAGACTTCTAAAGGGAAGAAGTCACAAAATACAAGAAAAACAACCATCTAAAGGGACTCAACAAGAAAAGCACCTCACTTTTTATCATGTATATATTGGGATAGACCGAAAAGAGATAGAAATTAGGAAGCCTATATTTTATATTGTATATACACCTAACCATGGATATCTGGTTCCGTCAACACCTCTAATGGGTTGGCAAAACAGCAAAAAGAATCCTTGGTTGGATGACCTCATGCTGATATTGAAAAATATACTTTTCATTTGACATCTTTTGTGAGCAATTTAGTGTAATTATCACTCAACCAAGTACCCACCATCTAATTCTATTTGTTTCGCGTAGCAAAGAAAATAATAACATCTTAAAAGAGAAATATTAGTCAAGTACATTTTAAAAAGATAATTACCAATGCAACAACAATCTTCTCCTCGGTTGTTGACCATTGCAATGAAACACAAGCACAGCAGGCACGGACAAGGACTTGCATCTTGACAATGGCCTAAACATAGCGCAATGCTCCTAGCCTCCTATAGCATGCCTTCTTTCCAAATGCCCATAGAAAGCAGCTTGCAACTTAACTGTATTCTTAAGTTTCAAGAGTGCTCTCTAAGCCTATTAAAGTCAATGTAAAGAAGAAACAACAAATATAAAATCCACAAATACTAAGTAACCAATCAAATATTCCACAAGTATGGAGTCGACTAAAGAAATCATGTTTCCTCCATTCAAATCTATTTAAAGTTAGAATCATATCATGGAAATAAAAAAAATACAGGGAAAAGAAAGTACCAAGTATGCTCTGATGGCAGCTTGGACGACGATGGCAGAAAATTCATTCAAGTTGCAACTAATCTCACTTGTATTCTCTTTTGTCACTAACGTACCATTTTTTTCAGAAATCTGCATGGAAACTAAGGGGTCAGTCTTGGCAACACTTTCTTTAGCAATCAACAGGACAGAAAATTTTGAATTCACTGTAGTTGACAAGGGAGGCATTTCTTCAGTCCATTGCGATACAGAGATTTTTTCAGGAACACTGCGCCCATTTTGTGCATGGAACTCGTTACTAGTTGATTCCAGGTTCTCCTTATTTCCAGAAAATGGAATTTCTAAGGTCACAGTGTTACTTAGCACTCGATACCTTGTAGATTTCTTCTGGAAACTCCACCGCATCAAAATTTTGTAGTGTTTGTCATATACTATATCCCACCCACCCCATATTCCCCCTCCCCCCCACAATAGAAATACTAGTAACAATTAGTGGAAGCACACGCCCATGGCAGAGAATCCTATAGGGGGTATAGGTTATGACAATTACTACTATTTTTTGTGGGAAAATTGGTGTGGGCTGTAGCCCTTCCCCCCCGGCGGAGAATCTTGGATCCGCCTTTGAGTAGTGTTCGTAGCATGGCAGCACTTCACTGCCAATTCTAAGCCTGGTAGTGGCATGTGCCAGTTTCCCAACTGATGTATACTTTCAACAATTCCTACAATAAATCCTAATCCTTTTCATAATTGGGGTGTTACATCTATTCACTGAACAACTATGAGAAGTTGTCTTTCATTAAAAGGTGGAGCTATGGCACCCAGGGATTCAGTTATTCGAACTAAATCTTCAATTGAGTTTTTTGTAGTTAAGGGGCATTCCTACAACTTGCTTAAACACCAAGTTATGTGTCACAACTTGAGTAATATTTGAAGAGCTACTAGAGCACCTAGGCTAAAAAAAGTGCAATTGGTTGCCACCAACCCAACGACAGTTTAAGCTAAACTTAGATGGTGTATCAAGGAGAATCTTTAAATTGTTGGTTATGGTATATGTGAGTTCGAGTCTTAGAGATTACATTGGCAATTTCGTATTGATTATCCAAACTACAATCAATCTCATTCAAAGAAGATGACCCTCTAATAATAACCTATTACAAATACCTACCTAAAACAGCTCAAACCACCTACAGGTATTTTGAATAAAGTTTCAATCCATCAGTCCAAAACACATTGAATAAACACGATTGACAATAGTCATAAATCAATTCATGCATTGTCCAATATAATTTCTACCATATTCATATGTTCATTCTACTATACTTAGGTTCCACAGTCACATTCTATTAAATCATCAAAGTTTCAAATAACACTTGAATTGAATAAAAAGGAAAAATAAATCCAACAAATTAATTCTGAAATTTTACATTGGCCGCACCAATTTAAATAAGATGAAATCAGCTAACCTAAAGAAAAGGCAAAAATTGTGAATGAATATTCCCAAGGGCAAAATATCCACTATTCCAATGTGCTGAGATCGATTCTACTCTCACCAATGGTGCAGGAAAAAACTATAAAAATGTATGCACTAAAATATTGAGGATTCGTTTCCATTAGGCAAGTAGTTTAATAAGAAAATGCTTTATCACTTTTCTTGACAAAAGAAAATGCTTCATTGTTCATACCTCAAGATAATAAGTAGTCCCGGCACGCTCCTTTTAAATCGGATGAGTAAACAACAGAGGCTTTATATTCTTTTCGACTATCGATCGAGCACCTTCAAGAAAGAAAGTACCCAATCAAGTATCAATAAAAGGAAAAGGATCTCCAGAAATATACACTTACTTCTGCTTGTTGTCTCCCAACCTCATTGAGTTCTTCGCTTTTCAGTTGCATGCATTGAAGCGAGAGAGAAAAATTTTAGGGAGATGAAACTGGTGGTCATACAAAAGAAAAATCTAATACACTATTTTATTTTTAAAGAAAGTGAGATACCCTTTTTACCCTTTTTTGTAAACTTATTCTACCGGTTGCATTCGGCAGAATGAGTGGACAAGAATCAAGCGTATCGCTACATCTTGCGTATTGTAGATTTAGCCCAAATAAATATGAAAACAACACAGTAGTAGTCCTACTGTTCTAACAATTCGGAAAGTTTCTTATTCAGTTGATCACTAACGCAAAGGCTTGCAAAATTACGTATTTAAAAAGAAAGATGGGTTTAGAGAAGAAACTTCACGAACTAACGACATTGTGTTTTGGTAGTGATGGTGAAGTTAGTATCTGGCCTAAAGAAGAAAATAAAGTTCGTTCAGTTATTAAGAGGTACAATAATGGGCTAACAAAGAAGAAGAGGGTAGAGGAGGATAAGTGGGTGTTTGGTTCTCATTTTTTCAAAAAATCATTTTTTCTTAAAAAATATTTTTATGAAAAAGTATTTATTCTAAAAACAGTTTTTCAATAAACATTTTTTATTGTGATTTTTCTTAAAAGCTATTTTATCAAATCAGATTTCCCATTATGTTTCTCGATATATTTTGGTATATTGTGGCATAAATCACTAAAGTCTAAAACATCCGGAGAGTTCATTTGCCTTGAACACCCAAAGTGTTTCTTTCAAAGAAAAATAGTTTTTTAACTTGTAAAACAAGTTTTATCTAATTATCATAAAACAAGTTTTTGGGACCAAAAAGTGTTTTTGGATGAAAAACTATTTTGTTTTTTAAATAGAAAACCAAACACATTTATTTTTTCAAAAAATATTTTTTCACTAATAAACACTTTTTGACAATAAATAAATAGGATCCAAACACCCCCTAAGCTTAATGAGTTATCGAGAGAGGGTTTATCTAGTTTGGTTAGTTTGTTGGTTAAGGTGAGAGAGAAGGAAGAGTTGCGGTTAGTGGAAGTGATCTAATGATACATGATGACGCTGCAACAATGCCGTCGAACGATCACATTACAAGTGAAAGTGGTGATTTTTTGTGGAGTGACGTTGATTTTGACCACTTTATTAACTTTGATATTTCTTATGTTGATCTATCAATGAGTTATGAATCCCAACCGCAACCGCTCCAGACAATGCCAATGTTTGGAGGGACTAATTCTATACTGGGGATGGATTCTTGATCAATGTGGACGGACCTAAGTGGTCCAACCCACTTACATCTCCCACTCGCCCACATAGGGCAAATCTCAATCTCTTTTATTCATCTTTGCGTACATGGAATAAAGTGTGCGACCTCATGAGAAAAACAAAGAGCAACAGGAGCGATATTATTAAGTTTTCACCCAACTAATAAAAATGCATCACCCAGAAGCATCTCGTATATGCCTTAGACATTGTTGATTACACTGGAATCAACACTCTTAATCCCTCGTATAAAGCAGTGCTACATCCCCTCCTTGTTTTGTACTCATGACATTAAAATATATAGTCGCGGGCCCGCTATGAGTCACAAAATATATGTAATATCAAAAAGTCTTCCCTAAACATTCATGCATGCCATTTCAATTATATTTAGTCGCTTTCCTAGAAATGCCCCGTAATATAGTAAATCTCGTCTTACTTAGGAAGCACACTAAAGTAGCGTCACCAAATATTCTCTTCATGACATAACCTTAGGTTAAAAAAGGCATACAATGGGAAAATGTTTTAATTATCCCAGTGGCTCACATAACAATGAAGAAGGGAT
The DNA here is from genome assembly GCF_015680905.1 of Coptis chinensis. Lineage (NCBI taxonomy): Eukaryota > Viridiplantae > Streptophyta > Magnoliopsida > Ranunculales > Ranunculaceae > Coptis > Coptis chinensis. The sequence continues at coordinate 32,523,943 of NC_141463.1, read as the reverse complement.
TCATTCATTGTTCTCAGTATTTGTCGACAAATCACATACAATATGTTATGTATGATATGGTGTTATCCCATTAAAATAGGTATGTCACTTGCTAAACTGTAACACCATACGAATTTTAGTCTAGTCGCTAAACAAGCGCCTAACTTGAATTTTATCCCAGTCACTCTCTAGCGCCTGTAAAGAAAAACACTTATATTCGGCTTAACTACATGCTACATAAAATTGTGGACAAATTTTATGTTCGACCTTTGTTTTATAAGGTCTCATCTTAGTTCAACTAAGGTGACATTCAAGAATTTAAAAAATATATATATTCTTTTTCGTTCTTCTAGCGCTAAGAATATAGATGTCTCATCTTGCTCGCTCTCCGGCCAAGCGCTAAGGTGAATCACCTATGTGAGTAGGTCGATTCAAGCCCCGTGACAAAAACAAATCAAGAATGTGTAATTAAAAGAATATTCCAAAAAAACTGAATTAATGAAATATATCAAAAACAATGTCAATTACATAAAAGATATCCAAACATATCAAATCCTACGAAGTCCCATACTCCTAACATGAGATTTAAACGCATCTCATGCAATAAGTTTAGTCATGGGATCAACCAACATGTTAAGCGTGGAGATATGTTTCAAGACCACATCTCCTATTGCAACCTTATCTCGAATGTAGTGAAAACGAGTCTCTATGTGTTTGGCCTTCCCATGATACTTAGGATCCTTGGAAAATGCTAGAGTTGCAGTACTATCACTATAAAGTAATACTGCATTCTCTGCATGAGCTGTGATATCTAAGAGTATCAAGAATTTTCTTAGCCAAACAGTTTCTTGGATTGCAGTTGAGCAAGCAACATACTCTGACTCCATTGTAGACAAAGCAACACATTTTTGCTTCTGGCTACACCAAGTAATAATTCCACCTCCGAGCACAAAAGCATAACCCGAAGTGGACTTGTGCTCATCTTTATCACCAGCCCATTCTGCATCGGTGTAACCTTTCAGTTTCAAGTCTCCACCATGGTAACTTAGGACAAAATCAGCAGTCCCTTGTAGATATCTGAGTATCCTTTTTCATAGCTTTCTAATGAGCTGGACCAGGATTACTCTGATAATAACTGACTAACCCAACTGCAAAGCTGATATTTGGTCGAGTACACATCATGGCATACATCAGACTACCAATTGTAGCCGCATATGGCACATTGGACATTTGATTCTTTTCTTCATTAGTTTTGGGACACTGATCAAGGTTTAAGTCACATCCTTTTTCCAATGGGGTGTCTATTGGTTTGGAGTTTTGCATACGGAAACGCTCAAGAATCTTTCTAATGTAAGTCTCCTGAGACAAACCAAGAAATTTCTTTTTGCGATCTTTCGTGATCTTACCTCCTAACACATAGTCTGCTTCATCCATATCCTTCATGTCAAAATTGGAGGACACCCACTTCTTAGTGGCAACAATGGAATCCGTATCATTCACAGCTAAAAGAATGTCATCAACATACAACGAAAGGATAAGAAAACTCTTTCTGGATCGTTTAGTGTACACGCAGTGATCTTCTTCAATCATCTCAAAACCAATTGAGGTAATTGAATTGTGAAATCTGAGATACCATTGCCTAGATGACGTACTCCATTTGAAAAAGTTATAAATCATGTTGTGCGACAATAGCTAGAATGAGGCGAATTGAAGCGAATCTCACCACAGGGGAGAATGTCTCTTCATAGTCTATACCCTGTTGTTGGGTATATCCTTTCGCCACAAGGCGTGCTTTATGCTTGTCAATTGAACCATCTGCCTTGCGTTTAACTTTAAAATCCATTTATTTTCAACAGTTTTACGCCCAGGCGGAAGATCAACTAACTCCCAGACCTCATTTTTCCCCATTGAGCTCATGTCATCTTGCATAACAACCATCCACTTGTCTCTAGCAGGAGAAGAAATTGCTTCTTTGAAAGAATTAGGTTCTTCCTCATCTAATGGAGTACACATAAAAATATCCCCTTCAATCTCGAAATGACGACAGGGAATATTTCCACGTTTACTCCTACGCACTTGAGGATCTAGTGGTACACTCCCACTGTCTGGTACACTCCCACTAGGTTGAAAACCACTCCCACTATCTTCAGCAATTACAGGATGAGAAATTAATTCCCCACCCTCGCTTGAAGATGGTAGGATGTTTTCGTACTCCTCTATCTCATAGAGGTCAAGATCTTTCTTTGCATTACTTATGCTAAGGAAATCATTCTCAATGAAATCTATATCACGAGACTTTATTTCTGTCATTCCTCCATCAGGATGTTTACCATACATAACATAACCTTTTGAGCTATTAGAATACCTTACAAAGATACACTTTCTAGCTTTAGGGACTAGTTTCCCATACTTATGAGAGATGTTGTGAAAAAAACCTGCTGAACCCCATGGGTGCAAATGCTCCAAACGGGGCTTTTCACCTTTCCAAAGTTCATAGGGTGTTGAAGGAACTAACTGAGAAGGCACTCGGTTAAGTATGTAAGAAGCAGTCAAAAGTGTGTCCCCCCAAAATGATATAGGGAGATTACTTTGCGCCATCATTGATCTAACCATATCTAATAGAGTTCTATTTCTTCTCTCCGCTACACCATTTTGTTGCGGAGTATAAAGAATAGTTAATTGTCTGCATATCCCTTTTTTCTCACATAGTTCCTTGAACTGATCAGATAAGTATTCACGTCCTCGGTCAGTTTGAAGAGTTTTTAAGCTCCTCTCTTTCTGTGTCTCAACCTCTACTATAAAGCGTTTAAAACAATTCAAAGCTTCATAGCGGTGAGTTATTAGATAGACATAACCATATCGTGAGTAATCATCTATAAGAGTGAGAAAATAAAAGGCACCATGATGTGCCTTAACATTCATAGGCCCACAAATATCTGAGTGGATTAGCTCAAGCGGCTGAGTAGCTCTTACTACCTTTCCAAAAGGCTTTCTACATGCTTTACCAGCTAAACATGGTTCACATATAGGTAGGTCAACCTTAGCGAGTGGGCCCAATAGGCCTTCTCTCGCTAATCTGGTCATCCCATCTTGTCCTATATGACCTAGTCTAGCATGCCAAGTAACAAAATTAATATTTCTACTTGCACTAGCCATGTAAGATAATGAAAAAAAAGAATCATTCAATTCAACTTTAAAGAAATTATTCATAAGGAATCCATGTCCAAAAACAATACTATCCAACTTAATATCCAACCTATCAGCCTTAAAATCAAAAGAATATCCAAAAGAAAGAAGTGCTAAAACAGAAAGCAAATTATGCTGAATTCTAGGAACATAAAGCACATCATGTAGAAGAAGTACGCGCCCAGTGTGTAATGAGAGTTGGTATGTACCAATTCCTAATGCATCTTCACTAGTGCCATTTTCCATATAAAGCCTCTGGGTGTTTGTTGGAATTTGACGATAATCTCTAAACCCTACTCGCTCTCGAGCTACATGCCTAGTTGCTCTTATATCTACAATCCATTTAGGGAGAGAATGAGCAACTAAAACATGTGTACATACACTTATGTAATGAGAGTCAGGGGAAATGGATGGAAATGGATACCTGCTTCAGCTCAGTGCAATCATGAGCGAAGTGTCCCATCTGCTTACAGTTGTAGCATCTCACTTTGGTCATATCAATTTCTTTCTTTCCACCACGCTTGCCTCTGTGGTGCTTGGCTATTCCTACCTTAGGAGCCAACTTATTGGCCCCTCCTTGCTTCTTGGGTTTGTTATTACCCGTGTGCTTAGACCCATTTGTCTTGCTTTCGCGGATGCAATTAAAAGGCGAGAAGCATTACGGTTATCCTATCCTAGCTCCGCCTCCGCCTCCAATGTCGAGAAATATCAAAAAAATTCTTAATACTCTCATTGTGAGTCATGATTTGCTTCATATGCATCCAAGAATCAGGGAGATATCTTATCACAGCTTGGACTTGCTGCTCATTAGTAAGGAGATTTCCAGCGGTCTTTAGCTCGTGAATCATGCTTGATAACACCCTTAGGTGTTCAGGCATGGTTGCCTTGGGATCTTTCCTAAACATCTCAAACTTTAAAACTAGACTTCTAAGTCTAGTAGTAGATGTTCCACCGAAAGCAAATTTCAGTTGATCCCACATGTCCTTAGCTATGGAGAATGTCTCATATTCTCCAATCAGATCATCATGCATGCTGCTCAACATAATGTAGCACGCACGACGATCCATTTTGGTCTATGCTTGATAAGTCTCAAGGTCACGACGATTTTGGGCTATAGTCCCAATTTCAGGATGGGCCATCAAAATGGTTAAGTGTTCCTGGAGTTCTTGCTCATTCAAGAGGTATTGAATTTTCCTATGCCATATATCATAGTTTGCCCCCATCAAGTTTAGTTCCATGGTTAAGGTCTGCAACTACTGTCTTGGTGGCCATCACTACATTCAGATTGTGCAAGGATTGACATATGTCAGCAACTAAGTTTTTGTATCTATCTTCTACATATATGCAATGGTGGATATAACATTAGTCTATACACATTCTTTAAATTTATTCCAAAAAATCCAATCCAAAAAATATTATCTTATTTTACATATTGGGATCGAAAACTTGCAAAGCTCATAATTATCTCCCAACAATGTAAATAAAGAGTATATCTTCCAATTGATTTTTGAACAAATTCCATATTAGGAGGAACAAAACCTCTACTAATCATATTCCACATAATACGATAAAAAAAAATATGCCAAACAAAAACAAAGAATAATAGCTATCATTTTATGGCATAAAGAATCATATGGTTCTACTGTAACTATATGTAAAGCTCGGAATCATGACCTGGGATCTATCCCAATGGATTCAGAAAGGTCAAAAACCCTTGTATACAAAAAAACAGATCATTTGGCCCTCTCCAAAGGCCTGAACCGGCTCATAAACATTATACCGGTTCATCTAAGATATACTGTCACAGCAACTTATACCTGGCATTTGGATCAACCGATGATTCCAACAGATTCAAAAGGGTCAAAAACCCTTGGGTAAGAAATTTCAGGTTAATCAGTCTTCAAAAAAGGCCTGAACCAGACCAAAAACTATAACCGGTTCATACTTAACCGGATAGAACCGGGTTGGTTCAGGTGCAAAAAACGAGTCAGAAAATAGTTCCAGGGAACTAAGTCAACTCAACTTATTAAGCTGATTCGAAACAGATCTAACCAAGTTAACTCGTGAGCTAACTCGGTCATCTTTTTCAGTAAACATGCAAATATTTATGGCAAGGTAGGCATGCTTAGAGACGTGTATCTATCTCATTATAGATCCAAACTAAACATACTTTATACTCTTATGAAGATCTCACAATATAGATTACTAACATGCAAATATTAAGCATCAATAAGATCTGTAAATCGATAAAAAAACAGTCCAAAGTTATGAAGAAATGGTGTTAAAACTTTGATTTGAGTTTTCTCTCAATCTACTTAACGGTTTTCCATGAAATTTTGGGAGAACATTCCTCTCACTAAGAGCAAAAAACCCTACTAATTAGTTTTTAAAAACTCATGACATGTAGAGATTGAAAATCAATAGATTGTTTATTAATGGTTTTTGAGAAAAACTAACAAAACTTGATTTTTATCAATGCATGTTACAATGGCGAATCAACAAACATAAACAGCTCTGATACCAATATAAGTATTACACTAACATGCTATTCGAGTTATAGAGCATACCTCTTGTCCAGCGGAAGAAACTCGAAGTCAAAGAATGATAACCTTTGAGAGTTGTTAGTAGCCTTGTCTCTAGAGAAGGATTGTTACTAGAATCAATCCCCTTTGTATCCACACCTTAAGCCCCACTTCTCTGTTGAATTGAGAAAATAAGAGAGAGTCTTTCTTTTTGTTCTAGCTCCTTGTGTTTTTAATACCTACATAAGGTATATAAAACCAACCAAGCAAACAGCTAACCCAACTCTTGCGTAACAAGAGATTCTGGATAGATTATATTCTATCCAGTAGGACTACTATCCTACGATCCAGGGAGTAGCTTATACTGGGAGGATCCTTCATCAATGTGGGCAGACCTAAGTGGTCCAACCCACTTACAGTTTGTAATGTCGAATATTGTGATTTTTTCTTCTGTAAGATGTAGTTTAATTCAATGGAAAAAAGGGTTTCCACCTTAAATTTTACTTCTGTCGAATATCTTTTTCCATAATAGTGTGACATAAATACTATTTGTGGTGCTTGGAATACTAATTAATAATGTTAAACGATATCTACTTCAACTTCTTAGGACTAATGAGTACTTTCTACCTCCTTGGTTTATCGACTAATGATAGCTAGTACTTAGCATAACATCATGTTCATACTTTCCGTGTTAACCAGAAGACACTCTGGGAGAAGTACCGTCGCCTTCAGTTTTAAGGACCATTAGAAACCTTTCTGGTATAAATATGGACACCTGATTTTAGATATCTCAGTATGACATGGCCCCCCATAGTGTACTTCAACCTTCATAGTGACACTTCTCACCTGTTATTCGTTGATTAAGTATCGATGCGTATATGAATGCGAGTAGTATGTTTTTTTTTTGTAGTAAACTTTCCGTAATACTTAAACTTTGACCAGTAGTTCTACATTGTCATGCAACCAACGAGGTGGAGGGCTAATCCCAGCATACTTGTTGGCCCATTTAGCTACCTGACTCGCATCTTTATTACAATTTCTAGCTATCCAAAAGAAATGAACCAGTAAGGAGGTGTTTACTGCATGATAATCCGTAATTGTTGCTTGAATCTGATTATAATTGTCTTCAAAACTCCATAGAAAACTGTTATCTTTTGTTGTGAGAGCTTTCATTAATCTTTGGTTATCACCGAGTACCACCAAATTTGAAAGTTGTAGTCTCTGAGCAAGAAGTATGGCCAGTGCAACACCTTTACATTCTGCTTACATAGCACTTCGCACCTAAACTTACTATAAACTGCACCAAGTGTACTTCCATCTTGTCGTTTGCATACAGCTGCTGCTCCTCTGCCTGTTTCTGGCTCATAGGCTCCATCACAAGAAACCTTGTGCCAGTGCTCATACTTCACTCTCTTCTCAGTACTGAACTCTATAGGGATATACAACTTAATTGTACTTACTCTTTACCAATTATCAAACTATACAAACTTTTTGTCTTGTACTTCTTAGTTAAATCCGAGCCTAGTGTAGATACACTATGTCTTTAAGACATATTTTTCCCCTCACAGTGCTTGAAGGTTGATGGGAAATTGTCTCCCAAGATAGAACGAATTTCCTTTTATAGAAAGCTATCACTTCAATTCTATAGAATCAGCGAACTCAACATAGTATTTGACTAAGAACAGGAGGAGAAGAGAAAGATCAGAACTCTGTGTGATCTGGTGTGTCTTTCTCTCCAAATTCATCCACTATTTATAGGTGAGTGGTGCCTCTTCGAAACAACACAGTGACTCTTGGAAAAAAGTAAGTAAATCTTTGAAAAGTCACATGTTTCAAAAAGACATACCATTTCGGCATAAAACACTGTTTCGAACTAGTGTCTATTTCGAAATGTCACACCTTTTCGCCATGATGCACTGTTTCTAACCAGTGTATCCTTTTGAAAATGTTTTTCTCACTTTAGGTACTGTTTCAAGATAAATCCATTTCATCTCAAGTGGGATAACTTGGGAGACCAATTACTCATTCATATCTCAATGCATTTGTGCAAATCCATTTTTCTAACAAACTCTATTTCTTTAGAATTACTCTCTGCATTTGTATGAGTTGCAACTGTTTTGTAAGGCTGAGTCCAATGGCTCCCTATCCCTTTAAAAGTAGTGTTAAAGTCAATAAAGTAGAGCTAAAGTCAACAAAATAGAGCTAAAGTCAACATATTTTACTCTCTATCATTATTTTTCTATGTATATACACAAAGGATTTTTACTTTTCTATCTATTTTTACTCTATATATGAAATAGAAATAAATAGATTAAAAAATAGAATAGAAGAAAATCCTTTTTGTTTATGTATATAAAGAGGAAATTAATGATAGAGAGTAAAATCTGTTGACTTTAACTCTACTTTTAAAGAAATAGGGAGCCATTGGACTCAGCCTAAGCTTCAGTGACTCGTGACGCATGAGAGTGTGTGTGACCATAGATTTTTTGAAAGCTAGATTCTTTTTTTTCAAACCGAATCATATTCCGGGTTTTCCAAATCTGCTCTAAAAGACATAGTGCATAGGTCTTTGGGCATACTGACCTTCCAAGTCTTCTTTCTTCAATCCCCATTCTAGCAAGGAATCTAGTGCCACTCTAACATCTTTCTTTTCGTTGTGCATCATTCTTTGTCCGAGAATAGATCCCATCCAAAGTGCTCTGGCCCTTTCACAACCTATAAAAAGTAGTCTGTTCCAATTTCTTTTTGTCATTAATTATGTTAAGCACGTTGGTTTAGCATAGGCTATTGATTGAATAATAAAGAATCGCTTGTCACACAGGCCCATTGATACAGGGTTTAATTATTTATATTGGTATAGTAACTGCTTCAATTTATGTTACGTATCTTTTTCTATTTAAATCTTAGGAACTTTTAGTCTGTTGAATTGAGAAAGCCTTTGTGGAGCATTTTGACAGCAAAGAATTTGGGGGGTTCTTCATCGAGGGTTTCTACCAGACCGCTGAGCTCTATTCTCCCTCCCTTAGCTTGTCTGCAAACTCTATTGGAGCTTTGGGAAAAGCAACGTGCATCTAGTGCGTTATTCCATCGGTTGCTTGGAGGGGCCAAAACTTCTTGTTGACACCCGAGGTGATTATTGAGATACTGGCATTCCAGTCAAGAAGGGGAAACTCCATCAGTCCCCCATCCTAAAAACAAAGAGATCGAGTTCACAGCTTAGTTTTGATTAATTAGTAGCATGTTATTGGTGGCAAGGTATTAAACCAGTCTCTGCTGGGAATGCATCAATATTTCTAGAGACTTAAAAGTACAACACGGTAGTATCAAAATGCATTATTTCTAAACTTTGACAAACTATATTCTATGTGCACATCTTTTCAGAATGGTTTGTAAACATGTTCTATGTGTGTTGTTCTCGTATCCATGGCTTGACCCAAAAGCATCGGTTTAAAGATCGCTTATCTGCAAGGAAATTAAGTAATGATTTTCAACAGACATATTATTTGATCGAACAATATACTTGTAAGGTTGTTGCTATAATTATTAATAGTTACTCCTACAACCGAGACAAAGGCTCCTTCTTGTAGTAGTTAACTAAAGCCGGTAGGTGTTCCATCTTGACACACCATGTTAATAGACGAATGCCCTTCTTCGGTGTAGGCGGTAGTCCTATTGTCAAAATGGGTGCAATACTAAATCCATGTGTTGGAAAGACATGGACTGGAGGTCCCCATCCATAGTCCACCTCTTTTATCCCCAAATGACTCCAATCTGTGAGGCTAAGTGTGGTGTAAGCAAGGGGATTATGAAATGAGCCATCAGTAACATTCAGCTCCTCACTTTTCAACCACTTTGTAAACTCAGTTGGAATTCTTGCTTTCGCATCTTTAATGAGTTTCACAACCTCTGCGGTTGACGCCTCTACAAGCCAACCACTTGAGCTTGTCACTGTCATAGGGAATACGAAGTTTCCATAGTAGCCATCTGGTAATGGAGGGTCTGACAAGTGCCTTGTATTGGGAAAGAATACCAGGTGGACAGTGGTGTCTTTCGGAAATTGAACGGCCCGAGTTCGATGGCACCAGATACTAGCAGCAACAACGTCGAAAGTGGAGCAAAGTTCACCAGTCAACTCGAAGAATTCATTCTTGAGTTTGTATATTTGTTCCTCAGAAATGTCGATGGAAGCATGTGCTAGTTGATAGCTTGGTGTGGGTGGGGGAGGTAGTAGTTTTGACTCTCTTAAGACATCAGTCAGCCATGCCGGAGCAGGAAGTGTTTCTCTGTCCCAAACAGGTGCAATTGTGGGATGCAGAAAACCTCTAGCAAACTCGCCAACTGCACTTAGAAACTGAATAGCTCCCAAACCGTCGCAAACACTGTGGCACAATGTGAACCCTATTACGAATCCTTCACATTTGAAAACTGTCAACTGCACCAATAAAAAGTAACTAAAAGAATTCAACACTCTGATTTTAGCTGGCATATTTCTCACTAATTCAATTTGATAATTGACTAGTATTTGTATATAGGAAGTTTGAAAATAAGATGGCCGGCTGGCAATACTCTATCTGCTGGTGCTGACTACCAAAGTCGGTAAAACTTTTGGGTGATAATACCCGAGTTCTGGTGATCGAACCCTGCCAGCATCAAAGAGTTACTGATCTCATTTAAAACAGGCTTGTCAATCAAAAAAAAAAACTCTGTATCTAAGTATCCAACATATATGCAATATGCAATGAGCTAATTCCAAATGTACCTCCATTGTACTGTGCAAATCCTAAAGTGAAAGATGAAAATTAAAGTTTGAATTTTAAGAAGAATTTTTGAGTTATAGTACCTGAATTTGCACGAGCGGGTCCATGCCATGAGCTTCTGGTGGAGGGGTGGCCAGGAGATCATCATGCGGAACCAGAAGAATATTATCCAAGTACATATGATCTCCAAGGCTGCAATCACTGAAAGCCTCGACAAACCACACTCCTTCGCGAGTACAAGCAACCTGAAGCTCACCATCGGAAGATTCTTTCAGTCTTCCTGCAAGTGGATAATAAGGAACTAGTGCTTTGGACAAGGCTTCCCTTATGACCTTGGCAGGTTCATGTCCATATTTAAATACGAAAAGTGAATGAACCCTGACTCGAAGGTTTGGCAAACTATCGATCACAGAAAGATTGAGAGTGCCAGAGGGTGTATACTCAGATGGTTGAACGGCAACCCCTGATGATCTGGTCACTACGAAAGTCATTGTCGAAAGCTACCTGGGTGACTACGACGCACTAGAAATTATTCAGCCAAACACATGCATTTATATAACATATATATTTTCTTAAACAATTTGCTCTGGCCCAATCGAAAAGCACAGAATAACTGAAGAATATGTGAATATACACGAACTAGTTAGCCGAATGGAATCTGTGTTATTCACAACAGGCACTCACAACAGGACAACATCACTACTAGAGAAAAATGCACAGAGAATAATAGCAATTTTTTTTTGTAATCTCATAGCCCTTTCTTCTTTTAAATCGCCCTTCTACCCCTTCAGATTCTCTATTTTAAGATATTTGGATTGCATGCTTGGCCATAACTTCGCTTGGAATCACAACGCACCAGGACTTTCAGGCTATGATTTCCTGTTCTAAAGATACTATATTTAATTACTAGTGCAGCAACGGGACTGCATTGTACAATGACTGAAGTACTTCTGATTTAGGACTATTTGAACTCAAACTCAAGCATGAGCAAAACCAATATGCAATGCTGATGCAAACACTGACTTTGCCCATTGCGAATGAAAGTGAAGACACTGCATTTATTTACATATGGACATGAAGGCATGAAGCTGTCAAGATTGTAAAATGACATAAAAATTTCGATTCCGTTCATTCATTTATTATGAATTCGTGTAAGCTAATATTACTGTCATACTTTATTTTAATGAATAAATATTTCGTTCGCAGTTGACTCGTTTCACATGCCAAAGGTTTGTGATGGGAATCACATTCAACGAGTGTTAGCGATGGTCTTGGAGCTGCAGAATTTCTGAACGCAGTAGGAGAGTTTGCTAGAGGCAGTTTGCATCCCTCAGTTGCACCTGTGTGGCACAGAGAAGCTGTTACAGTGTCCTCAAGGCTTATTCGCGACGTTGGAAAACCAATAACCCAACAATCACCCATTTCAAGCTACCAACTAGAACACGTCTCCATCAGTTTTTCTGAAAAACAAGTCACCAAGCTCAAGGAATTCTTAGACTCGACTGGAGACTTCTGCTCCATGTTCGACGCTGTAGAAGCTAGTATCTGGCCCGATAGAACTCGAGCCATTGACTCTTGTTCATACACACCAGTTCTTGGACCTGCCATTGCAAAAGGGTACTATGAAAACCGTGTCTTTCCAGTGACGGTCACAACCTCAAGTGCATGGCTTGTAGCCTTGTAGAGGTGTCGAATGCAGAGGTCGTCAAAGTTATTGAAGATGCCAAAGCGAGAGTTCCAGATGATTTGACAAAATGGGTGAAGAGTAAAAAGTTTGAGCACGGTGATAACACATTTGCTTTACCCCTCACGTACACCACTGTGAGTTTCAGAATAGGGACATCCAATTAACATTTTACCAGTGCAGTAGCATTATGCCAATTGGAGTTGTTGGATTCACACCTACACCTAAGAAGGGCATCCATTTGATTACGTGGGGTGTCAGCGAGGCGGATATACCATGCTTAGTTGATCGCATGGCGAACCTATCTTGAAAGCCACTGTTGCTCGTTGCAGCTTCTAAGAATATAAGATTAAGCAATTATTTGCAAAAAAAAAAGTGTCCTTAAGTCCATTATTCAGCCTGTCAAATGTCATAAAACATTCATTATGTACTCCCATTGGTTATGCAAACCAGTTGCATATAAAAACATGGGTTAACTAGTATTACCCCCCACTAGATGAGCCAATTAGGATTTCTCCCCCACTAGATGAGAAATTAGGGTCTCTCCCCTAAATACACACAAAAAAAAAAGTCAAAGTGGGTTGACCGAAATTTTTTTGTGTGTATTTAGGGGAGAGACCCTAATTTCCCATCTAGTGGGGAAATCCTAATTTTAGTGGGGTAATACTAGTTCACCCTAAAAACATTACCAAGTGTGGTTCGGGTTACATTTCTCTTTTATGAAGTTTATCGACAAGATCCACCCACAACTCCCAAAAGAACGCCTCCTTATGTATCTACAGGTGGCCTAGTGCATCTCAAACCTGCATGAGTGTGGCTTGAGATACGTCAAATCAGTATTAACGGTAGAATTTTAACTACATGCAGCAATGTCTCCCCTATATTGTGGGGGTGCAACAGAAACAGTACATCCATTTCGATCAACATGTAGGCTGTTGTATTTATCAGCCACTGGTTTAACGGGAAAACTGCAAGGGCACTTGGTGATTTCCCCTAGCTCCAATGGAAGTACTAAATCCTGCACTAAGCACTTTTCATGTGTAAAGTGTCAATTAGCGCAGCTAAAATTGACCCTAGGATTCATTAACATCTCTGACCTACATGCAATCTTAAAGCAAGTCCTAAATAAGTCCACAAATGCCTTCCTAACTCTGGTTCTTCCATGGTGTACAACTACCAGAATTGGTTTATTTGAAGGACGCCTACTTGGATCACCAGTTCACGACTAGCTAAGTTAGCAAGATCTAGTCATCGGTCAACAGAACTATATAAAAACAAGAAGAGATCATCTCCTTAAGCATTCTAAAAACAACAAAGAAAACAGAATTAAGTAAAATCAATTCACTGTAACTGGTAAAACGGAAATCCAAAATGACTAGGTCTCAAAGAATCTTAGCTCAACCATGGCTTCTCTATTTTTCGAAGAATACCAGGCAACAGCCTTTGCAGAACCAAGAACTTTCAGTGCATACTCAAGAGAGTAGACTGTGTCATCCACCTGGGGACACCTATCTCTTCTCGTCAAGTCAAAAGCAAGGCTTGAATCTACCCGAAAACTAAATTCTCCAAAAATCTGTCACAAACAAACAACGAAATGCAGATGCATTGTTTTGGTCACTGCTTGAGAAAGCGTATACATAAACAAGATAGAGAAATAAAACATAAATACAACACTAATGACAAGTTTGTTGTATATAACTCCGAAAAAGTAAGTTGTGTCATTCTAGTGATACATTTTTATCAGCATCAGATAAAAATACGCCGTTTGATAAATTTCACAAAGTAGATTTCTTGAGCTGGCTACCAGAGTTTGTCTGTAAAGAAAGAATGCATGTCCCACATTAATTATAGTGGGTTTCCTGGGCCTCAGACCCAGCCCATGATGACTCTCACCTTTAAGGCATAAGCAGCCTTTGTTGAATTTGTACTCAAATCCTGTATACTGGAATGATGGAATCATCAAAATAGCCTACTGAATATTCACTATTGAACACTTACAGAATCTTAAAATAAAACTACATAAATAAACAAAATTCCCAAAGGTTTCAGCTTCTCATCCCAAACAAAATCCTGTCTACACTTTGTTCGGTAGTGCTATAAGAGGCTCTGGCTTCAAATAAGGAGAATGCTAAGTGACTTTTTTTTTTTTTTTGACAAATTAGGATGCTAAGTGACATTGACTGATTGACACAGGTACATATTTTTCAATATCCCAAAGTGTCAGTCGCGCATCTTGAAAGCATTTTATAAGGGGACGCGGTTGTGCTAGTACTCTGTTCAGACTAAGTAATCCGAACTCCTGTGAATCTATTTTAATTGGTAATCATAGGTATCTTTACATTAACCCCAAACATCACTCGCGTCCGTTCATAGACCATAACCCCTGATTTAGATGGGTAAAGTATCATTGCCCTCGTCCCCTTTTCTTCTTGTCGCATCATCCAAACATCACTAGGAAAATAAAAAATCCCCTATCTCTCCTTATATCTCACTTCTATCTTCCTTTTCTTTTTCTTCTTTTAAAATTTGCATCAGCGTGTCTACGTGTGTCCGACAACTGTCAGTGGGTTCAAAACAGATTATTTTGAAAAAAAAAAGAAGTGCTGATGGTACATTAGATAGGTGAAAGAGGCTGACAAAGAAAAATAATATTACCTGTTGCTGAAACGACAGGGTGACTTTGGGGCAAACTGCCTGAACAGCCTCCAAATCAGGTCGTTGTGACTTGTAAAGATCTTGTGCCAGACGAGCAGCTCCAGCAACAAGGTTCGAACCAGAGGGAAAATCCAGACGGGCATGTGCCCTTGTAAGATCAAAGAAAAACCTCTGGAAATTCCCATGTTGCGCGGTACATGACAAAGACACAAAGAAATCACCTAAAAGGGCACATTTGTTTTCAGGGCGACAAAAGTTTATGCCAGCAAACCAATCTTCTCTCTGTGATCTCATTGAACTGTCTCCAAGGCTTGCAGTTAGTACAGTGCCTACGGGATGGGAATGAAACCTTCTAAGATTGAATAACATTTGTGAAGAACATAAAAACAGATAGGCTTGCAGATGAACAAATACTGATACAACAGAAACCAAAAATTTAAGAAATACAAATTTCAACATAGAATAACTCAATATACATCGACCAGTTGACAAACTGGACATATAATAACATCGAGAACAGCATGCAATATACCTGGCTCTAATATCACTTTCTTGAAGGGGGGGGGGGGGCTCAGATTCTGTACATGAATACCACTACTGGTCCTACTCAACGTTCATATGGATTCATTGTGCTAATGTCCATGGGGTGTTTCGGGATATATGGAGGTCGCAAAATATTAACAAAAAGGTGAGCCTACAAAGAAAAAAAAAATGAGAAATCAATATAAATTTAGCTTTCTGTTTTTAAGAAAGCAGAAAATGCATGCCATAATGATGCTTCAAATATGAATATTGCATTAAAGATTGTGTTAGAGGCCGAGGGCCTCAGGTATTGTGGAATGTGCAGCATTAAAACAAGTGGATAATGTAGTACGAGATAAAGGCAGTGGTCAACTAAGGTGTTCTCTATAAAGTAGAGCGCTTCAGGGATTCTCTACTGCAGAGGTAAATGCAATGGTTCTTCCACCTGACTAGAAGGACACAGGTAAAGAGTTAGATGAAGATATATAGTATGAGATGAAGACATGTAGGATTCACATAGAAGCTTTGATTGTTGGGAATTTCAGACCTTAACACAAAAGAATTGGATTGCTCAGTAGTTGGGTACAATGAGATGAAGAAGAATTTATATAGCTTGTTTACAGGAAAGAAAATCTGGTAGAACGGAACATGTGAGTTTTTTATGGATATAAACTCTATTTAATAGCCTGGAACTTTCTTTTCATGGTAATGCAATTATGTAGTAGAGTTTTCCCATTTTCCCACCATGGGTGTTTAGGGTTATGAAGTTTTTCTGTGGTTTCGATTGGAAAAGAGGATTCAAAGAGTAGAGAGGTCCGATTCGCTAATTAAGATTGTGATTAAGATTCCACTAAGTGGCTTTCTGGATAGAATTTCTACTGGTGCTAAATCTTGAGTAGGCACTGATCCCTTTTGATATCTCTAATGTAATTCTGAAGTATGAAGGGCATTTCTGGTAGTCAATACTTTCTAAACCAATAAAGTAAAAGGGCAGAAAAGAAAACTTTCTCAGAATGTTGTAATAAACATTAAGAACATTTTCTTTTCATGTTGTCATCATCCTACACTCCTATCTAGAACAGCTGCTACACAAAGATGTCGTAAGTTGTAACCATCTTTTTTTATTCATAAAATTCACTTTGTATTAATAATAATGATGCTAAAAATTACAATGTTATTGGATACAAGTAGCAAGGAGCTAATTGACCAATTTCACTGTCCCCCAATACCCCAAGAGCTGGCTCATATCACTATCCCATCCCAATTGCACGTGAAATCAACCAATCTTACACCATAAACAATGATGTAGCACATGCTCAATCAAACAGAAGCTCCTTGATCTCCCCTATTAGATTTTACACATCCTCTACTCCTTCTGTTCAAATATCCACATGTTTCTTTCTTTCCACATTATGCACATAATTGCATTTGGAAATTGATCCGCTAACCATTTGCTTTTGTTTGATAGTGGACTGGAAATGATACTCTTTTCCAAAGCCTCCTTAATATTAAATGGTGGTGCCCAAGTAACATTAAAAGACACAAAGAAGAGTGCCCAAATCCAAAAAGTGAAAGGACAAATAAGAAGAAGGTGGTCCGCGTCTTCCTCCACTACTTTGCAATACATGCACACATTGTCAATATTAATACCCCTGAGATTCACATAGTCAATGGTTTGAATGCTATCCAAAAAAGTCCCCCCAAAAAAAGAGAGCAACTCTATGTGGGATGGAGTTCTTCCAAATCCTCTTGAATGAAAAATTAGTGATCCTTGCATTCGCCACAAGAAACACCAAGGCATACTCCTTAGGCAAAATGTTGTAAAATGATTTGACGGTATACACATCCTTGTCATCCCACACCCATAATCTCTTATCCACTTCTCCAACGTTTCTAACCAATTCGTTAATTGCAAGCAAGAACTGTTCGTATCTTTCGATTTCACAATCATTGAGTCATCTTCTAAGTGTCACGCTCTAATTTACACCATTAAGACCCCTTTAGCCCGAAATTAGAGCTTTCTAATTTAAAGCAACTCAGCAAATTCCACCAAATTGTTCTTTAAGCGAAGTCTCCCCCATCCAAATGTCATCTCTAAAAGATTTTTTTTTTTTTTTTTATCAGTAAAATTAGGACATATATATTGATAAAAGAAAAACAATTACAAAAAGGATGAGATATCCAAACTACAAATAACAAAAATAAAAAACTTAAAAACAAAAAAGAACATTCCCTAAGTTCCACACCTCGAAACCTACTACCAAGAAAGAAAAACATCGGAATCAGAACATGAATGACTCCCATCTACACACAAAGTACTCAAAAGGAATGTCTTTGGTCTCCTCATGCGCCATAGACCAGAAAAGAAAGAAGGCCATTAATGACCATAATGACCTCTCCCAAAGATGCCTCAACTCCCTCGAAGTGTCTGTTGTTTCGCTCCAACCATAGTCCCCACAAGATGGCAGAAGGAACCATACTCCAGATTCTCCTCCCCTTCTGTGAGTGAGCAAATACATTCCAAGAGGCTAGAAGCATCTTCACTGTACCTAGACACACCCATTGAACCCCTGACATATGAATAAAAGCACTCCATACCCTCCAAGAGAAAGGACACAAAATAAAGGTATGGTTAACAGATTCACCATCAGACAAACATAAAGGACATAAATTGATCAAAGCTTCCTTGAAGCATCTCTTACGAAGGTTATCAATAGTTAACACACGACCCAAAGAGCACACCAAACAAAGAAAGCAACCTTGGAAGGGACCTTAGCACCCCAAATAAAATGGCTAGGAAAGAAAGACAAAGGTGTAGGAAAAGGAGGGGGACGAAGACTGAGAAGCGCGAAGTAAAAGGATTTTGTGGAAAAACTCTCATTTTTGTTAATAGACCAAAGGCGTTTATCTTTGTCCGGTCTCACAGACAAAATAGAATCCAGTTTGCTTGTGAGTATCGCCGCACTCACTATGTCTCGGTCTGAGAGTTCTTTATCAATACCTAAATCCCATGAAATACAACCATTATCCTCTCGCATGAAAACACAAACTGGGCGATTCTTGAAGTATGATAAAGCATATAAACGAGAGTAAGAGAGGTCTCTCATCTAACCAAACATCATCCCAAAACCTAAAACTCTCTCCATCCCCCAAATAAAATCTAATGTTCCTTTGGAAAGCCACGAACACTTTGGAAATGCCCTTCCAAACCCCACAACCATAAGGAATGGTCACAAGACCGCTAGCCCAGCCAAAGCAATCCTCCCCAGATCTAGATGAGATAACCTTCCTCCAGAAACTCTCTCTTTCCTCCCCAAAACGCCATAGCCATTTGCCTAGCAAAGCTAGGTTGAATTCATGAAGCATACGAAGGCCCAAACCCCCATCTTGCTTAGATAGGCATAGTCCATTCCACCACACCAAGTGATATCTATGCCTATCTTCAGTGTCATCCCACAAAAAGTTTGCAATAATGGACTCGATATGGTGAGAAACACTTATGGGTAAGCGAAAAAGGGACATGTAATATACCGGTAAACTAGATAAGGCGCTCTTTATCAGAATACCACGATCCCCCTTGGAAAAAACACGCCCTTTCCATCCGGCAAGTTTCTTACTAAAACTCTCAATAATCGGGTCCCAAATGGCTTTAGATCTATACTTCGGGCCCAACGGAAGTCCTAAGTATTTAGACAGTAGAACTCCCGAGGTGCATCCATTGAAGGAGGCCAAACTATCCACCTACCCCAAAAATAGTGCTTTTAGACATGTTTACTCTCAAACCAGAAACCGCCTCAAAGCAACATAAAAAACCCCGAAGGTATCTCAATTGCTCACCCCCCCTCCCCAAGAAAAACCACAGTATCATCCACAAACTGTAAATGAGAAACAAGGACCTTTTTATAACCTACCCTAAAACCCTCAAGCACCCCTAACTGATTTGCTCTCTCCACCACCTTACCAAACACCTTGACAACTAAAGGAAAAAGGAGAGGTAATAATGGGTCCCCTTGCCTAATAACTCTCGATCCTTTAAAGAAACCAGCAGGTGAACCGTTAATAAGGATAGAAAAAGAAGCTAAAGAAACACATCTCCTGACCCAACCTCTCCATTTAGCCCCAAAACCCATACATCCCAAAATGTAGTCAAGAAACTCCCAATTGACATGGTCATAGGCCTTTGTTATATCAATTTTGCACACCATGCCGGCCTCACCACTTTTATTCCTACCGTCAATGGCCTCATTCGTGATCAAAATCCCATCTCAAATCTGACGACCATGGACAAAAGCCCCTTGTTCTTGTGAAATCACTCGTGAGAGGACCTTTTTTAACCTAACAGAGAGAACTTTCAAGATAATCTTATAATCCCCACTAATAAGGCTAATAGGGCATAAGGCACTAATACCCTCCACACCTTGTTTCTTTGGGATGAGTTTGATAAAAGTAGAAGAGATTGTGAGCCAAAAAACTTGTTTCATAAAAGTCCTTTACCATAGCCATAAAATCCAGCCTCACTACATCCCACACTTTCTTGAAAAACTCAATCGGGAAACCATCACGTCCCGCTGACCTATCACTTTTTAGCCACGACATTGCCTCCAAAACCTCCTCCTCATCAAAGTTTTTTTCTAAAGCTTCATTCTCCTCCTCCGATAAGTGATTCAAACTCAAATCATCAACATGAGGTCTAAACTTTTCCAGCTCGGAATACAACTTCGAATAATAATCCACTACTTTCTCCCTCAAACAATCCTCTCCACTCACCTCCTCACCGTTAATCTTTAAACTCTCCAAATAGTTCTCTCTATGTCTAGCACTTGCACAAATATGAAAAAACTTAGTATTGGATTGGCCCTCTTTGAGCCAACACACTCCTGATTTACATCTCCACGACTTCTCCTCCAAAAGAACCATCTTCTCAAAATCAGCCCTCAACTCTTGCCGCCTGCTCCTCTCTAAACTAGATAGGGGATCCTCCTCTTCTTTCCGATCAAGATACGTAATGTCTCTCAAAAATAATTCTTTTTTTCTATTCACCCTACCGAACTCCGTCTTATTCCATTCCTTTATTTTATTTTTAATAAACTGCAATTTCTTGGCAAAGCGGATGCTTAGTCTATCCCCATCCTGGTTCTCCTTCCACCACTCTGCAATCCTATCTACCAACTTAGGGTCAGAAAACCACATAAGCTCGAATCCAAACAGGGTAGGTTTCCCACCACCACCTATCTTCTTAACCAAACAAACAAGATGATGGTCGGAGGCAGAACTAGAAACCACAGCTTGGTACAGCAGTGGCCACCTCTCTTCCCACTCACCACTCACTAAGAAGCTATCTAACTTAGACAAAATGGGATTCTCTTGGTCTATTAGACCAAGTGAACTTCTCCTCCCCGGAAGAGGGAAGGTCCAAGAGCTTGCACCTTCGCACCCACTCCTCAAAACCCCTCATGTGTTTGGAGATCCAACAACCTCCCTTCTTCTCATAAGAAAATCTAATCACATTAAAATCACCAGCCACACACCACGGACCCCCCTACTAAAAGCGTAAACATCATCCAACTCACTCCAAAAAGACGGAAAATCAACTTCTTTATTATTTGGGGGTCCATACACCCCCTGTCACCACCTTAAGCCCATCATCCCCCACAAAATTGCATAAAACGGAAACTGAAAAAAGAACACATGATGTTATCGGTAACCTCAATTTTCTCTTTGTTCCAAAAGACACATACTCCACCCCTAGACCAAACAGAGGGAAGCTCGAGCCACCCAATGTCCTGAATACCCCAAATCTCTCTTGCAACGACATGCGAAAAACAATGGAGTTGGGTCTCTTGCAAGATAACAATGCTCGGTTTCTCTTTCCTAATCTCCTCTTTGATTCCTGGTCGTTTCTTCCTTTTACCCAAAACCCTTATATTCCAAGATAAAATCTTGTGATTCATTGGGAAACAATGTTCTTCCCTCTCCTACTACTACCCGCTTCAACCTCTTCACCATAGTTAACAGAGGAGGTAAGTCTAAGCAACTCCCTTAGTACCTTCTGAGAATATGCCTCTCCCTTCCTAGAAAGTCTATTCTCATGTGTCCCCTTACCTTTACCTCCACTCTCTTTATTCACATTACGCTTAACTGGAGATGAAGTAGCCGTCGTGAAAATCGACCTAAGAAGGTCTTGGGCGGCCTAATTTCTTCTCTCACAAATCAAACCCGCCGCCTTGATAAGGTCATCGGTGTGTTTTGACAACCAACTAGCCAAATTGTCATCCTCGTCTGCTCGATGGAAAGCATTTAAAGGAAGAACCTCCATTATATTCTCCATACCACCCTCCCTCTGTTCGTGGTCATTACCAAAACCAGACTCACAAGGATTGACCCCGTCTACACGATTCCCTCCTTTATACACCGAATCAGACTCGGAAAATCTAACCATTTGTAACAAGGGATGTGATGTCACACCAGATTCATTGTGTTCATGCTCAGTGATAATGGCCATATTACTCAGTCTCAATGATGCTTTAGTTATCCCAGGCTGAGCCATAGTGAGTGAGGATACCTCCATGTTAACAAATCTGGATGTATCCATGTTTCGAAAGATAGGACTTGATAGCCCGCCTTTGACTAGGCAAAAAGGAGAGACCTGATTGCAAACACCAAAAGGAAGATCATCATGAACCACATTAATAAAAAAATGAATCCTACTATTGGGAAGCTTAAAAAGATCAGACACAGGAGATAGAGGAGAAGATATTTCTAAAACGACGTTGCCGGAAATTGACTCGCCGTTGCCGGAAAGAAAAGTAACCCATTTAGCAAAAGTATCCCAACCATTAGCGATGCCTCTCCAAAGAGTGATACCAAACGGGTTTCTAGGTTCCTTGATCAAACATTTCCTCCCTCCCCCTACTTGTTAGCCACCACTTTCCTACACAAGTGATTCTCTACTTCTCCGTATCTTCAAAACCACTTACCAACAAAGCTAGTTTCGTTAGCAAAGCGTGTTTACAACTCAAGTCACTCTCTTCTTTAGGAAGACACACTCTATTCCACTTAACAAAGTGAATTTTCAATTAATTATCTCCTTCGTTACCCACCCGATAAAAGTCTTCTAAATATTTTTTTCAAACGTCTCATTACAACCAAAGAACCTAGGTAAAACAGGAATACTAGAGAGAGTGGACTTAATCAAAGCCAATCGCCTTAGGAAGACACTCATCTTTCCACCCCACCAAACAAGAAGTAACTTTCTTTATCACCTTGCTCCAAATATCTTTAGATTTGCTTTTAGCTCCCCAAAGGCCCAAACCCATATATGTAGTAAAAAAAAAATCAACACCACAACCTAACACATTAGCAATCTCCCCCAAGTTATCCACCAAACCAACACAATATTTCTTAGACTTCGACAAGTTGATCTTGAGGCCGGTCTGAAACCAAACAAAAAGGTTCTTGAGAACACGCACTGTAATACTAGTAAAGAACATTGTATCATCCACGAATAGCAAGTGAGAAATAGAAAAGGCCCTTCCCGATTAGATGCTTTGAAAGCCATCAAGCACACCATCATCTACTAAGTAGTCATCCTCTACTAAGACTGGTGACCATGATAAACAAGAAAGGTAAGAGACAATCACATTGCCATAATCGCCTAGAATACAAGAAGAAATCATGTGGCACACCATTATTTAGAGTGGAAAACCAAGCCGTAGAGATGCAAACTCTAATCTACCGCCTCCAAACACTACCAAACCCCATTTTATCCATAATGAGAAACGTCCATGACACGATCGAAAGTTTCATGATGTCTATTTTGAGAACCATGCCACCAGTACCCATATTCATCTTAGAGTCGATCAATTTATTTATTGGCAATTAAGCAACAACCGAAAATTTGCCTCTTTTTAACAAAGGCATTATGACAGTTAGAAATGATACCTCTCATGACCGCCTTCAATCTCATAGCAAGAACTTTGGTGGTGATTTTGTAAACTGGCCGAAGGAGACATATGAGTCTATAGTCTTTGAGTTTCTAGGCTCCTCCCTTTTTTAAGATTAAAGTGACAAAATAGTATTAAGCTTTAAATCAAGAAAACCCTTGTCATAGAATTCCTTCACTAGTTGCATCACATCAGTTTTCAAGAAGTACCAACATTATTGTAGAAAGCTAAAGGAAATCCATTGGCCCCCAGTGCTTTGCCTAACAAAGGAGCTTCCAACATTATGCTATATTGTAAGAAAAATTCTATCAAGATTAATCCCTTCCAATCCTAGCACCACCTATTTGGTTCTTTATAGAGAGTTTCATAAAATCCCGCCACATGATTAGTAATAGCATCTCTATCCTCCACTAGCACACACAATACAAAGTTTTGGGAGATCATTGGTTCTTCCCCTAGCCTTTGCCAGACATGATGCAACCGAGTGATTTGCTATTGCTCGATTGCTATCAATACTTACTGGTTGGAGAAGCGCTGCCCATACTTCTCTTCTGAAACTACAACGCAACATGAGATGGTCTATTATTTCGTCTTCTTGATCACATAATACATATAGCGGGGATACATCTTTCCCTCTTGCTCTCAGCTAATCCCTTGTAAGAATCTTCCCTTGGAGCATAAACCACAAGAAGAATAGCACTTTAAGGGGGCACCGCTACAGCAAGCCAAGATAGAGTAGATGGAGACACTCCTTGAGGGGAGTATTTTGTACCCAGTGTATCTGAAAACACCATTTTCTGAATGCTTCCATGCCCATTTTTCCAGGCCATCCAATTAGGAAAACCTTGAGAGGGCTTCCAGCAACCTCACCACCCCCTTCAATGTACCAATCACGTACACCATGACGCAGTTTGAGATCCCACGGTAGCTCAAGGTTTTTCACAACCATGAGGTCTTGTACTAAACCACCCTTATCACTTGCATTCAAAATAGAAAGTCGAACTCATCCATAAATGGCCTGTCCATACACCACGAATCTTTCCAAAACCTAGCTTTATCCCCTTTCCCAACCTAAAAATTTGTGTTCTCTTTGATTAAAAATTTGGCAGCAAGGATGCCGCGCCAAAGACTACAAGCATAAGTGTTAGTTACATCTCGTGTTACATCTTGCGGCCAAGATTCCACTTCAGAACTCCATACTTCGCCAAGATTACTTCCTTCCACAGACCGCGATCATCCTTGCCAAACCTCCAGACACACTTGCCCAAGAGAAACCTATTTTCAAGTGCATATTTTGTATGTTAAGACCTCCCAAGTATTTCGGCTTACAAACACTATTTCATGCGACGAGGTGACATTTTCTACTTTCCTCCGAAGAGGCCCATAAGAATCTCTCGATATCTTTTCTATTTTCTTTGGCAACACTCACAGGAATAGTGAATATGGAAGATGATAGATAGGAATGGAAGCAAGTGTACTTTTGATGAGTTAAGCGCCCTCCCTTAGATAACATCTTCCGTTTCCATCCTGGAGGCTCAAATCCCTATTTGCCTCTGTTTTTCATCTTTAGAAGAGCTTGATATTTCATCCGTACTGGATATTCTTCTTCAAATTTCTCAATATGGTAATCTAATACTTTGGATAAAAGATGTACTAAGCATCTAAGCTCCTTGAAATTCATAGAAACTATTCCAGAAAACCAAACTCTCACAAATTGAGCTACAGTTGCTTTAACGAGAGGAAAAATATTTTATATTGATTTTTAAAAAAAAACTTCATAGATAACATGTTTCACAGTAACTTATTTTCGTTTGTCATACCATTTCGTATATATCATATTGCATTTTGTATTCTAAGATACAGGAAAAAGTAATATATTTCTATTGAATTGTTTAGTTTCTATTGAACTGGGTCACCAGTTCAACCAGTGGGTCATTGCTCGGTATTATATAATTATATTTGTTAATATACCTCATAAGTTTAGTATTGCCGGGTGGTTTTAGAGCTAGTTTACTGCCACCAGAGTAACAGGCCAAGGTTCAAATCCATGCGTGTTCAGTTTTTCACAATTTAAGTAGTACTTTACAATTAAATACGGTTATATTTACTATACTGTATCCCAAACTAACCAACACAAGTTGAAGTAGTGTACTGGTAAAGCATTTGAGTAGTTTTCTATGCACGCAAGGTTCGAGTCATTGTACAACCAATTCCAATTTTAATATTTCTAACGTTATTTATGGCCTGGTGATTCAGTCTAAACCATTTGGGTTTAAGCGGATTGCACTAAAACTGGACGAGTTAACCGGGTTCTACCTGGGTTAATTGCTTAAACGATCTGCTAAGTGACCCAACCCGGATTGGTGACCGGTTCACCGGGTCAAACCACTGGGCCGGGCCGGGTCTGATAACACTGGTATTTTGTACTGTACAATACTTGCAACTACAGATTGATCCAGTATCCAACCTGCCCAAGAACAAATAACTTAAACGGTTACCATTATACCCCACTTAAAGAAAACCTCAATTACAAGAAAATACACCTACAATCTACAGGTCAATCTCCCACCCCCGCCTTTCTTCCAACCTTGGAACCACCCATTTTCCCCCATCAATGGAGACAAAACCACTTCTGAAGACTGTTCCCTTTTTTCACTTATGGATATCGCTTTTGCCTTCTACTCCACTGCACTCAAGCAACCACTTAAATTCTTAAAAAGTGACCTCTGTTTTTCTCCCAGTTTTGATGTAAATTTTACCTCATGTAGTAGAAAAGGATGCTCTTCGCGATGTGAGATGGGTATAATTGTAAACTACACTTTCATTGATCAATAAATCTGGTGGACATCTAACTAAACCCAATTTATCATACCGCAAGATAAGATAACCAACATATACAAGTCAAAAGAACAAAATATTTCCAAACAAGATATATAGATGTTTCCTATACTCAACTTATCTAGCATGCCAAGGGCAAGTATGCAATTTAAGTTGCAAAAGGAAAATACATGAGGGGGCAAGGCAGATATTCACTAACAAATGACAAACCCATGTCTACTGGATTATCATTTTCCTTACCGCATAAAACTTATTCCTTTCGATAATCTACAGGTTAATTGCATTAATCAGAATTTAATTCCAATAACTGAAATATCTGTAGCTTACCTAGAATTCCTGATGCTGATAGATGTGGATCTGAGAGGAACACATCAAATGGTTGCACCATTTTCAACTTCCCTTCTTTGCTCCTCCATATATCAATATTCTTCTTGACTGAAAAACCAGATTTGAAACATAATCCAGGATGTAAAGCTGCATGCTCAGCTACCTGATCACTATAAAACTGTATTGGAGTCCCTTTCTTGCGGTGTACACAAAAATGATAGCTTGACCCAGAATCTGAAGCAATGGAAGCAAAATCTATCTCGACCAGTGATGGCACGTCCCAGTAAGTGCCTGTATTATCTATAAAAAGTCCAGGCCATGCTGCTTCTACTTTTAAATTGTGATGTGGAAACTGCAAGAATTTACAAACCAAATCCTTGTCAAGCAGCATATTGGCTAAACTTTTGGTCCTCACTCCTCAGCCAAGTTGCTAAGAAACGATATTTCACCAAGACAAGTAACAAATTAAGTATATAGATCCAGGTATATGCATCCTTTCATCTGTACAACCATATGTATACCGAGGAATAGTAAGATAAGAAAAAGTTTGAACTTGAGTCTTAGCAACAGAGACCATGATGACTGAAGAACATAGGAGAAACAAAATATACTCTGACATCCATATAAAAGCAACATGGCATCAAGTTTAAAAGGATACTTGGAAGATGAAGATGGTGCAAACGCAAATAACTGTTACCAAACATAATTTGCGCCCCTTAAAGTTAACTTGATAAATACAGTAGTTCCTATTGATGATTCCAGTACTAAATGATGACATGTAGTTTCAATAAAACTTGTGTCTTAGATACTTATATGTAATCCCACCAGCAACAGACAGATCTACTCTACCTAATTCATCACAAGGCTACAGGAATCTCAATTCCCAAAAAAGGTATTGCTCATAAGGAATTAGAAAGAATTTATCCAGTGGCCTACTAGTTAAGACTTAAGACTTGGGAGGTTGGGCCTAGGGTCTTAGGTTCAATTCCCACCTTCACTGGGGGGGTAGCGAATGCTCTAACTATCAACAAAATAATAACAATAATAAATAAATACATTATAACCAAGAAATTACATCCACGAGAAAATGACCACTTGCCTTGTGGTGATAAACTGCTTTGCTTCGGCGTGTTTTCTTGTCGCCATATACTTCTGAGCTCACAAGGAATGTGTCATCAGGTGTGATAAAAAACTCTGAGCAGAGACCAAGGGCATAAAAGGACTTGTCGGAAAGATGATTTCCAAGATTTTTAAGCCACGAAGATTCCGCTGAATGTCTCAATCCAGTCTCTGTCACAAAAGATACTAATTTCTGTAGATTGAACTGGCCTAGCACAGTAGCAAACCTGTTTGGCTTCAAACCAAAAATATCAGTTAATATGAACTAGGGAGGAGATTCACAAAAAAATGAAATAAAATAAATATAAAAAGTAAAAAATCTCCCATCACAGTTTAAGATAGTTATCAATATATCAACACAAAGAACCAAAAACATTAGAAGAATGGTTCAGGTTTTTCAAGTTGGCTCCCAGTGTGAAGTACCCTTCAGCTGGTCTTGGGGACCAGTAATGTGCTATAAAAAAACTGGACAAGAAACTGAAATGTATAATGAGATCGAAAAAAATTCAGGACGTCCATCCCAAAATATACTAAGTTTACTAGTACAAGAAGCATGAAACTCAAAGGGAGCAACACTTGATAAATCTCGGAAATAAACTCGCCTCTTTTTTAGTTGACTCGTCTGTGATATCGTTTTTTTCTTTTAGATTTTTCTTTATTCAGTAAAGTGAAATATCATTGATAAAAGAAAAGTAGGCTGGACGGGGGGGGGAGGAATTAAAAATAAAGCAACCCAGAAAAAAAAATCAAAGAATACAACCCATCCCCCCATGTCTAAGAACGTAAGACGGTCTAACCAAGCTACAAAAGACTTAAAAAAACATCATCTGAACTCCTTAAAGACAACAGACCATTGAAAAACTATACATGTGAGAAAAATTGTTTGATGAGAAGAGTTCCTCTACAAATGGTTCAAGAGATTGAGCCTCAGCAACCTCTTTCATCCACCGGCAAAGTGCATCGGAATATACACTACACATATCTTGATGCTTTTTGACAGTGGATGGGAAGAGGTTGCCGAGAGCTGATTTCTTGTTTAAAACATGTTACCAAAACTATTATAAACTTTTGAGTTCTTTCAGCCCTTCTGTTATTCCGTATATACTGTCTATAATGTTTCAAGCTCATCCTAGATGATTATCATAATGCTTCTGCTTATACTACAAACAGTATGACGCAAGCATTCATGTTATTTATAAAGACCTCGAGCACTGAATAGAGAGCTCCTCGACCAACATTCCCAGTCCTCTTAGACCAAATTGCAAGTATTTTACATTAGTTTGGGTTACTAACTTCGATATGATATAAGGTCTATCGACATGATTTTCTGTTTTCTTAACTAAGTAAACGAATTTTGGACTTTTCCCCAGTTGAGACTTATCCTGTTTACTACTTTCATTTATTCTCTCTTCTTTTACAGAAATTGTGCAAAGTGGTTGTCTTCTATGTTAGGTCTTTCCACAACATTTTGCTTGCAGCAGTTTGTAGATCACGCACTCCCCAATTACCATGCACTATTTTGACTTCTCAAATCAGTACTGTAAAATTTTCACCTCAAGTCACGTCACCAGTGGTGGTGGATCCAGAAATTTGTTTTAGGTGGGGTACTCGAATAATTGACAATTTGTCTCTAATTTTGACAATCTATAGGACAAAGCGAAAATTATTTGTTAATTTTTACCAGGGCTGTCCATCATCTGCACCAATTAAATTCCCATAACAAATCTTTTGTGAGATACACCTTAACATGGTGACAAGTTCTATTAGAAGAAACGGGAAGATGACAAGCTAACGAAGGAGAGTAAGATAGACCAATATATTCTGTAATATACAGAATTACATGACAGAGTAAAGCAGGATAGACCAATATATACCGCAAGATACAGACTCATAGAATAGAGTTAAATAGACCAAGCTAACTGCAAATCCTACTTGCATTACAAAATGTAAGGTGTTGCAATCGGCCGATTGTATAAGTAAACATATGCTAAAAAAATTCTCAAATTCTACGTGGGGCATTCCAATGGTGGCAAGACACAAAATAATATATGGTCGGTTTTCTACAGTCTATAGCACATTAGCAAAACATAAATAGCACAGTCTATATGAACAATTGTACCACAGCCAAATTCTTGGGACTTTATAAATTAATATTTTACATTAGTATTAATATTGTACATTGTTTATGAATGTGTGACATTTGGGCTCAAAATGTTACTACTTTACAATCATACAAAACAACAACAACCCATACAAGTAAATGTACTAAAAGTGGTGAAAAATGTACCAGTTGTCATTGAATGGCAAGGCGAAAACGTGTTCGAGAGAAAGCCCATTGCCACCAGTAGTAGTATTACCACTACCATTATAAGAAGGAACAAAAGGTAAAAACATGAAACGTTGCAAGAAATCAACTTGTTTTGGCCTAGATAATTTAGTTCCTCTTGATAAGCCAAGTGGTAATGGGTGATTAGGAACTGGACGTGCAATACCATCTACTGTAACTGGTGTTGATAAGTCTAGATCCCAAAACCCACCATCCATTACCCATCTCAATTTCTTCATTTTTTTACAACTTCTTCAGTCTTGACTACTTTCTTTTTAACGGTTTTAAGCTCGACATATCGCGGGCATATCGTCAATTTTAACTGGTATTTCGAAATGCCCATCTCCTCAGACATTTGAGATCCTCTTTTTATTTGTTTCTCAATGTGTGCTCCTAGTGATTAACGTTAGCTGGATAGATAACAAGTTCTCTATCTACATTCCATAGTATCTAAAATTTGTTTTTCGGAAAAAATGATCGCGAAATACTAAAAATGCACGTGTCTTGACATGGTAATAACGTACCTGTTAAAGTACAATTATTGGTTTTGAGTTTAACGTATCCAATAAACATGGTACTTGGCCACAAATAGTATTGTTTTCAGTTAAACTTTTTATGGAAGCACAAGCTTTTATCTCCAACACTCCAACTCCCACCCAAGATGAACAACTTATCTCTGAAGAAATCAAAGACCCTTTTCTTGAAAGAAGTTCTAGTGTGCCAAAAACATTGCATGGACATGGTGGTCCTAAAAAGACTAGTTATTTGCACCGTTCCAAGACTGCCCCAGCTATGGCAGTAATGAAAGACTTAAAACAAAACACACCCGACCAAGTCGATAAACCAAAGAATGAATCAGTTTCAGTTATCAGGCAAGCATTGTTTTTACTAGTCTTGTATTTAGCACTTGGTGTTTTGATATACTCATTTAATAGAGATAATTTCTCAGGTGTTGAAACACATCCAGTTATTGATGCTCTTTATTTTTGTATTGTTACTATGTGTACTATTGGGTATGGTGATATTGCACCATTGACACCAGGGACTAAGTTGTTTGCTTGTGTTTTTGTGTTGGTTGGGTTTGGGTTTA
Source organism: Coptis chinensis (assembly GCF_015680905.1). Classification (NCBI taxonomy): domain Eukaryota; kingdom Viridiplantae; phylum Streptophyta; class Magnoliopsida; order Ranunculales; family Ranunculaceae; genus Coptis; species Coptis chinensis. The sequence continues at coordinate 32,492,995 of NC_141463.1, read as the reverse complement.
TAGATATTTTGTTAAGTGGGGTTGTGAATTATGTACTGGATTTACAAGAAAATATGATTTTAACTAGTATTCAAGTTGGTGGGAATCGTCGAGGCTTTTCGGCTAAGAATTATATTTTTGATGTACAAAAGGGTAGAATGAGGATAAGAATGAAGGTGGCATTGGCACTTGGGGTTGTTGTAACGAGTATTGGGATTGGGTCATTGGTTTTGTATTTCTTGGAGGATTTAGATTGGGTGGATGCAATTTATTTGTCTGTTATGTCTGTTACTACAGTTGGTTATGGTGATAGGGCTTTCAAGACATTGGTGGGGAGATTATTTGCTTCAGTCTGGCTTCTGTTTTCTACACTGGCAGTGGCCCGAGCATTTCTGTATTTGGCAGAGGCAAGGATTGATAAAAGGCATAGACGGATTATGAAGTATGTGTTGCAGCGAGAAATCACTGTCCAGGATTTGCTAGCGGCTGATGTCAACAACCATGGTTTCATCAGGTTAGTTCTAACTTATTTCATGGCTCTTAGATAAGCAATCAGTCATTTTAAGTCATGTATCTATGCATTTGTAGATTCTTGTATGTATGAGTTGCATTTTGATACTAGTTATCTTTGAAGGGGAAATGTGAAATTGGAAATTAAGTCATGTGGAATGTGCTGGTTGTACAATTAGGCATGCTTAGAGAGCTTATTCTTGTACAATTTGGTAAATATTTAGGGTACTAGATCTCTGTGTGATTAACATCTTTGAGAACAACTATATATTTACTTAATTGTTAAAATGACTTGTTGCCGTAGGGCCAAGTTCAAACTTAATGGAGGAACAAGATTCGCTCAGCCGCCTTTTATGGTTTGGGAAAAGCTGTTCTTGTTCTTCTTCTCAATGCTGATTGTAAATGTCAATAGTAATACGAAGTGGTTGAGCAGTTTTCCCACCTAATATTTTCTTATGCCATATATAGAGGTAACTAGTTAGAAACAAAAGTAAACTGTCTGGTACAACTTGTGATGATTAAAGTATGCACTATGTCATATTTTGCTTGGAATACAACCCCTTATTTGTTGATAATGAAAAAGAACTATACACTAGGAAGGGGAGTGGGTTTCTTAACAAGACCATTTGAGACTAAAACTTTGATAACTGAGATCCTCGGAATAGTCCTCTTCTCCAAACTGAAGTTGAGCACCATTGGGGTTTTGGAAATTAGTAACGAATCATAACCCCCCTTTTCATCTCCAGTCAAAATTGTTTACAATTTTCTCCCTGAACATTTCAAAAACAGTTAACCAACAAGTTGAGACATTGCTGGAATTCTGTGTACTCAATTCCTATCTCGATTAAAAGGTTTAATATGTTGGTTGTTTTTTTGGAGACTTGGTTGAGTATTCTTTAATTGGAGGAAACAGATATGTTTCTACTTAAAGCAGCAGAGCTTGAGCTTAAGACAACTTAGCTTACATAAATACTGGTCTCATAAGAACCTATATGTGCGTACTAATACACCAGTTCTGGTACTGAAGAAAATTAAAAATATTATTGAATCTTAAATCTTTCTTCTTGATGTTAACCTTCTTCTGCACTGTAAGATTACAATATTAACATATAGCATCTGCCTGAACTAAAAATGTCCATAAGTAATGCTAGTATTGTAAGCTTCTAGCATTCAAGAATGAGTATTGCAAGAACGAGCTACACTATTGTATTCTGACCTTAAAGGAATAAAAGGATAACACTGGGAGGGTTTTTCATGATTGTATTCATTGGCTAAGTAAACTTTATGAATGACCACCCATTTGGAGATGCTTCTGAGAGAAATGAACAGGTGTATTGTGAAACATGAAAATCTTGACAACCTACAATGGAAAAATACATGCATGGGGGTCTAGGATCAGCAGATGGATCCCCATGCTGGAAAATCTACTTGTATACTCTCTGTATGACAATTCAGAGGCAAGACTAGTCAGGCTAGGTGATTTTTTTGCTTAGGGCTTGTGCTAGATGCATTGTTACCATTGACTGAATCTTTAGTTGTTCCAAATCTTTGTTGTGAATGTAATGAGACTACTCTACAGGCATTCTTTTTATATGCCAATCCCTTATTCTCGTACTTAATTATGGTCGCACTGTAAAAATCTGGAGTGGTCTAATTGTATCTTGTCACACGATCCTACTACAGATCACAACATGAAGGAAATCACTTTTCAACAAAAATCGCAGCTACTAAACTTTTCAAAAAATTGAAGAAACTTTTGCTCGATCTTTTTGTCTTCTCTTTCTCCGTGACATTTGCCTATAGTTTATCTTACTGTTCTGTTTAGTCTTGGTCACAAAACAACTCTCTTTTCCTTTTGTTTTTTCAGTCTGCAATTTTTTTGTATACTGAGCAGGGCTTAATCTGTGTAGTAAATCAGAATTACTGACTTCTGATCTAAATATCTTGTCTGTTTCCAGTAAATCAGAATATGTTCTATACAAGCTCAAAGAAATGGGGAAGATTAACGATAAGGATATAGTGCTGATATGCAACCAGTTCAACAAACTTGATCCCAACAACTCTGGGAAAATAACCCTTCCCGATCTCTTGGAGAGTCGCAATCTACCTTGAATCGATATGAAGAAGGTCAGTATTCTTTTATTGGGGAATCTGATTTGTTGTCTACACGGGGACAGAAAGAAGACGTGGAAAATTAAGTATCAAAGCTAAGAAATTCCAAGAAGCAACTCACTAATGAGATGCGTACATGATACACACCGCCACACCCAAAAGCACACCCCTTTGTCTTGGAATTGGTCCTCCCAGTACACTTATTTTCTTCCCTAGAGGGCAAAAAGTTTCTTTTAATGAGGTGGACTTATCCAACTGGTTTGGAGTTACATCTTCGCACTCCTTATCAAGCCTTCCGCTATCTAAAGATCTATTCCTCTATAGGACTGTGTTACTGTGTAAATGAACTTAAAACTTGTTATCTGATTTTATAAAAGCTAGGAAATGTATTAGATATTCATCACAATGAGCTCTGGCATAGTTGGTTAACCAACTATTGATTTAAGAATTATATATTATTTGTAATGACTCAATAGTAGAAAGCATTGTAAATAATTACTACTGGATCTTATTATCACTTTCTGTTCCTCTATAATGTTTTGCATTACCATTTACCAAGCCTAAACCCAGGTGCAGGAAGGTTGTGTCAAAGTTAACCTGATGAGAATTAAATCACATCCCAGAGGTATTCATTGATGAAATAAGTTAGCGAATACTGGTGCAGGTCATATGTTATCACGTGGTTTTCCGAAGCTTAAGTTTTGAGCTAACCTCAATCCATTTTGAACTTGATATGACACCAGTTGAACATGACATATTTTACCTGTTTGAGTTAAGAATTCACATGGGTTTGAGATGATACAGACTGAAGCCGAATTTTATCTTATTTTACGAGTTCTTTAGTTAGGCATTGGTATTATTGTAACAATAGGCTATGAAATAGTTCGATCTCTTTATCCTATATTTGTTTTCTTTGTCAGTATTTTAGTAAGTGAAAGAAAGGAATCTTAAGCAACCATGTGTAATATAATGCTAATACATTGTTGAGTTGTTGGAACCGTCGAGCTTTGCTCCGGTGTCCGTATGCCACTCTCGACCCCTGAACCTGATGAAGAGGGCGCGATCGCTATTCATCCACAAAGACACACTCAGCTCATGCTCGATGAAGAGGGCCTATTCCCTACACTATGGCGCGCTCATGCTCTAAATGAAGAGGGCGCCAAGGCTTCCTTTCTGGCCTTCAGCATCATGCTCTAATGAAGAGGCGCCATGCTCATGTTCATGCCATACTCAATGCCCAAGCCCCCATTTTTTTTCCCCCCTTGTCTATGTACACCTATATAAAGGTAATAGATTAGGGTTTTGAAGACAACTTTGAGAGATTCATTTCTAGGGTATTGTGGGAGCTCTATTGAGCTAGGGTTTGAGTGAGGCCTCTTCTTATTGATTCTTGATCTCTTGTAAACTCTCCAATCTTTATTATAAAGGAAACTTCGGCTCTTGTGTGTGGATGTAGGTAACATTTACGAACCACCTAAATCTTTGTGTCTCTTTGCATATTTACTTCCATTATTATTGTTCTTTATGAATTGTGATGATACAGTAGTGGTTTTGCTTGGTTGAGGTTGTTGTGATAACTACCAAAGTCTTGGGTGGGTGATTTCCTTGGTGTGATCTCCAAGTTGAAATCATTTGGGATAGAAAGTAGCTAGATTGAGGTGTGACCTTCTAGTAAAATCTCCCAACAAGTGGTATCAGAGCACGGTTTTGAATCATTGGAACAAGGTGTGTGAGGAAAGTTTCCACCTTTAGCATTTGAGGCTAGGTGTTTGAAGAAATTCCTCTGAGAGAGTCTCCACCGTTGTGTTGGTTCAAGTGGAAGTCATGACGACCGAAAAAGGAAAAAGCTACAAGATAGAAGTTTGTGGAACAAACTTCGGCTATTGGAAGATGCAAATCGAGGACGTACTCTATCAAAAGGATTTGATGGAAACATTGATATGTGAGAAGCCCGATGAGATTCCGCAAGATAAATGGGATTTGCAAGATAGAAAGGCCTTGGCCACAATCCGATTGAGTCTTTCGAAGTCGGTAGCCTTCAATATTAAGACTGAGAAGACGGCGAAGTCTCTCATGGAGGCACTTACTACGATGTATGAACAACCCTCGGCCGCGAACAAAGTCTATTTGATCACCAAGCTATTTAGTATGAAAATGTTGGAGGGGACCTCCTTCAAGGATCACCTAAATGAATTCAACCAAACTAAGGACCAATTGGAGTCGGTTGAGATTACATTTAGTGATGAGGTGCTAGCTTTGGCGATACTTGGACAATTGCCTCCAAGTTGGAAGGCGACTATGACGCTATTAGTGGCTCTGGGGAATGACCAAGTTGAAGTTTGAGCACGTTGTTTGTATGGTACTAACCGAGGAAATCCGAGACAGATTGTCCGTCATCTTCGGGATCAACTTCGTGGTCGGCATTGAGCGAAAGTAGGGAAGAAAGTCAAACGAGTCGTAGTAAGAAAAGTGGAGGGGGGAGATCGAAATCTCAAGCCTCCCAATTGCAAAGCGTTGAACACAAACCTCGAGACATAAGTGAAGTGGTGTGCTATAATTGTGGTAGGCCGCCACTATAGCCCCATTGCCTCTACCAAGAAACAACAACAACATTAATAAGAACAAGAAAAGAATCAAGAAGCTAATGTTGTTGAGATGGTAGATGACGCTTTGATATGTTCGTTGGAGCACAAGAAGAGTCTTGGGTACTTGATTCCCAAGATCATTCCATGCTACCTCACATCGAGAGTTCCTTGAGAACTACACCGGCGGTGACCTTTGAAACGGTCTTTCTCGGTGATGACCAACCTTGTGACATTGTCGGCAAGGGGGCGACGCATGTCAAGATGAATGGCTCGTCATGGTTATTGAGGGACGTCGGAACCGTTCGCCCGGATTGAGGAAGAATTTGATTTACGTGGGGCAATTGGCAAGTGAAGGATTTGTTCTGATCTTTACTTGGTGATACTTGGAAGGTCTCGAAGGTTCATTGATTGTTGCAAATGGTAAGAAAGATGGTACTCTCTACATGATCGCACATGGTTGTGAGTCGATTGCCGTGGCACATGGCAAAGAGGATCCGAATGTTTGGCACCGCAGACTTGGTCACATGAGTGAGAAAGGAATGAAAATCCTTCACTCTTCTGGTAAACTCCCAAAGTTACAGTCGACTGAAATTGACTTCGAAGAACTGTATTTGGAAAGCGTAGCGGGTGAGTTTTCGAGAATGGGTCGACTCAAAGCTAGAAGGCTTGAGTTGATACATCTGAGATGTCCGGGGCCGACTAATGTCTCTTCACTTGGCGGAAAGTCATATTTTGTGACTTTCATTGATGACCATACTAGGAAAGTGTGGGTCTATTTCTTGAGACACAAGTCGGCAGTATTTGAAGTGTTCAAGACTTGGAAGGCCATGGTTGAGAATGAGACAAGCTTGAAAGTAAAAGAAGGCGAGATCCGACAACGATTGAGAGTATGAGGATTCGGGTTTTAAAATCTTGTCTTGACAATGGCATCAAGATGGAAAAAGACTTTGCCGGGGACACCTCGCCAGAATGGGGTTGCAGAGCGGATGAATAGAACAACGAGAGAGCTAGGTGTATCGCATTACACTAGCGAGGCTTACTTGCCCGCCAGGCGAAAAGTGTTAGCAATGCAAAGACTTACGATCAATAAAGGACCATCGGTGCCTTTGGATTTTAAGATTCCGGAGGAAGTGTGGGAGCGGGAAGGATGTGAACCTTTCCCATTTGAAGGTGTTTGGTTGTGTGTCCTATATCCACATTAGTGACCAAGCTAGAAGCAAGCTTGATGCTAAGTCACTAAAGTGCACCTTCATTGGCTATGGTGGTGATGATTTTGGGTATCGTTTTTGGGATGATCAAAATCGGAAAATCATTCGTAGTAGAGATGTTGTGTTTAATGAGAAGGTGATGTACAAGGACGAGATGAAGCCTGAACCAAGGAATCGGGTACGAGAGAGCGGCCTGCAGTATGTTGAGTTGGAAGACTTCGATGTAAGTCGTGGTATAGTGGAGCCCCCACATCGAGGATGACGATAGTAGTGACTCGAGAGAATAATGAGGATACTACACCACCGAGTCCATCTCCACCTCATGCCCCAAGGAAGACATCCGGGCCACATGTACCGAAGTTCGAGATATCCGCCCTCCACCTATGTGAATTACTTGCTACTTTATCGATGGTGGCGAGCACCAATGCTATGATGAAGCATTGGATGGTGAGTGATGCAAGCAAGTGGGAGCTTGCTATGCAAGATGAGATGAAGTCCCCATCTCTTGGCGCATGGGGGAGTTAGCCAAACTACCCACGGGCAAGAAGGCTCTACGTAACAAATGGGTGTTTAGAGTCAAAGAGGAACATGATGGTTCCCAGAGATACAAAAGCAAGGCTAGTAGTCGAGGGTTTTCGCCAAAGCGTGCATTGACTTCACGAGATATTCTCCCCAGTGGTGGCCCGAATACTATTCGGTCGGTGTTGAGTATTGTTGCGTGGAAGATTTATATCTTGAGCGGTTGGATGTTAAAACGCCTTCCTCCATGGTGACCTAGTTGAGAAAATTTATATCAAAGAACCTGGAGGGTTTCATCAAGAAGGGTAAAGAGAATATGGTATCGCAGCTCGAAAGAGCTTGTATGGTTTGAAACAAGCCCCCAGCGTTAGTACGGAAGTTTGATAACTTCATGCAAGGAAATGGCTACTATAAGTGCAACCGACCATTGTTGCTACTTGAAGAGGTTCGACTCCATTTACGCATCCCGTTGCTATATGTTGATGATATGTTAGTAGCGAAGTTCGATATGTCGAAAATTGGGAGATTGAAAGAGAAGTTAGCAAGTGAGTTCTCTATGAAGGACTTGGGTGCGGTAAAACGATTCTAGGGATGAGGATCGAAGAGATAAAGCGAAAAGGTATTATTCGGAGTTGTCTCAGTGAGTATATTGAGAAAGTATTGAAGATGTTCAACATGGGTAGTCTGAAACCGGTTTGCACACCTTTGGCGATCCACTTCAAGTTGTCCAAGAACACTCTCCCAAGATGTTGAGGAAAGAAACTTCATGGCTAAGGTACCATACCGCCATTGGAAGTGTTATGTATGCCATGGTTTGCACACGTCCCGGATATAGCCCAAGCGATTAAAGCCGCCGATGATTTATGTCTAATCCCCGCAAGCAACATTGGGAAGCCGTGAAGTGGATATTGAGATATCCGAGAGGTACTACGAGAAATGCCTATGTTATGGAAGGGTGTTGTGAACCCGCAAGGGTATGTGGATGCCGATTTTGCGGAGAAGTAGATCGCGGAAGAAGCACTCTTGGTTATGTCTTTACAAGTGGTAGTGCTACCGCAGATGAGTTGATTTCTCGATTCTGAAGATTGTTGCTTTGTCTACCACGTATGTAGTATGTGGGTCGCTACAAAGGCAAGCAAAGAGATGATCCGTTCTGAGGATTGATGGAAGAGCTTGGGATGAAGCAAGAGAGAAGTGTGTTACACGGATGGCGGTCGAGTGCTATACATCTTGCCAAGAATTCCGCCTTTTCATTCTAGGACCAAGCACATTGGTCTCCTGTATCATTTTATCCGATCTCTGTTGGAGGATGAGGTTTTGGCACTTGAGAAGATCCAGGGAGTGAGAATCCGGCGGATATGTTGACCAAGACCGTTACCCTCTTCGGAAGTTGAAGTTGTGTTCAACCCGGTGGGTCTTCTTGCTTGAAGACCATGATGGACGGCCGAAAGTGTTTTCCTTAGTATATTGGATTTGGATTGAGTTGTTACAATTGAGATGTGATGTGCATGAAGAATCTCGGGTTCCAAGTGGGAGATTGTTGGGTTGTTGGAACCGTCGAGCTTTGCTCCGGTGTCCGTATGCCACTCTCGACCCCTGAACCTGATGAAGAGGGCGATCGACAAATCCATCCACAGCGCACTCGCCATCCATGCTCGATGAAGAGGGCTCGCAAGGCCACCTACCGCCATGCTCTAATGAAGAGGCTTCGGCCACATGGCCACCTTCAGCCCATGCTCCGTAATGCGGCCTAAGCCCATTTTTTTTTCCTTCCCTTTGTCTATGTACACCTATATAAAGGTAATAGATTAGGGTTTTGAAGGACAACTTTGAGAGATTCATTTCTAGGGTATTGTGGGAGCTCTATTGAGCTAGGGTTTGAGTGAGGCCTCTTCTTATTGATTCTTGATCTCTTGTAAACTCTCCAATCTTTGTTATAAAGGAAACTCGGCTCTTGTGTGTGGATGTAGGTAACATTTACCGAACCACCTAAATCTTTGTGTCTCTTTGTATATTTACTTCCATTATTATTGTTGCTATGAATTGTGATGATACAGTAGTGGTTTTGCTTGGTTGAGGTTGTTATGATAACTACCAAAGTCTTGGGTGGGTGATTTCCTTGGTGTGATCTCCAAGTTGAAATCATTTGGGATAGAAAGTAGCTAGATTGAGGTGTGACCTTCTAGTGAAATCTCCCAACATACATCACCATTGTTGACCTAAATGAATGAGGCACCAACAAATAATTGTTAACTTATGGAACTCTGTCTACGGTTTTGCTATAATATTACAAGTAATTGGGCTGAGAGCCATTTTCCCAAATATTTTTGTTCTAAGTTCATTTTAATTTTAATTTTGCCATAAGTTCTATGTAAATTTAAATTTGCATATGAAAAAAATATATACATATGTAAATTTAAATTTGCATGTAAATTTGTAAATATATATATTTTCATATGCAAATTTAAATTCACATAGAACTTATAGTGAAATTAAAATTGAAAATGTGTCTTTGAGCCGAAACTATAAAAAAAAAGTGATGATGTCAGTACGGTCTGGTTTGGGATTTATGCCGAAATAAAAAAATTATTTTAGGCTTTGTCCTTGCGCCCGTAATCTCTGCATATTAAGGTGTCCAAAGATAGATCTCTTGTTTCTTAGTGAAATTCCCATTATGACGTGAGATTGTGAGTACCTCTGCTCTGCTGCCAAGCTGCCAAGCCTTGGCATCTTTCATCACTAACTTGTTTAGTTGATAGATGATAGACAAAACTGAACACAATTTGGTTTGGCGGGATTCATCTTCATTCGTCAAAAACATTTTTCTTTTTTTTCTTTTTTCTTTTTATGGAACTGAGGTGCTTCCCTTTGTCCACCAGTGGGGAAAACCAATTAGGCTCAATTTTCTCGTTTTTTGCCACTAATCTGGAATTTGGTTATACTGATCTAGGTAGAGTTACTCACGTCCTCCAATACTATCATCATAATACAAAGGAACAATAAAGTCGGAGAAGTGCAGTGGTAATAACTAAGACCGCCGATATTTTATACAATATCTAGCTAAGCTATCTGCTACGCTGTTTCCTTCCTGATAGGTATGCTTAATCATGCTAACAGTAGAATAGTTTGAGTAGATTACCACTTATCATTTGTTTGTTATCTTCTTCAACGAGACATTTTACCAGACCCCTGCACACCACATTGAACGTGTACATGAGTGACCTTGTGATATATAGTACCAATAATGCTTCAGGCCTTCAGCCATGAAGGCATCCTCTGTGGAAAGATAACCTAATGCAGCAGGAGCATACAACAACATGATCCAGGGCTTCCTGATGAAGAAGCACTATGTGTTGAGGACTTGAGCATGACGTGATGAAAGGTCGTTCTCGAGGGGCCTATAGTCACTGTTAAATATCATGCATTTTATCCTGGATCTCTCTACTAATACCTGCCTTTCGTCATGTTGTACCCTAGTAATTTTCATTCTTCTTCCTCAATGGCAAGCTCGTGGTTGTCAATGGTTTTTTGTTATGATATTGCTTTGGGACAGTTCATGCATTCGATTTAGGAAAGAGTAATCCGATCAAACCATTCACTTCCAACTTAAATCTATGCTTTGGGCGTGACACTTCCTCAGGTGTTGTGTTTACGTCTTGTCGTGTCCTGGCCCATATCTGGTTTATGTATGTTGGAGGCCAAACGTGGGCTCTTGTAACCACATACTACTCACTAATGTTTCATTGCCCTCTATTTAGCTCCCAAATATTGGTGAACAAGAAGAAGACACATTGGATCTCATCTTTGAGAAGCTTTCACAACTTTTCCTCACTGCTCCATCAATCAAATACCCCGCGGTTGTATTGATATCCAAACTATTTTTGTATCGTGAAGTCGTCCCTCACTTGTTACCACAAGAAGCCAATCGAGCAGAAGAATCATTAAAAAGCTAAGTAAAATGGATTGGTTCATTTTCCAATAGCACATGGCGGGTAAGTATTGGTGCTGCTGACTGCTATGCAAAGCAGTGTTGCCAAAAGGGGACCAACAATGGAGTAGGAAAAAAACTATTTGTACGGCTCGATTTGGTTTCCAAATAAACTGTTGATAGTTTATACTTGAAATTATCCCATCTCATTTGTTGCAACTTGCAAGGCACATCATTTAGATCAAAATGTTTTCGTACCGTGCAATCAAATCAATTGGTATGCATGCTCTCTTCTCTTTTATGCTCAATTACTAAATGCCTAAACAAGGACATGAAAAATCAGGTATCTGTTCTTTTTATTTTGTAAATCAGTCTATCGTGTTAGATCCATGGTTGAACACTTGAACCTGGTTAGACCATTTGAACAGAAAATTGATTCGATCATCATCAGTTTCGTTAAGTTTTGAAATAATTAGATATTTTACATGATATAAATTGTCGTCTTTCTTTGTCCGATCATAATTCATACCCACTTAAGAGGGTTCCTAGATGAACTTTACTGTTCGGACAAACTACGCGTTTTCTAATGGGAACAGGGCTGCATTCATAATGTGATAGTGCCCCTCGTCCACATGTTCAGGCCACCTCGAATACACAATGTGCATAGCGAGGCTTATCTCATAATAATGCATACCACCGGGTGCTTCAACTATAACACTAAAGATGTAGGTACCCAAGATGTATGAACTATGAAAACTAAAGTAATAGAATCATCGAGTATATAAATGAAACCCCAAACAAGTACCTTCTGATGTAAGTAACAAAAAGCAACCGAAAGGAACTAGAATCACAGTGAAAATAAAATAACACTGACACAAGGAACAAAATTCAAAATAACAATTTTGAAAAAGTGAGCCATTCGAGTGCTTATGATAATGCCATCCGTGATGTATGCCCCTTGTTGGTCATCGTACGTGTTGTTGTGGAACTATCTAGCTCTGGAAATGCATGCACTTGCAGGGATGCTTGACGGCTCGAATGGATTGGGAGGTGGCGTAAATATTATATCCCCCTCAAGAGCCTTCACCACAATGCTCATGGAAGGTCTTGTCGCCGGCAGGTACTGTATACACCAGAATGCAATGATACAGACTGTCTTTGCACTTCCTTTATCCTTCTCCCCAATGCCGCACTTTGTAACCACTTCATCTAGGTTACCATTCTTGAACTTCTCCCAAACTTGTCGTGGGAATGAATTTCGGACATCACAAATCGTCCTACTCAAAATCTCAAAGAGCATAATGCCGAAACTAAAAGTATCACATTTATAAGTTATCCTTGGCATGTCCATACGAACCTCTGGGGCATCGTAACCACGCATCTCTCTGAGTCCGGTGATTGTGAGGTGAGTTTTGTCTCTGTTACAAAGCTTAGCCAATCCAAAATCAGACACCTTAGCAGTACATTTTGAGTCAAGGAGCACATTACCCGCTTTTATGTCACGATGAATTATTCGCTCTTCATGGCAATTATCGTGCAAATAAGAAATCGCTTTGGCTGTCTCAATTGCAACTCGATGTAACTTTCTCCATGGTAAATTCAGGTGGTTGTCAAATAAAACCATATCGAAAGATCCATTCTCCATATACTCGTACACTAGTGCTTTCAATTCACCACAAAAGCAAAACCCATAGAGTTTAACTAAGTTTCGATGATAACTTGTGTTCATTGTTCTTACTTCAGCCATGAACTGATTTTCAATGTCATCCATCATCAGGTCCTCTCTTAGTTTCTTAACAGCGATTTTCACACCATTAGGCAACTTGCCTGCATAAACAACACCAAACCCACCGGAACCTATTTCAGTTTGGAAATCTGTATACTTCCTAAGCTGCCAGGGAGAAAATCGCAGTGCCTTTTCTGTTGCCACTTTACTTATAAATGTTTCCATTGTTTGTGAGATTTCATCAGCCATTTCTCTTAAAACTTTCACAAGCTTGTAAGTTTCAAGCACTTTCTTGTTAAGCTTCTTCCTCGCTTTGATCTTACTGAGAGATGAATATATACTTTCAGGAGGCATGTCCCTGAACTCCTTCTGAATTACTTCAAACTCGAGTTCTCTCTCTTTTACATTTTTCGACCACGTGTCCATTCGTTGTTCCCCAGTTTTTGCCGAATCCTTCATCAAATCTTTCAACTTATTCATTTCCTCCAACAAAGCATTAAAGTTTTCCTTAAGATAACTAGGATTATCCTCCATGATCTCAGACAATGTAATATTGGTACAGGTAACAATTCCACCAAGTAGAAGTTGGAAGAGAGTTACAACAATGCTCTAACCAAATCTGAGAACAGAAATAGAAAAAAAGTTTTAAAAAACTTTAAACTGATGGAAAAAATCAAGAAAACAATCAAAGCAGACCAGAGATAGAATTATTTTATTCAGTCAGTTAAAAGGACTTATATGTATAACTTTAAAGATATTTCACTCAAAGGGAATTATGAATTAGCAAAATGAAATGATATCCTGATTCTGAGAATTATATATATTTAAGTGAAAAAAACAGATATCACAGTTAAAGATCAGGTGAACATGATAAAACTGATACTACAAAGAAAACTCAAGATGAACTAATTCTTCAAAATGTACCTAGAGTGATTGGAAGATCAACTATATTTCAGTCAAGCTCCGTGATGATGGCTGGTCCCATTTCTTTGTAACCTGTAAAAGTAAGAAATGTTTTTTCTCCTCTGTTTTCGTATTATGAGATACAATTAAAACTTCATAATGACCAAGAAATGAAGACATCGATACATTCCAAGAAATGCTTTAGATCTCAAGTTGAAAGGAGGGATGACTAAATAATGGCTATCGTATTGGATGAAGTTGAAAGGGTATGAACCAAGCACACCATGGATGCCTTGGTTGGTAAGTCAACACGGTATATTTTAGAAATCTGAAAATGAATTTCATTGAAAAAATAATGCTAACAGAATCTTTTACGCGGCCTGATCATGGTTTGGTGCATTGGGCTTTCTTCTGCGAAGGTCAGGTACATTGGTTTACACAAATTCATTTAAAAAAACAAGGTCACCTAGAAATCAATCAACTTTCTTGACTAGGAAAATACCTCCCCTGCCCAGTTAGTTAGCTGTTAACGAGTACTCTTTTGACTTCTAGGAAATGGGAAAACAAGTAGTTGGATGTGAACAGATTGACTTCATATTAAACTGGATGGACTTGTCAACTCCATCCAAATTAAACAATATTAAGGAGATGGATTATTCCGCCAAAGTAGACCTGATTTCTCTCAAGAATGTTCATGTCTAAGACATTGGAAGATAAATTGGTAGGTGAGTTTAGCCTGAAACAATTACCAGATTGTTGCAACAGCGCAAAGTTTTGTCAACATTTGAGTTCACAGGCCGGCGTAAAACCTTTTCTAAGCGTTCCGCGTTTTCTAATATACTTGTTCCAATCAATCCATATTATTAAAATTTAGAGCACAGGACAGTCTACAAACTCAAACGCGGGTGTTGCTTGGTACACGCAATATCAACTTGTTCACATTACCATTAGAAAAGAACAAGCGGGGTCCTTTTCAATTTTCAACCCAACAACCTGGATTAGGTGACTCTTTGTTTTATTGCATTGACCATAGATTCTCACAGCTTCATTCTCCTGGCTTAGTTTCCAACGCGCAGAGAAAACAAGCTCTCCAACGCGACAGAAGAAAAAATCTAAATAAAACACACGACAATCAGCCAGGCTTTCTCTTAAACGGTGGGGCAGCTTATACAGTGTCTTGAACAACTTTTTTAATTTACGCTTATTAACTTGTTCGTGGCAGTTTATATATGACACTATATAAGTTGTGCAAGACACTATATAAGATACTTAAGACACCATATAACATGTCTGTAAACGGACGTCCCTTTAAGAGAAAGCCTGGTCAACTATATATATCATACTTTTTTTTTTTTTTTTTTTTTTTCCTGGTAAGTGTCTGATCCGTCACTTGTTATTTAGTACGTAGTTTAGATTGTACATACATCCAGGGAAGTAAATGTCCATCTCTCTTCTACAGGTACAAAAGAAATAGGAGCAGACTATTAGGATATATACAACTTAATAGTACTTACTCTTTACCAATCACCAAACATTACAAATCTTTTGTCTTGTAAGTATCTTGTACTTTTTTGTTAAATCCGAGCTTAGTGTAGAACTACTATGTCCTTAAGACAGATTTTCCCCCTCACGGTGCTTGAAGGTTGATGGGAAACTGTCTCCTAAGATAGAACGAATTTCCTTCTATAGAAAGCTAGCACTTCAATTCTATAGAATCAGCAAACACAACATAGTATTTGACTAAGAATAGAAGGAGAAGAGAAAGATTAGAAATGTGTGATCTGGTGTGTCTTTTTCTCCAAATTCATCCACTATTTATAAGTGAGAAGTTCCTTTTCGAAACAGCATAGTGACTCTTCGAAAAAGTTAGACACCTTTTTGAAACGTCACATGTTTCAAAATGACGCACCATTTCGTCATAAAACACTATTTCGAACCAGTGCCTATTTTGAAAGGTCGTACTTTTTCGGCATAATGCACTGTTTTGAACTAGTGCACCTTTTCGAAAAAGTTTTTCTTTCTTTACGTATTGTTTCAAGTGAAACCCATTTCATCTCAAGTGAGGTAACTTGGGAGACAAATTACTCATTCATATCTTAATGGATTTGTGCAAATCCATTTTTCTAACAATCCCCCACATGAATGAAGATTTGGCTTTTACACTCATAAACAATGGATTTCTGTTCTTTTACAAATGAAAAGATATCGCATCAGGTCAAGTAGCATGGGAAGCCTTGAACTTGCCTTAGTGAAAGACGATCGGATTTAATTGGATGATCAGTATACTTCAATTAATGTCATTGACCTGTCAGCTGTTTGTATAAACCTAGACAATCATCTTCACGCAGTACTTTCTCGAATACTGTTGGTTCTCACGTTTGTGTTCATTTTGGCCTTGAACACTTCTTGGTTTCAGATAGTGCTTCTAAGACATTTGCCTTTAAAATTCTCATAGAAGTGGCCCCACTTCACACTAACATAGGTAATTTCTATAAAGAGTATCCTGCAATACTCCACTTGGATAACATAACTTTTCAAAGATATAGTAAATAATTAAAAGCTTAACTTATTCTGGGTCTCGCGGCAGATATGCACTATCTTATATAAGAATGGGTTAGAGTATAGTATTACTCTCTAGTGCTTACTGAGTCACATACATAATTCAGTTGTCCCTTTGGACCTAGATCTTGGGATCTCCAGTCAACTAGGTTGGTTTTTCTATTATGAGGACTCTTGGTTGATTATCTAAAATGATTTAAGCTCATTCCCCTTGATAATCTTTCCACTTGCTCTCTTGGTAAACATGTTGTAAGCGAATCCGCAATGTTATCTTTTGATCTTACATAGTCGATTGAGATAACTCTATTTGAGAGAAATTGTTTAACGGTGTTATGTCTACGACATATATGTCGAGACTTTCCGTTATACATGCTACTCTGTGCTCTACCAATATTAATAGCAGATTGGCTGTCACAGTGTATACATATTGCTTGCACAGGTTTAGCCTAGTTTGGAATATCCTCTAAAAAATTTTGAAGCCACTCTGCTTCTTCTCTAGCCTTGTCCAATGCTATGAATTTTGATTCCATAGTGGACCTCGTTATGCACGTTTGTTTTGAGGATTTCCAAGAAACAGCTACACCTCCAAGTGTAAAGACATATCCACTTGTGGACTTTGAGTCTTTAGTGTCAGATATCCAATTTGCATCTCAGTCCAATCTGGAACGGCTGGATATCTTGTATAGTGCAGACCAAAATTCTGAGTATACTTTAAGTATCCCAAAACTCTCAGTATGGCAATCCAATGATCTATGCCAGGATTACTCATATATCGACTTAACTTGCTCACAGGGTATGCTATGTTAGGCCTTGTACAGTTCATGACTTACATTAAATTGCCAAGTATACGAGAGTACTCTAATTGAGATATGCTATCTCTAGTATTTTTGGTTAAATGAAGATTTACGTCAGCTGGTGATCTTTTTGGTGTGATGTTATATTTCTTGAACTTTTCAATAAGTGTCTCAATGTAATGAGATTGTGATAGAACAAATCCATCTTCCGTCATAGAAATCTTAATTCCTAGGATAACATCAACGACACCTAAATCTTTCATGTCAAACTTACTAGACAACATTTGTTTGGTAGATTTTATGACATCCATATTACTACCCAAAATTAGCATATCGTCTATATAGAGACAAGCAATGACACATCCTTTTTGAGTGCTTTTGACATAGACACACTTGTCACATTCGTTTATTTTGAAATCATTTGACAACATTGCATTGTCAAATTTCTCATGTCATTGCTTAGGTGCTTGCTTTAATCCATATAAGGATTTAACAAGCTTGCAAACTTTTCTTTCTTGTCTAGGAGCAATAAACCTTTCGGGTTGTTCCATGTATATTTCTTCATCTAGCTTGATGCTAGCACTTTGTGGTGTAAAGAATTGTATTTTCTTTATCCGTTTTGGTTCTACTCAACTTCCTTACTCACTGTTTTTCGATATTTTAGTTAGAGTAGGGATTCGTTCTAATCTAAAGTCTAGGATGGCATTACAATTAGAGTTTGTTCAAGGGAAACTAGTGAGAAAGATTGTTGATGGTTTAGTAATATTCAAACTACTTAGTTTGATTTTAGATATCTTAAGTTACAAATTACGTAAACATGCACCGCTAAAAAGAGAAATGGATAGATGGAAAGGTGTGGAGAGTTAAATCCACTCATGTGAATAAAAAACCTTTATTCTTTGAATCTAGTTTATTGTATCTCTAATTTTTATTGGAATTCATAGACAAATCATAATAAAAATTAGAGTTTTGATCCCTAACAATATGTTATTATCTCTAATATCATATTGCTAGTATGAGCAACAAAAGTAATGACTTATCTCTAAGAAATCACCTCAATTTCTAACTAGACTCTACACCAACTACCATTTTGGGGTAGGATATAAAGTCTAGTTTATTTGTCCTAAACAAATAACTAGAAATCAATAACAAAAGTTGTTCCTCACATGAGCATCATTAACCCTCCACAAAGGAAGGTTTTAGCTCATGATCATTGCATGGATAGTTTAGACTAATTTAGATTATAATGTATTAAGAACAAGAGAAGTAGAAGAGTAATCAGTGTTGATTTACCTAAAATATGAAGAGTTTATTCAAGAAACTAAAGTGTTCTTAGTGTTACAAGAGAAGAATTCTAGAACTTGGAAAAGAAAACATGAAAGTGAAAGTGCAAAAATGAGAGAAAAATGAAAAGTGAATGAAAATGTGGCTAAGCTCCTCCCTCCCCCAAATCAGCCCACATTTAAGCTTTCTCCCTTTTTCTCCCACGTAAAACCACCTCCCATTTATTACATTTATTACAAACCTATCTTCAAAACCAAATTGTTTAGACCCCCACCTACGTGGCAAATGTTTATTAATTAGTAGGGGTCTCTATTTTATACATTTAATCGACAGGGCTAAAGCCCAATTTGCAATACCATTGATTAATATACATGCCCATTAACTCATGTGTCTAAGGCTGAACCTTAGCCACATGGCTTGCCACTAATGTACATTGATTTATGTCCAGATTCATTTATTATCAAAGAGATAATTACCAGATGAGAGTTATAGTCTATCACAATTACTCAAGCTACAAGATTACTTAAGCTACAAGGACTCTCTACTCTACCTATATAAATACCACATTATTTTTCATAAGGAACTACGTGGAAACTTGATCCCTAGAGAATAGATCTTGGGTAGATAGGCAGCCATTATTTGGTTCAGTTTCATCTCCCCCAACATCAAATTCCTCTGTTTCTTAGTGTGTTCTTTACCATTGCTCTCGCTGTGTTGAAGCAGTTTACTGCTGAAACATAATTGGCGCCGTCTGTGAGGATTTTAGAATTCATTATCACGTGAAATAATCAAGATGGTAAGCACAAGAAGCAGACCAAATAGTCAACATATTCCTCTTGCTAATAGGAATCGCAACCCTCAAAATTCCAATTGGCCAATGCAAGAACTGTTGAACAATCAAGTTGCTCCTAGTGGTAGGATCAATTCTCAACATCCAACTGTAGCAGTGCCACCACCACCGCAAAATGCAGTGCAAGCGCCGCCACCACCCCTAACAATCTCGCAACAAGAAAACCGACAAGTCAATAATCCTCCATGCGGTCCGCCGTCTGTCCATGTCGATCCTTCAGTTGACATGGATATGGACGTGGACATTACTCTCACACCAACTAACGGAAAAGGTGATAGTAACAGCCAATTCACCCCTAATACGGTTGAGCGTGAATTACGACAAGTCAAAAATTTAAATAAGAACTTGAGAAGGAAGCTGGCAAAGAGGCAAAGGCCGGTGGACGATGCTGCAAATTCAACAACATCAAGGCGACCACAAAGGGATGCAGGCCATTCTAGTGTATGGGACCGTCTTGAAGATCCACTTCATCGTCCTCAACAACGTGTTATTTCTCAAGCACAATCAACCAGTGTACACTCTAAGAGTAATGACCCTATTACCCATAATTATGGGGAGAATTGGATTGGCAGGGATAACTACTACCCTAGACATGTCCGATCTCAAAGGGAAGATTTACCTCTGAGAAGCAATTTCAGGGAAGACCGCCATCCGAGATATGTCCGACATGACTGGGAAGGCGGGCATCCCAGACAAGAGCAACAAAACATGGAGAAGCGGTATAATTATACCGACTACCGGCCTAGACAGGCTGGTTACAGGGATAGACAAAAACAATCACCGGTCAGAGCTAATCGTGCGTACCGCCAAAGATCTCTAACTCCAATAAGAGATAATGGAAGGTATCCTTCTCCACATGGGCACGACCGGGGGAGTCCAGTGGTTCGAGCCAATACTTTAACTCTAACAGAACAATAGTTGAAAGAGTTGATTGCAAAAAAACTTAATGATAGAGAATCAAGGGATGTAAGAATGAAAAACTTGACAGTCAATGATGGCGTACTTGATAAGTTTTCGCTCGACATTCAGGAAGTTTACCACCATCCCGACTTCAAACAACCCGATTTTGAACTTTATGATGAGTCGGAAGAAGATCCTGACTTGCGTGTTCTATCGTTCAAAAATAAGTTGGTGTTATAGGGTGGAGATGATCTGCTCATGTGTAAGCTCTTTCCATAAACTCTAAAAGGAGAAGCATTACACTGGTTTAGTGAGTTGCCTTCAAGATCAATTCACCAATTCAATGAACTAGAAAATCAGTTTGTTAATCGTTTTCGCCACAATTGCAAGACGCCAAAGGATGTCGACTCACTTCTGAACATCAAGCAACAACGTGACGAAAAGTTACGTACTTTTGTTACTAGGTTCCGAAAGGCAACAGCAGATGTTCTAGAAGTTTCTGATGGGATGCTTCTTTTTGCATTTAAAGAAGCATTATATTATGAAAGAGACAGAAGTTCGAATTTCATTGTAAGGGATCTTTACCACTCTCTAATTAAAGATGTCCCTAAAACTCAGTATGATCTGTATGTTAGGGCTGAACAACACATCTGTATCGAGGAGAACCTATCGCAAAAGCAGCAAGAGACAAAGATATTCGGAGTAAAGATTTTTCTGACAGGAAGAATTCTAAGCCGAAGCAAGGACAGTCAGATCAACAACATAACGATGGAAAGAATGACAATCAGAAGCAAGTCAATTTCAATCGTGATGGAAAAAAAACTACCCGAGCTAAAAGCGACCCTTCCAATGCCAAGTACTTGCTATATATATGAGAAGTTGAAAAGTGGGAATCTTCTTTCCCCGCCTTATCCACTTTCAGAAGATACCAAAGGTACAAGGGACAAATCCTTGCGGTGTAAATTCCATAATGACTATGGCCATGAGATAGAACTTTGTCGCTCTCTCCGGGGTCGGATTCAGAAATTAGTGGAGAAAGGACTTTTAAACGAATATCTTACTAAAAACTCTCAACAAGCAGTTGTTGCAACTTATGAGCATGTCATTAATGTTTCCCATTCTCAATTTGAGTCTCTTTCCAAAAGTCAGAGTAAGAATCAAAAGCATTTGAAAGTTAGTTATGTTGGTGAGTTTAACCGTGTCAACAAAGTCGATTTTGTCAAAGGAATCCAGACTGAAACTTCTAAAGAAGAGCCCCTCCGATTCACTGATGATGATCTCCTTGGTGTATATCACCCTCACTATGACGCAGTCATAATTATTGTGTTTATAGGTGCTTCTCGTATTCAACGGGTTATGATCGACACAGGGGCCACTTCCAGCGTCATTTTTAGTGGATGTTATTCTCAGATGCAATTTCATTAGGGTATGATCATCGCCGAAAACAATCCTATCATCGGTTTTGACGGGACAACATCTTCAGCGGTTGGAAGAATTACCTTACCAATCATATTAATGAACAAAAATGTTGAGCTCGATTTCTTATTGATAGACTGTCGCTCCCACTATAACGTAATTTTGGGCAGAGATTGGATACATTCCATGGGGGCTGTAGTCTCCACATTTCATCAGTGTGTCAAGTTCCCATTCTCTGGGCATATTTGCAAGGTTCGTAGTGACCAGGTATCTGCCCATGCCTGTCATGACAAAGCAATGGATGACTATAAAAAATCGGAAGTTCGTGGTAATATAATCCTTGCAAGTGCCCTGCCCAAGTTACAGTTACCAAGCGGCGTGCCCTCCATCTATAATATTGAGGCTAATGTGAAAGGGCCGCCTACAGTGGATCGACTTTTGGAAGTGCAAGTAGGAGATTCAGCAAAAGAAACCAGTTTTATTTCCGCCGAACTTTCGAGCGTAGAACAAAAAGAGTTGGTTTCCCTTTTATAACGAAATAAGCGTATCTTCGCTTGGAAAATTGAGGAAATGCCGGGAATAGACCCTTCTGTCGCCTGTCATAAACTTGACATTGATCCAAGTTTCAGGCCAGTTCGCCAAAAACCAAAAAGAATGGCACCTGATCGGAAGCTCAAAGTTAAGGAGGAGGAGATTGATAAGCTACTTACGGTTAACTTTATCCGATAAGTTAATTACCCAAAATGGCTTGCTAATGTCGCCGCAGTGCCGAAAAAGAAAGGACAAATCAAAATTTGTATTGACTTTACAAATCTTAATGAAGCTTGTCCGATTCATCCGTATCTGTTGCCACGAATTTCCGAACTGGTGGACGCCACTTCGGGCTTCCAACGCCTATCTTTCATGGATGCTTCTTCAGGGTACTACTAGATATCTTTGAATGTGGATGACCAAGAGTTCACCGCCTTCATCATCGACCAAGGCATTTTCTGCTACACTATTATGCCTTTTGGTCTGAAAAATGCCAGTACAACCTACTAAAAGCTTGTCAATATAATTTTTTGCGATTTGCTGGGAAAAATAATAGAGGCTTATATCGATGATATAGTCGTTAAATTGAAGCTTACTGGTGATCATCTTTCCGATCTTCAACTTGTTTTTGATAGGCTTAACAAGTATAACATGAGACTCAATCCCGCTAAATGTTCTTTTGGCCTCTCTTTTGGAAAATTTCTGGGATACCTCATGACTCGTAGAGGTATTGAGGCTAATCCTGATCAGATACGCACCGTTATTGATATGCCATCATGATAAGTGCAGAATTATTACATATTCACGCCCAATTTATATGAGTTAGTCCAGTTATTTTATATAATCTCCTATTGATTATCATGTTTCCTTGGTTTTTGCAGAAATGGTATGAATGCGTGAACAGGTTGAAAAGTGCTGGAAGTTGATTGATTGTGCTATAGAGAGGGCCTCTATTTCCTAGCGCTTGACTAAGCCCAAGTGACCAAAGCCCAGAACCGAGAGTTAAAAGGTTGGACCGAACCAGTTAACAACTAATGGCCATACCGGTTCATGTCCACCCGAGAGCACCGAATCAGACCTTATGTTTCTCTTCCATTCTCACTAACAGAAACTCTAGTTTCCTTCTAAAAATCGAATTCGCACGAACAGAGAAACCAATCCCTCAAATTTCGGCCGACCAAATTGAACACGCGCCCACACAACCTAAATCCTATACAACCGGACTACCTTATCAGCTTCCACCTTCCGTTTCACGAACAGAAACAAAGACCGACTTCGACTAAAACTGATCCAAACCTGAATCTCTCGCCACCGACTTCGAATCCCATTCGAAATCAAACACTGCCCTAACCAATCCATTATATAAAGAGGAGAGAAACAGTAGAGGGGGGCGCTCCAGAACACAGAAGACAAAACATAACACCGGAGAGCGAGAATTGGAGACGCACAAAAATCGAGAACGAGACGAAGGAAAGCCAAGGAGATTTCACTGTCAACATGAGTTCTCCTAACTTTTACTTTATTTTCAGTTTGATTATCATGTCTAGCTAAATTCCAAGCTAGGGCTTAGATGAAGCCATAGACTTGCATAGGTTTTCTAAGTTTAATTGGGTTATTGTTCTCTGACTTAAGTTTTACAGTAAATAATTAATTGAATTCTCTGATTTCTGTAGAAATTCTATCATTGATTATATCCTGCATGTTTAATCCATGTCTAGACTAGTCAATTGTTGGATTAAGTTTCTGTTGATATCAAAGCATCGGTTCTAAAGTTTATTTAAACCTGTGAGAAGTTGTACTGTAAAAAGACAATTTTTGCTAGGGGTTTATATCTGTTTGCTGAAATTCAATTAATACGATTTGTTAGAATTATTTAAGAATTACACGCTCACATCTTCGAGCAAGCAAGGGTTACCTTTCCCTCATGCTACTCGTATTAAAAAGAGAACTTTAAAATTAATTAAACTAAGATAATCTACAACGGTCTAGGGTGGATTCGAATGCCTTAGTGTTTTCTTCGTTAATAGTTAATCCATTCAATTTATTGCTTTCATAGTAATTAGTTAATTTTAGTTAATAGTAATTCAAACTTCTATAAAACAACATTGTCGAATTAGGTTAGGTAATATTTTAGTACTTTCGTTTGTCCTAAGTAGCAAACCCTCGTGGGATCGACCCATTTGCCGACTATTTTCAACGATAGTCGTAAACTTTGGTTTAACTAGGGTTAGATTAGTCTATTTAATTAGACTGACTAATTTCTTATCAAGTTTTTGGGGCGCTGCGGGGATTGCAGAGGTGCAATCGAGGTTTTAAAGTCTTATTTATCGTGATTTCGTAGTTTAAGTTTAGTCGTAGTTATATTAATTAAGTAGTTTACGTGTTTAATTTTAGTTATTTTTGCAGATAGTTAAGCAAAGATTTCTTCTTACGAGGTTGATAGTTGTGATTTGTTGTGGACTTTGTGAAGTTGCTTGCTTGTCGTCACCCGGCGTCGCAAGTAGCCCTCGAAGGCTCACGGAGGAGAATGCGTCTCTTTCCTTTGTGGGCTTGGACTTTGTTTGTTTTGTGTGTTTTGCTTGTTTTATTGTTTCTTGCATTTAGGATTGGTTAAGTCACCTTTGACCAGCCTTTTAGCATCTTGCATTAGGACAGGTTTTAGCCAGCTCACTAGGAAAACTCTTTTGACACGTGGATCGAGTGACGGTGCTTTTGCACAAGAACTGGGAATCGTGTTATTTGGGTTTAGGAGCAAATATATTAAACAATATTTAAAATTCAATCTGGGTTGAAATATTTGTTTGATATTGTTGTGTGAGCATCGTTTGCATCATTTATTAGAGTCTTAGGTTTTAGAAGTGGTTTATGATTGAGACTCGATCCAATAATCCAGAGTTAGCACTGTTTGATTCAGAAATTGAACGGACACTCCATAGAAGGATTAGAAATCTCGCCGAGTTAGAGATACCTATAACCTTTGTCGACAATACACCAATTTTTGCTGACATGGCTGACAATAATAATGACATTGTTGCCCAAGTACCTAGGTCTATTAAGGAATTCATATATCCTACTAGGACAACTCGACCATCTTGCATCGTTCCTCCACCGACCAATGCTAATAATTTCGAGTTAAAGCCCAATCTACTTGGGTTACTTCCTAAGTTTAGGGGTACGGATGAGGAAGATCCATATCTTCATGTAAGGGAGTTTGAAGATATTTGTGGGACTGTGAAGCTTCAACAGTTTAGCGATGAGGCTATAAAGCTGAAGTTATTCCCTTTTTCCCTTAAGGAGAAAGCGAAGAGTTGGTTTCACACTCTTCCATCTAATTCCATAACTACATGGGAAAGATTATGCATTATGTTCTTAAAGAATTTTTTCCCTAATCATAAGGCAACTGCTTTTAGAAAAAATTTATCATCTTTTTGCCAAGCTGATGGAGAGTCATTATGGAAGTGTATGGAGAGGTTCAAGGACCTGCTCTTGCAGTGTCCTAACCATGGCCTAGAGAAGGGTAGGCTAATACAGATTCTCTATGAGGGTCTTGATTTTAGCTCTAAGGCTATGATTGAGACCATGAGTACCGGAGATTTCTGTGATAAGACTGTGGATGATGCATGGTCGTTTTTAGAAGACGTTGCTGAAAAGGTCCAACAATGGGAAACTAGTAGTGAGCCTAAGAAGGTGGCTAGTAGTACTACAAAGAATGTTATGTTTCATGTTGATAAAGATTTTGACTCGAATGCCAAAATAGCTGCCTTAGTTAGAAGAGTTGAGGCTCTTGAGGTAGAAAAGGAGACAAAATCTCCAGCTCAAGTTAATAATGTTGAGACCCCTGGTTGTTTGTTGTGTGATAGTCTTGATCATGTGATTGATAATTGCCCTGGCGTTACTGCGCAAGTTAATGCTTTTAATTCATACCAAAAGCCAGGCAATAATCCGTTTTCTAATACGTATAACCTTGGGTGGCGTAACCACCCCAACCTATCTTGGTCCAAGGGTATACATCAGGGTGGTCCAGTTAGTAATATAAACCCGGTGCAACAGTATACACCCCAACCACCTACGCTGTCACCTTTAGAGGAAACTATGGCTCAATTAGCACAGACCACCATGAAACTTCAGGAAACGACTGATCGGTTTATGCAAACCAGTCAAACGGCTACTCAGGAGAATGCTCAAGCCCTTAGGAAGTTGGAAGTTCAAATTGGTCAAATTGCTAATACTTTGAATGAGAGGGACAAGGGTAAGTTTCCTAGCCAACCAGTAGCTAATCCTAGGGGACAATTTGAAATAGGTTCTAACTTGAACCAAGGGAATCACCAGGAGCAAGCCAAGTCTATTACTATTCTTAGGAGTGGTAAACAGGTTGATAATAGGGTTAAGGTACCTAAGGATGGTGAGGTCGGATCTGATCCTATAGAGATTGAAGGGGAGGAGAATGACGTAAGTGGGACTACTAGTCGTAATACTTCCAAGGAGAGCTTAGAACCTCCTACTCCTATGCAGACTAGTCCTATACCTTCTTATATACCAAAAGCTCCTTTTCCCCAACGGTTAGATAAGGCTAAGAAAGGTTCTAATTTGAGTGAGATGATGGAGCTGTTTAAACAAGTTCAAATCAACATTCCATTACTTGATGCCATAAAACAAGTTCCTTCTTATGCCAAGTTTCTTAAGGATTTGTGCACCTAAACGTAAGTTGAATGTGCACAAGAAAGCCTTCCTTACCGAGCAAGTGAGCTCCATTATCCAAAACCAAACCACGCCTAAGTTTAGAGATCCTGGATGCCCTACTATTTCTTGTGTAATTGGTGATCATATGATTGAGAAGGCATTGCTAGATTTAGGGGCTAGTGTTAATTTGTTGCCCTATTCGGTTTATTTACAGCTTGGTCTTGGTAAGTTAAAACCCACCACCATTACTCTTCAATTGGCGGATAGGTCTGTGAGAGTTCCACGGGGTATTATTGAGGATGTTTTGATTCAGGTTGACAAGTTTTATTTCCCTGTTGATTTTATTGTCCTAGATACACAGCCTGTTCAGGACCCTAAGCACCACATTCCTGTTATCTTAGGTCGTCCATTCTTGGCCACATCTAATGCTATCATTAACTGCCGTAATGGAGTGTTGAAGCTTTCTTTTGGTAATATGACTACCGAGCTTAACGTGTTTAATGTGGGTCAACAACCCCCTGAGCCTGATGATTTTTAGGAAGTTAATCTTATTGAGTCTGTGGTCCATAAGACTTTCTTAGAGAGTTATTCCGATGACCCTCTTGAGTCTTGTTTAGCTCATTTTGGCGGTGATTTTGATGTGGATAGTTATATTTGTAAAGTTAATGCTTTGCTTGATGCTACCCCGATCTTAGATACTAATAAGTGGAAAACCAAGGTAGAACCTCTTTCTCTTTCTGAGTCTAAACCAGTTTCTTCCATAGATAGTCCTCCTAAGCTTGAGTTGAAACCATTACCAGATACTCTTAAGTATGTCTTTTTGGGGCCTGATGAGACCTTGCCTGTTATTATTGCTTCTAATCTTGATAGTGAACAAGAGAGTAAATTGCTTAGGGTTCTTAGAGACCATAAGACAGCTTTAGGGTGGACTATTGCTGATATTCATGGGATCAGCCCCACTGATTGTATGCATCATCTTTATCTAGAGGAGAATGCTAAACCAACCCGTGAGTTCCAGAGACGGCTTAATCCTAACATGAGAGAGGTAGTGAGAGCCGAGGTTCTTAAGTTGTTAGATGCGGGTATCATTTATCCCATCTCCGATAGTCAATGGGTGAGTCCAGTTCAGGTTGTCCCTAAGAAGTCTGGTATTACGGTAGTTAAGAATGCGAATGGCGAGTTAGTTCCTACCCGTATGACTACTGGGTGGCATTTTTGTATTGACTATCGTAAGTTGAATCTAGCCATTAGGTTTCCTCTTCCTTTTATTGACCAAATGCTTGAACGGTTAGCCGGTCATAAGTATTATTGTTTTCTCGATGGTTATTCCGGTTATTACCAAATATGTATTACACCTGAGGATCAAGAAAAGACTACATTTACTTGTCCTTTTGGAACTTTTGCCTACCGTCGTATGCCATTTGGGTTATGTAATGCACCTGGTACCTTCCAGAGATGCATGCTTAGCATTTTTTCTGACATGGTAGAGAGGTTTCTTGAGGTGTTTATGGATGACTTCTCTGTATTTGGTGATTCTTTTGATGAGGGTTTGCACCATTTGGAATTAGTGTTAATTAGGTGCAAGGAGAAGAATCTGGTGTTGAATTGGGAGAAGTGTCATTTTATGGTTCAACAGGGTATTGTTCTTGGTCATATTGTTTCTACTAAAGGAATTGAGGTCGATAAGGCTAAGATTGATGTCATTTCTAGTCTTCCACCACCTAAGACTGTGAGAGATATTAGGTCTTTTTTAGGTCATGCTAGATTTTATAGGCGATTCATTAAGGACTTTAGCAAGATTTCTCGTCCCTTATGCAATTTACTTGGTAAGGACGTCGATTTTGTCTTTGATGATGATTGTTTGAAAGCTTTTGAGAAGCTTAAACATTTATTGACTACCGCTCCTATCATACAACCACCTAATTGGAGTGTGCCTTTTGAGTTAATGTGTGATGCGTCGGACTATGCTATTGGGGCTGTTTTAGGTCAACGGTTTGATAAATTGCCCCATGTAATTTATTATGCAAGTCGAACTCTTAATGATGCCCAAATGAATTACACTACAACCGAGAAGGAGTTGTTAGCTGTTGTGTTTGCTTTAGACAAGTTTAGGTCTTATCTCATAGGGTCTAAAGTTGTCGTGTTTACTGATCATTCGGCTTTGAAGTATCTTCTTTCTAAAAAGGATGCTAAAGCGTGTCTTATTCGCTAGGTCCTCTTATTACAAGAGTTTGACATTGAGATTAGGGATAAAAAGGGTACAAAGAACGTGGTCGCTGACCACTTGTCTAGGCTTATAGTAGAGTCTTCTACTAGTCTTTTGCCTTTGAATAAGTCCTTCCCTGATGAGCAACTTTTTGGTGTCTCCCAGTTGCCTTGGTATGCAGATATTGTTAATTATCTTGTTATAGGTCAGTTTCCTTCTCATTGGAGAAAACAAGATAAATCTAAGTTTCTTGCTGAGGTTAAGTATTTTTTCTGGGATGACCCATACTTGTTTAAGTCATGCCCTGATCAGATTATTAGGAGATGTGTTCCTGAGAGTGAGTTTCGTAGTATTCTCTCCTTTTGTCATGACCATGCATGTGGTGGTCACTTTGGTCCTAAGAAGACGGCTGCTAAGGTTTTGCAGTGTGGTTTTTATTGGCCTACTCTCTTTAGAGATGCACATGAGTTTTGTTTAGGATGTGATCGATGCCAGCGTACGGGTAATATTTCCCATAGGAACATGATGCCTCTTTCCCCTATTTTGGTTGTTGAGCTTTTTGATGTGTGGGGTATAGACTTCATGGGTCCGT
Organism: Coptis chinensis; assembly: GCF_015680905.1. Lineage (NCBI taxonomy): Eukaryota > Viridiplantae > Streptophyta > Magnoliopsida > Ranunculales > Ranunculaceae > Coptis > Coptis chinensis. The sequence goes on along the minus strand of NC_141463.1, from coordinate 32,463,713 downwards.
TTCCTCCTTCCTTTGGTTATCTTTATATCCTCGTCGCAGTAGATTATGTTTCTAAGTGGGTTGAGGCAGTGCCATGTAAAACGAATGATCACAAGGTTGTAGTTAAGTTTTTGAAATATAATATATTTTCTCGTTTTGGTACTCCTCGAGCAATTATAAGTGATAATGGCACTCATTTTACACATCGTGCATTTGAGTCCTTAATGAAAAAGTACTCTATTACTCATAAACTTGCTACCCCATACCATCCCCAAACTAGTGGCCCAGTTGAAGTATCTAATAGGGAAATTAAACGGATTTTAGAAAAGACGGTACGACCTGACCGTAAGGATTGGTCTCAACGTCTTAATGATTCCCTTTGGGCTTATAGGACTGCTTATAAGACTCCCATTGGTATGTCTCCTTATAGGCTTGTGTTTGGGAAGGCATGTCATTTGCCTGTGGAATTAGAACATCGTTCTTTTTGGGCCATTAAAACTTTTAACTTTGACATCGTAGAAAGCGTGTTTCAACGTAAGCTTCAATTAAATGAGTTAGCTGAGTTAAGGAATGAGGCATATGAGAATGCCAAGATTTACAAGGAGCGGACTAAGATTTTTCATGATAAATCTATTCTTCGCAAGTCTTTTGAATCTAATCAAAAAGTTTTGCTATATAATTCTCGTTTGCGTCTTTTTCCTGGTAAGTTACGTTCTAGGTGGACTGGTCCTTTCATTGTTAAAACTGTTTTTCCTCATGGTGCTGTTGGGATAGAGGATCCTATGGATGGTCGTGTGTTTAAGGTTAATGGTGAACGCTTGAAACCATATCTTGATGGTTTTGCTAATAAGGATGTGGAAGAGGTGGATCTTATTGATCCTGTTTATCATGACTAAATGAGTATGCTTGTTGTATTTTAGTAGTTTAGGTTTTGTTTTTCATTGTTTTTAGGTTTTGTTTTTCTTTTGTAAGAGTCGCTTCGCATTGTTCCCAAATATTTCATTCTAGCCCCTAGTCTCCATTTGGGTCAACCAATGAGAAACATATTATTGTTATTTTCAGGTTGTGACAGGTTTTATATTTATGAAATGTCGAAAATACAAAGGAGACTCTGTCGAAAAATTTTCAATTTTGGGGCGTTCATTTTGTGTCTAGTTGGTAGACAAAATGCTAATCTAAGAATTGGGTGTCTTGAAGCATTAAATGCGCTAGAGACGTTAATGTAGCACTTATGGGAGGCAACCCATGTTTTTATTTTTGTTGAGTCTTTTGTGCACGTGTATCATGCATTCCACTCTAGCACCTTTTCTCCGCCTTTTTGGAGATGTGTAACTCTATGGGATGAGACACGTGACACATTTTAGTCATTGTAGTAACTTGGTCCTCTTTTATATTATCATTGTTATATCTTTTGTGAGGTACTAATTTCTACAGGTGACTCAAAGATATTATTTTTCGTTTTTGGAAGCTCTTGGTAACCACTTTCCTTATATAATTTTACTTGTCCATGTTGTCATCTTTTAAATTACGCATCTATGTTAACATTGAGGACAATGTCTATAAGAAGTTTGGGGGTGGGAACAAAATGTTTGTTTAGCGAAAAATAAATATGTCCAACATGGTATGATTAATGGTGATTTCCTATGATGAGAAACTTAAAAAAAAAAAAAAAAAAAAAAATGATTTCTAAAGCCACTGATTTTCAAGGAATCTATGAAGTTAAGAGTCACTTTTGAAGTTATTGTTGCTTTTAGACTATTTTCTACCTCTAGAAATAGATTTTGTTGATGAAGTCTAAGCCAAAGTGGAATATGCACTATTAGCCACCTGATACATGTCAAATTGAAGAGTAATTTAATCTCCTAGTGAACTAGAAGAGGAATATGGAGACTTAACCCGTGAGACTTGAGCCTTTGAATTTCTTGGAGAGTTTTTACGTAAATTCTGAGTCCAAGTTGACTCAATCATTTTTCTGTGCTTAAATTCGTTGTATGGTCTCATTTTTTCTTATTTTGGTCGATCACGAAGTGATATCAACTGGGGAGATAGCCATTAGGTCTTGTAGTCTATTCGAAGCGGAATATCATACTGATAAGTCAAGTAGTGAACCAATTAGCCTTTATTTATCCCACCTAGTAGGATCATCATGTTAACCCCTTTTGAGCCTTATATATTAAGCCTTTTTCTTCTCAAACCAACTATACTTAACCCAACTCCAGATAAGGAGTGTAAACCCATATTATTGGCCTTACCCATATTTCTGAGAATTTCTAAAAGACTAAAGAGAAAGCTAGAAGAAAGAAGATTTAGAAGGAAAATTTACCAAAATCAAATGAAGAAAATCATTTCTTTTGCTCAAAGTGATTCAATAGAAAAGAAAGAAAAATATATAGAGAGAGAAAAGAAAAAGAAAAGAAAAAGAAAGAGAAAGAGAAATCATTGAGAAGAAGTAGTGAGAAAGTAAAGTAATGTGGTCTACAAAGTGAAGAAATTTTCCATGAAGGTCAAGTACAAGATGGTCTTTAGTTTATTCTCAGAAATTTTTTATTCCTTTTTACCATTTTCTTGTTAACCTATCCTAAGCCCCGTCTTAATACCCAGACTTATCACAAAAGTATGATATGAAGTGTAGAATAGGTGAGAGGATGCTAAAGTGAAGGACCCGACACTTCACATGTGATTGATGTTCTTTCCATGAGACTAATTTGTTTTTGAAATTTCATAAGTCCGTCTTTCTGGCTAAATATGTGGGATGTTCTATTATTTTACTCATTACCCTGCATATAGAGGTAAAAATTGAAAACTTATCTAAAAGAGAGACTTTCTTGTGAGTGTATGAATGGTGAGGATTGAGGTTGATGTATTCTTTGGATAGTAAGTTAGGAATTCCGTTACTTGGATATGAGCTTGTATTAGTTTGGCTAAACACACACACACACACACACACGCTTTGGTTTGGAGTAGTAGTAAATGATTTCTATCTTTGGAAGTAGTGATGAATCTTGGTGATGATGATGTAAACTGTGACAATTGCTGATTTTTGAACTTGTTTAGTAGTGGGCGAAAAAGATTTTATCTCTGAGAAAATTATTTCACCATTGGTTATGCTATGTTAATGTTTGTGGGTACCGTTTCTGAAAACCCTCACGAGACTAAACTCGTCCACTAGGGGTAACCTAGAGGTTTAAAGGCTTGTTACACATGCTAAGTGTAATCGTGATTCCTACGAAAGTGAGTTAGGATTTTTGTTTTTGTTATTAGTCTAGATTTAGTTTTGCTCGAGGACTAGCAAAATGTAAGTTTGGGGGTATTTGATAAGTGCAGAATTATTACATATTCACACCCAATTTATATGAGTTAGTCCAGTTATTTTATATAATCTCCTATTGATTATCGTGTTTCCTTGGATTTTGCAGAAATGGTATGAATGCGTGAACAGGTTGAAAAGTGCTGGAAGTTGATTGATTGTGCTATAAAGAGGGCCTCTATTTCCTAGCGCTTGACTAAGCCCAAGTGACCAAAGCCCAGAACCGAGAGTTAAAAGGTTGGACCGAACCAGTTAACAACTAATGGCCATACCGGTTCATGTCCACCCAAGAGCACCGAATCAGACCTTATGTTTCTCTCCCATTCTCACGAACAGAAACTCTAGTTTCCTTCTAAAAATCAAATTCGCATCGAACAGAGAAAACCGATCCCTCAAATTTCGGCCCGACCAAATTGAACACGCACGCCACAACCTAAATCCTATACAACCGGACTACCTTATCAGCTTCCACCTTCCCTTTCACGAACAGAAACAAAGACCGACTTCGACTAAAACTGATCCAAACCTGAATCTCTCGCCACCGACTTCGAATCCTATTCGAAATCAAACACTGCCCTAACCAATCCATTATATAAAGAGGAAAGAAACAGTAGGGGGCTCCGAACACGTAGGCGAGAACATAACAACACCGAGAGCTTAGAATTGGAGACGCGGAAATCGAGAACGAGCCAAAGGAAAGCCAAGGAGATTTCACTGTCAACATGAGTTCTCCTAACTTTTACTTTATTTTCAGTTTGATTATCATGTCTAGCTAAATTCCAAGCTAGGGCTTAGATGAAGCCATAAACTTGCGTAGGTTTTCTAAGTTTAATTGGGTTATTGTTCTCTGACTTAAGTTTTACAGTAAATAATTAATTGAATTCTCTGATTTCTGTAGAAATTCTATCATTGATTATATCCTGCATATTTAATCCATGTCTAGACTAGTCAATTGTTGGATTAAGTTTCTGTTGATATCAAAGCATCGGTTCTAAAGTTTATTTAAACCTGTGAGAAGTTGTACTGTAAAAAGATAATTTTTGCTAGGGGTTTATATCTGTTTGCTGAAATTCAATTAATACGATTTGTTAGAATTATTTAAGAATTACACGCTCACATCTTCGAGCAAGCAAGGGTTACCTTTCCCTCATGCTACTCGTATTAAAAAGAGAACTTTAAAATTAATTAAACTAAGATAATCTACAACGGTCTAGGGTGGATTCGAATGCCTTAGTGTTTTCTTCGTTAATAGTTAATCCATTCAATTTATTGCTTTCATAGTAATTAGTTAATTTTAGTTAATAGTAATTCAAACTTCTATAAAACAACATTGTCGAATTAGGTTAGGTAATATTTTAGTACTCGTTTGTCCGAAGTAGCAATCCCCTCGTGGGATCGACCGCTTGTCGCGAACTATTTTCAACGATAGTACGTAAACTTTGCGGTTTAAATAGGGTTAGATTAGTCTATTTAATTAGACTGACTAATTTCTTATCACATCACCAAAAAATATGAAGGAAATTCAACGGCTTACTGGTCGGCTTGCCGCTCTTCACAGATTTATTTCTAAATATTCCGATCGTTGTCATCCCTTCTTACAGACTTTAAAGGGGGCGGCAACTTGGAACGTTGATTATGAGATGGCATTGCAACAACTGAAGAAATACTTGGCCAGTCCTCATATATTGACAAGTCCTCCAACGGGTCAACCTATTGACATATACCTAGCAGCTACAACTCAAGCTGTTATTGATGTTCTTTTCATGGATGATGGTAAACCAGTCTTTTTTATCAGTAAGACGTTAACCAGAGCTGAGTCTCGTTATTCAAAGATAGAAAGAATTGCACTTGCATTGGTTCATGTCGCTCGCCGATTGAAACCATACTTCCAGGGGAGGTTGGTCAGAATTTATACTGAAAATCCCTTACGCAAGATCTTTCGTAATGCACAGGAATCAAGTAGATTAGCCGAATGGGAAAGTTATCTTAGTGCATATAGCATTGTCTTTGAAATTCGTACTACTGAAAAAGGACATGCTCTGGCTTCTTTGATAGCTGATTTTCCAATTGATGATTCTCCTATTGACGATGTCTTGCGCCAGAAAGAATCTATGGAAGACATTCTGTAGCCAATAACTGGAGGCGACGAAGACCAACATACACAATTCCTAATCCCATTGACCTATGGATTGTTTACTCAGATGACTCCCATAGTAAATCTGGGTTTGGAATTGGATGCGTTTTTGTTAAACCCGGCGGAAAAAAGATTAGGAAATCTGTGCGACTTGGCTTCGCCGCTTCAAATAACGAAGCCGAGTATGAGGCTGCCATTTGTGCCTTGAGAACAACTTTGACATTGGGGGCGCGAAAGCTCTAGTTATACACGGATTCTTGCCTTGTTGCCAATCAGTTTGGTGGGTCTTTTGAAACAAGAGATGAGCATATGGCGGCTTATCTTAGTTTGATACATAGTCTTGCTCGACAATTTGATAGCATCTCTATCACTCAAAGACCCCGAAATGACATACGTCATGCAGATTCATTAGCTTATCTCTCTGCCATCGTTAGAAGCGAAGGGTCAAGACACATCACTTTTGCAGTCATCTTTTCGTCAGTCTAAGTTTGAACGTTTTTACGCTCGCTTAGTTCGTTACTTTCATTATGAAAAAATCTGACGAAGTTACCATATTTAGCTTCATCAGTTTAAGTTTGAACACTTTTACGCTCGCTTAGTTCATTACTATCATTACGAAAAAATCTGACGAAGTTACCATATTTAGCTTTGTCAGTCTAAATTTGAACGCTTTTTACGCTCGCTTAGTCATTACTATCGCTACGACAAAATCTGAAGAAGTTATTACGTTTAACTTTGCCAGTCTAAGTTTGAACCCTTTTACGCTCGCTTAGGTCGTTACTATCGCTACGACAAAATCTGATGAAGTTATCGCATTTAACTTCGTCAGTCTAAGTTTGAACGCTTTTACGCTCGCTTAGTCCATTACTATCGTTCCGACAAAATCTGACGAGGTTACCACATTTAGCTTCGTCAGCCTAAGTTTGAACGCTTTTATACTCGCTTAACCTAATTTTGCAAAGTTAAGTACGCATTAGGGGGCGTTTTTCTCTACATGGGGGCGTCTCGTTCTATTTCATTTCAATTACATAAATCTACAACATTGTCAGTTTTCCGCTGGTATGTTATCTGACACAACGACAATATTCAATAGCAAACCTATCTTTATTTTTATTTTTCATCAAAAGAAGTTTTAGCTCTATGTTATTACATTCACACAATTACCTAATCAATTGTATCTGTCAATTGTCTTACAGTTGTTCGATTAAATCTTCATTTTCTTCTTCGAAATCTGCATTCCCTTCGCTTAACGCTTTCGGTTAACTATTTTCCACAGTCATTCTTTTTTCTAAGGCATTGTGCCAATCTTTCTACGAAAAAATTTCCGAGCGAAAAATTTCGTCAGCTTCATTTTTTTTTAAGGCATTGTGCCGATCTTTCTACGAGAAATTTTCCGAGCGAAAATTTTCGTCAACTTCATTATTTTTTCCAAGGCATTGTGCTGATCTTTTTACGAAAAAATTTCCAAGCGAAAATTTTCATCAGCTTCATTATTTTTTCTAAGGCATTGTGTCGATCATTCTACGAAAAAATTTCCGAGCGAAAATTTTCGTCAGTTTCATTATTTTTTCTAAGGCATTGTGCCGATCTTTTCTCTGAAAAAATTTCGGCGAAAAATTTTAAAACCGGTCATTATTTTTCTAAGGCATTGTGCCAATCTTTCTCCGAAAAATTTTCCGAGCGAAAATTTTCGTTAGCGTCATTATTTTTTCTATGGCATTCTGCCGATATTTCTACGAGAAATTTTCCGAGCAAAATTTTTTGTCAACTTCATTATTTTTTCCAAGGCATTGTGCCGATCTTTCTATGAGAAATTTTCCGATCGACAATTTTCGTCAGTTTCATTATTTTTTCTAAGGCATTGTGCCGATCTTTCTACGAGAAACTTTCCGAGAGAAATTTTTTGACAGATTCGTTATTTTTTTTTAAGGCATTCTGCCGATCTTTCTACGAGAAATTTTCCAATTGAAATTTTTTGACAACTTAATTATTTTTTCTAAGGCATTGTGCCGATTTTTCTGAACGAATCTTCCGAGCGAATTAAACCTTTCCAACAGTTTCATTATTTTTTTTTAAAGGAATTGAGCCGCTTTTTCTGAGCAAATCTTTTCGAGCGAATTGAAACTTTCCGACAATTTCGTTATTTTTTATAAGACATTGAGCCGATCTTTCTCAACGAAACTTCTGTCAGCTTCTTTAATTCTTCTACGGCATTAATTGACATTTTTTTGCGCAAAACTTTTATTCATCGACTCTTTGTGAATATATTTTGCTCGTAAAACCGTCGTTTCTCCGTGCAGCGTAAATTCACATTATATCAAATTCCTAAGCGAAAATTATCTTCACCTTCTTTATTTCTTCTAAGGCATTGAGATCATGCAGAGCAAAACTTTTCTTCATGACCTTTTTTTTTTGAATTTTTTCGCCAGTAGTATCTTCTTTTGTTTCAACCTCAAGGCAAAAAAAAAAAAAAAAATATATATAAATATAAATAAATATATATATATATATATATATATATATATATATAATCGGTGAGTTGGCTCGAGACAACTCATCGTCATCAACCTCAAGTTTGTACCAACAGTAATAGAAAACACACCCTTTTCTGTTCGCAACCGTACTGCCACCCCTCAAAAGCCTATCATCGGATTATGTAAACTCAAATCCAACCGTATGGATTGATCTCTACAATCACAAGACCTCATCCACCAAAATTCATCATAATCCAAAAGCAGATCACAAAGATCCAACGACTTAAAATTGAGAAAAAAAAAATAAGCTATTTCACGGGCTATCGAAGACGACGAAGCACATATAATATTTCTTCCAATACTGGAGAGCGAGTTCATGTGGGACACTACTAACTTATTCATCCAAAATAACGGTGGGGCACTTAAGGTCCATGAGTGAGTCCAGCAGTTATGTTAAGGCGATGCTTGTTTAACCTTATATCACTTTTTTTTTTCACCGACATTTATAGTAGTTTGTCATATTTGGACTTCTTTATGTTTTTTGTGTCAGGGGCTGGTACTATGAACGTTTCAAACTTAAGTTCTTTTTTTATTGTGATCGGAGTTTATAACAAAGCCCAATACACAGGCCCAGCTAATCCATCCAACCCCGTACAAGTCCCGTCTAATCGGTCCACCGATTACTTCAACGATTAGATACCAACTCAGTTCGGCTATGCGCCTAGCGCCGAGCCACCGCCTAGCCTGATTTTTATACCACTCCATTACACACCCTACTCCTGGTTCTTCATTATTCCACTTATCTTTTCTCATTATTTTTCCTCGTTGATTTTATTTTCTCTTCTTTGCCATATGAACTTCGTTCATTTAAGTTATTCCGCTGGCATGCGTCGTCGAAATCAATTTTCGTATTATTACGTAATACGTTCGGTACAGTTTCGACCATCAATTTCTTTTGCAATTTTTTCTGTGCATCTTTTATTTTTTCTGTGCATTGTCAGCCATCTTTTCTTTAACTACATTGCGTCCCGTATACGTTAGTTTGTAATTATTTCGTTTCCGATAATTCGCGAAATTTTCCCGACTGTCCATTTTCCTATCATTTACGTTCACACGACACTTTGTTATACATTCCACTTACTTTTTTCTTATTCCAAGTTTTCCTTGATTTTTCTTCTCTTCTTTGCCATGTGCACTTTGTTCGCATGCCAAAGAGGGGGCGGTGTTTAGACCCCCACCTACGTGGCAAACGTCTATTAGTAGGGGCCGGGTCTCTATTTTATTCATTTAATCAACATGGCTAAAGCCCAATTTGCAATACCATAGATCAATGTACATGCCCATTAACTCATGTGTCTAAGGATGAACCTTAGCCACATGGCTTGCCACTAATGTACATTGATTTATGTCCAGATTCATTTATTATCAAAGAGATAATTATCAGATGAGAGTTATAGTCTATCATAATTACTCAAGCTACAAGATTACTTGAGCTACAAGGACTCTCTACTCTACCTATATAAATACCACATTATTTTTCATAAGGAACTACGTGGAAACTTGATCCCTAGATAATAGATCTTGGGTAGATAGGCAGCCATTATTTGGTTCAGTTTCATCTCCCCCAACATCAAATTCATCTGTTTCTTAGTGCGTTCTTTACCATTGCTCTCGTTGTGTTGAAGCAGTTTACTGCCGAAACACAAATCATGCCAAAATTACACTATTTTGGATAACCATGCATTTAACCACATGTAAGGTCTTCATTTGTGCCAATAATTTGACACTTTTGTTTTGACATGCTCTATGATTGATGACTCATCTCTTCTTGTGGGCCAGAAGGTGGGTTCATGTGCTATGTCTATTAGTGGGCCCAGACATCGATTTCAGCAAATTCTGGGGTAGAGCTAGTCGTACTGATCATCTGGATAGCTTACTTATCGAAACCGGAGTCCAAGTTCAAGAGATATGAGCTCCGAAAGTTAACGCTTTCTTCCCCGTCTTTATTGAGCTTCACACGGCTGATTTAGAAGACTTTAGATATACATCGTTCCCGTGCTTTAACACAGGTTTAACCCATATTTTCATGTCTACTACGAAAACCTGCAAAAGTACGAAAATGTAATTATTTTATGATTATTAAACACATAATTAACCAAATTGCTATGTCTCTATGGGATTTAATATTACAGTTTTAATTTGGGTGTTTATCATAGCTCACCATTCAAGAATGTCGTCTTTACATCCATTTGATGTATCTCAAATACATTTGTTGATGCTATTACTATTAGCATCATTATGGAAGTTATTCTTGTAACTGGAGAGTAAGTATCAAAATTGTCCAATCTTTCCTTTTGTCTAAAGCCTTTGACCACAAGTCTAGCTTTATACCTGTTGATTGATCTATCAGTCTTAAATTTCTTTGTGAATATCCACTTATATCCCAAAGTCGGAACCTGGTGGTAAATCCACCAATTCCCATGTATAATTTTGCATTATGGATTCAATCTCGCTATTTATTGCTTATTTCCAATAAGTAGCTTCTGGAGATGATATTGTTGGGGTTTAACACCGATATCAATCGATCCCCACTACACATATACCTTGTATTTGAACTCACTTCAACTCTAGACAAATTCTAAATATCAACTACAACCTAGCTAACATGCCCAACTCTCTAAACAACTATTAACAATATATAATAATGTAAATAAGTAAAACGCATACCACAACACAAAGATATACCGTGGTTCGGCCAATGGTGCCTACTTCCACAAGAGCTAATCATTTTATAAAATGGGAAGGAAGATTACAATCACTCCTTTCAGTCTCTCACATTACTAAATCACTCCTCTCTCTTTACAGGCTTGTTTCCCTGTAAATGTTATCTCTCAATCTTGATTACTCTCAAAATTGAGTTTCCATTGTATTGCTTAGGTTTTCCAAAACCTTATTTCTGTTTATATATTGCCCTTCCAAATTTGCGGTTATTGTAGCGAATTAGAATGCAAATATAGGCACGGGCACGGGCGCGGCTTGGGCAAGGCCAATGTCGAGCGCGCGCGCCTTGAAAACACTGGAAGTCGTTCACGGCATGGGCGCGGGCGCGCCTTAGGCAAAACCAATCTGAGCGCGCACGTGCTCCGACTTCTTCACGTAAACAGAACTTCAGTTTCTCTCCTCATGTGAGGGATAGCTCTAACAATCTCCCCCTCCCGAACAGTGAGGGGGGATACCTCCATGCAATTTCCAAATCAACAGGAGGAGTGTGCTACCATTCCGGCGGTAGCACAACAAACATCAAACTTACCTTTTGGTAAGACCTTGGTCATCATATCCGACCCATTCTTGTCGGTATGGATCTTCTCGATACACAAATGCTTGTCTTCGAGTACTTCTCTAATCCAATGATAACACACATGTATGTGCTTGGATCTAAAATGAAAACTTGGATTCTTGCTCAAATGGATAGCGCTTTGATTGTCACATTGAACTACAAACTGTTTCTACTTTAGCCCTAGTTCATCGAAGAACCTCTGCATCCATAGCATCTATTTGCAACACTCAATGGCTGCAATATACTAAGCTTCTGTAGTGGAAAGGGCAACACACTTTTGCAACTTAGATTGCCAAGAAACTGCTCCCCCTGCAAAAGTAACTAGATAATCGGAGGTGGAATTCATCGAGTCAACATCACCTGCCATGTCTGCATCAGTATAGCCTTCAAGTAAGGGCTTACTTCCACCAAAACACAAACACGATTTGGAAGTGCCCTTGAGATATCTCAATATCCACTTAACACCTTCCCAATGCTCCTTACTCAGATTTGACAGAAATCGACTTACAACACCAACAGCGAAAGCAATATTCGGTATTGTACACACCATTGCATACATCAAGTTGCCTACGGCGGATGCATAAGGAATTTTTTCCATCTGACTCTGCTCATGCTCACCCTTTGGACACTTCTCTTTGGTCATGTGGAATTGGCCACGTGCACGAAACGGAGAACTGACTAGCTTCGCTTGATCCATGTTAAATCTCTTCAACACCTTCTCAATGTAGCTTTCTTAAGAAAGCCACAACTTGCCGCTCTTTCTATCACGAGTGATCCCCATCCCAAGTATTTGCTTTGCTTGACCCAAATCCTTCATCTCAAAAGACTTACTCAAGTCTTTCTTCAGCTTGGATATCTTGTTGATGTTTGGGCCAACTATCAACATATCATCCACATACAACAAGACTATGAAATCCCCATTTGGAAATTTTTGAACAAATACACAATGATCAAAAGCAGACTTCTTGTATCCTTGCTTCGCCATAAAGGAATCAAACTTTATATACCACTGTCTCGGTGCCTGTTTCAACCCATACAAGCTCTTTATCAGCTTGCATACTAGGTGCTCCTTACCTTTGGCCTCAAACCTCTCTGGCTGGTCCATGTAGACATCTTCTTCAAGGCCTCCATGAAGAAAAGTTGTCTTAACATCTAGCTGCTCAACCTATAGGTTCATACTTGTGGTCATACCCAATACCACCCGGATAGAAGTCATCTTTACTATAGGAGAGAAAATCTCATCAAAGTCAATCCCTTTCCTTTGACCGAATCCCTTCACAACAAGGCAAGCTTTGTGCCTTGGGTGTAGATTGTTCTCCTCATGCTTGACTTTGTAGATCTACTTATTATTGAGAATTTTTCTTCCTTTGGGTTTCTCAACTAACTCATAAGTGTGATTCTTATCCAAAGAATACATCTCATCATGCATGACCTTCAACCACTTCTCTTTGTCTGTACCTTCAAGTGCCTCTTGATAGTACATAGGTTCTCCACCATCAGATATTAAAACATACGTATGTGGTGGATACCTGGTTGAAGCTTGTCTCTCTCTGTCAGACCCCCTTGCCCCATCTGCTGGTGCCTCAGGAGGATGCACACTACTAAAAATATGATTTTTCGCCGCGGCCAGATCTTGTGGCAAAATGTCTAAAATTCGTGGCAAAATGTCTTTTGCCGCAGGAAAACTTTTTGCAACGGTGGTGGCAGTATTTTAGTGGAAAGAAGTTTTTGGCCACCAGTTTTGCCACCGCGGCAAAAGATGATACATTTAGCCGCGGCCATGCCGTGGCAAGAAGTTGTTTTATATTTGAATTGATTTTGTTTTTAAAATAAAGTAATTTCTTTTTGTCGCGTGTTGGGCCGCTGCAAGATTTATTTTATTTCCACCGTTGTGGCAAGAAATGATTGTTGGGCCTGGCTTTTGGTTATTCTTCTTGCCACAAATGGCCGCGGCAAAAAGTGTGTGCGTTTTGTTTTTTTTTTTTTTTTTTTTTTCTAAAACTATCATGAAACTATGAAAAAGAATCTAAACATGAAGCTATAAAGAAGAATCTAAATTGAAATTTCATTTCAAATGGCAGATAACCCAATTACAATCAGTACCAAGAGAAACATTCCATTTTTTTGGAGTATTTCAATCTCACAAAACAAAGTCTCAAAATATCCACACTAAAAATCCTTATGATGGAAATTCAAAATCAACCAGCACGCATGCATAGCACACTACTATTTTTTTTTATCCAATCTACACCAAAATCTCAAAAACCATGAAATTCGGAATCGACCATGTACAAGAAGTCATCAATGCGTACTCATTTTCTGCAAAAACAAACAACATTATTTGACACAAATTTAGAATATGCAAGAACTCATGTCATTTGAGTATAATAAAGTGACTTTTAAAAGTTCATAACACATTTAATTAAAAGTTAAAACACATGCATATGATTGCTATTTAAAGCCAAGCAAATGGTTAGGTTCAGTATGGCTTGTGAAAGAGAGCAACATAGAACAAAAACAAAGCAGTACAAAACTAGAAATTTACTTAGCTGATAAGAATATCAGACAATGAGAAGAAATGCTGTTAGGACAACCTTTCAACTTGTATCGAGCCAAGATGACCATGAGAAATAAACTATGCCATCCTTATACGGTAAGTGGTGGAAATAGAAGATCAAATAGTATTCTTTCTTTATAGGTCGCTTCAGTGAATAATTCTAAAGGAAGAAGTTGAAAAGAAGGCACTCCCACATAACACTAGTTAAGCTTCAAACAACAAATTCCGCTCATCGTAAAACATACAATTAAGGGTGGGGAATAAGAGGGACAAGTGTTCATGACTTCACATTCACTACTATATGTAAGTTTGAGTACGTAGTTTTTTAACAACAAGATGAAGAGTGCAACACATTGTCTTAATTAAGCTTTTACGAGGTGATTGTCATAAGCAGCACCTAAAAGATAAATTTCATATTACTGCAACACACCTAGCTACCACCAAATAATGCCTAACCAAGTTGTCTTGAGAGAAAAGTTCACATTCTATATATTTCACAAGCGCCACCTATTGCAAAGTCCTTAAGACATCTTGAAGTTCCAGAAAAATAAAATCAACATACCCCATTAAATACTACGTACCAAGATAAAGTGCTGCCCAACATATGGAAAGTGAATCATCATATGAATATATATCATATACTGCCTGTTTACATACCTGCCTGTACCACCTTTGCAAAATTAGCCATCTGTTATCATATATCTTCCAAGCCTACACATATCAATCAATGATTAGACTGCATCCATATATGTTTAGTGTTTTAATAGAATGCTGATTTTACTAGTGCATTACCACAGACATAAAAATAGCTTTAAACTACAAGAAGATAGTTAAAGGATCCATTAAAATAAGGGTTACATGCGTATCTGTTTTTTTAATACAACTTATCTACTCTCTTGGGGGGGGGGGGGTATCTTTCTTTTGGCTTTCTTGCATTTCCTTTGGACGGTTCCGGCACAACCAAATAGATGCAAGTGAGTGCCCAACATCTGGTACCTTCTTGTGTAGCATATCATATCTTGTTGGAAATTTCTGAAGATAGAGTTTTGTTATGCAAAAAGGCTGCAGTCCTAATTCATTCGCCCCAAGAAATCTTCGGAACTCCCTTGGCCTAGCAGCAGCCCATCTAATACATTCTAACCTGTCTTTATCTTCTAGAGCTATCACTTGAGAGAGATTATTTGATAGAATACATCCTAGCTTGCTCTAAACCGAAAGGAGAGACTATCCAGAGAGGGATTGAGCTAATGGCTTATAATGCATTATGTATTCCTATAACCCTCTATAAACATAAAGGGAAGAAAGATACAAACTCATCTATTATAATCTATCTTAGCTTGATCTAACCTTCAAGTAAGAACAAGGAAATAACAATCAATCTAATCCATACCAACCATATATAGGATATCGCTACTGCCATGGTTTAATCCCGTTTGATACGGTAGAATGTTCTCCTCCAACAGCGAAAGGAACAGACAGATCTCATATCATAAATAAAATGGTAGAAGCCCTAGGTAATTAAGCAGTCCTTTTTCATATTCCTCTTTTAATTTTCTACTATGCCTATGCCTACAATGCCTACATTTACTCCTATGTCGGAAATTCCAACTCTGCCTACAATGACATTGCCACCATTGCCAACAAACCAAATGCATTCTCTCCCAAGCATTCCGTCACCCTTTCCGATTCACTTGAGCGATTGCCTACAACTCCTGGTTATTACCGCCCTCACCCTTTCCAGGCGATCCTTAACAGCCAACTTACGTTCAAAAATAGAATTCAATATCAAATAAAGATGCAAGCCGAGGAAGGAACTATAGATATATACCTTACCTCCTTGTGCCCATATCATAGCTTGACCTCCGCCTTGCACTACCTGCACTCAAGAAGAACACTAAGCGATCCAGAACCTGACGGTACGGAATAAGACTAAGCCCAACAACCTGACTTGGCCAACCCATGAATAGGAATGGCATGTTTCGCTTCTCGTGGTTTACTTTCATAAGGCTGTTCCCACTCTCCCCTGAAATGAGATCTCCCCTGCGAATTGGTGCCCCACCGGGTCGACCGATGAAAAGAGGCACAGCCCCCCTTATAAGAGTCGATGTCGGCAACTCTCATTTCGGATAGGGTAGGCGGGAGACCAAACCACCATTCCAATCGTCGGGCCCTCATTCATACCTTCCTTTTTCTTCAGCCTCTGCTTTCTTCATTCTCATTATCCGAATATTCTTTCTAGATAGAAAGCTTTTATTTGTGCTTGCTTGCTTCATTGGTATTATGCTATTGTCACATATAATCTTACAGATTAAGAAAGCTAATTAAAATTTGGTTATGCAAAGTTTATTAATTTGTTCACATAGGCAAGTGATTGGGGGCATATTTGTTGCTTCCCAAGGTAGTTAGTTCACCACACGGCATGTTAGTACTCTACTGAGAAAACTAGTAAGAATTATGCTTGTCATCAAATTCAAGCCGCATTCTTGAGAGATTACTTGACACTATCTCTATAAAAGGCTCATAAGAGCCTTTGTGCTCTACAAGACAAAAAGAAAATAAAAGCAATTTTTAGTGTGTAGTCGCGGGTGATATGGCTATTCGAGAAAGACTTTTCAAGTCGGAGAAGAGATAGAACGCGTGGAAAACGAATTGCACCAACGCCGAGTCTTAGAAGCTTTTGGGGAACCTTCACCCAAGATGTCAACCGAAGTTCTTGCCTTTGGATTCAATCCTTGGTAAAGTGTTCGATCTCGTGGAGAGGTAATGCCTCTAAAAAAAAGAGAGTAGATATAGGCTCGAGAATAGGCTTGATGAACAAACTGCCGATCACGAATCGAGCCTTCAAGCCAATCCCTTGAACTTCACTCCTAGGCCATTCAACAAATCACGCACGAAAAGTAAATCCGATTTCGGTCGGATGCTAGCTGAAGTGCTAGCTTCGGGGAGCTTCCTCTTTGTTAGGTTAGTTAGTTAGGCCTGGCGAAGGTTGAAAGAATGACTCGGGGTCAGAGGAAGGGGGCAACAGTCAACCTTTCCTCTATCTATTATTGGGAATTCCTCCAGTTAGTAGAAGTCCCCAGTGAGGGTAGGGTTGGCCTTTTTGGGAGTAAGTCTTCCCTCCGGAGCTCGCTTGTGGGTGGGAATAAGCAGGATCCCCTAACTATGCTCCTATCTCAATAAGTGAGTTTGCTTCCCCTGCCCGGCATTCCAAAGTCATGAGAGGACACCGCCCCGGCAGATCGGGAAAAAGGGGGTCACTTTGCAAAGATTTCCCTCGGCTTTCTTCTTAATTAATGGAAAAGTCTCTGGTCTTCCCTCTCCTGTCTTTGAGGAATTCCACGTGCAAGAGGGTCTACTCTCATTGAGGTACCCCCGGAGGCCATTCCACGAGGTAAGCCCGCTAACCCCGAAAGTCATTGTCTCCTAGTTCGTTCTTCCTGTGGATTCCCTACCCATCTAAGTAAATAAGGGTTATCGAACCCTGTCTCTCCCGCCATTGAGGTAAGCACGGCTATCCCGATCTGGCTTTTCGGGCTAACCATTCAAAGATTTCCCTCGGGTTTCCGCTTCATTCAAGTCTTAATTCAAGTAAGGACAAGTCTTTATCATCCCGATTGAGATGGGCCTGCCTCGCTGCGGGTCAGCACCTCGGGCTCTCTTTGCAGCTTGAGGTCTCCTATTTCACTTTCACCAGCCATTGGGAACTCTAATCCACTTTCATTTAACAGCAGGCGAGAAAGGATAGCAAGAAAGGTAGAAGCGGGGTTTGCTCCTGTTTCGGGCTTATCTTGTGGATCGGCCGTTGACCGCCTTTGCCTGTCGTTGGAGTTAAGCGGGATTAGAGGTTGGAGAAAAAATCGGTGCTTTTAGCTTAAACGGATTTTAACAGTGAGTGAGATCGGGCGATCCAACTTTAGGAATTCCTCCGTTTTGGCTTCACTTGGCGATTGACGCGCAATCCAAGAGGAAGTAAAACCGTGATCGGTGACAAGCCGTTCATAACATAGATTGCCCGATGGAGGTGATGAAAGCTTCAAGGAAGAGTTGAGCAAGCGAGCCATAACTATCGGAGGTCCAGCCACGAAGGAAGAAAGCACTTTCGAAAAGAAGGTCTCTCGACTTGATAGCCAGCCTTACCATTCATCGAATATTTAGATAACGGAGCGGACCAAAGACACCTTCATCCCTTGAAGACGACTCTCCTCGATGTGCTCGCAAAATTGCACTATAAACACCTACCTAACTCCCAACCTTCCTAGTGAAAAACCTCATGTAGGTAGGATTTGAACACCTTCTTTATGCTCTTTCACTAGACTTGCTCGCACTCTGTCTATATAAAGAAGACTTTGTGTAAAGAATTCGATTTCGACGTGTCAACTCCAAGCTCACTTAGTAAGGTTTTCAGCCAAATAAGCTCACAAGCAGTGTGAGCCATTGCTCTATACTCTGCTTCGCACTTTCGACCGTCGCGACAACCGTTTTTACTTTTACTCTTCCACGTCACAAGATTTCCACCTAAAATTAGCAGTATCCAGTCGTAGACCTCCTATCCGTCGGTCTGTTTGCTCTGGACGCATGTGTATGAAATCAGATAGGTGTTTGTTGCATTGGTCTTCAATTAGTCAATGGCTTAGTTGTTCGCGTATCCCTAGCCTTCGCGGGGGTTGTTGTCGTTGCCCCCGGAACTACATAATGAATTCCATCTGCCTCCTTCTAATCTTCAAATTCTAAGGGTTACCCCCCGGCTGTTCTTCCCATGTAGGTCGAGCAACTAAAGTTCCTAGATATGGGTTCTTTCCCCGGTAAGCTCGATATCTAGTCAATCATCGCGGGAAGCTATTGCACTCACCAACCATATGAGGGCGGCCCCATAGCACGAGAAATTCAGCCAATAAGTGAATGACTTTCAGCCCTTCCTTCTCCCGGTAGTAGTGAGCTACCGCTAGATCTGAATTAACTTCATACGGGACTGGATATGCTCCCGTTCCCCGCAGATATTTTTGATATAGCGAAAAAGGGAAACTTCGATAAGATACACCGCTACCTGTGTTGGTTCTTCATTTGGATATGATGGATCTACCACCCGGCTTCTATTGCCTCTGCTACTTGAGGGTATGAACCCCCGGATCTAGGCGGGGTGATGGCTTTTGATCTATAGGCTATGGAACTCCCACAGGGACTTTTGGCTTTAGACCTCCCCCGAAAGAGAGTCTCCTGCACAAGAGAGGGGGGGGGGGGTATCTTTCTTTTGGCTTTCTTGCATTTCCTTTGGACGGTTCAGGCACAACCAAATAGATGCAAGTGAGTGCCTAACATCTGGTACCTTCTTGTGTAGCATATCATATCTTGTTGGAAATTTCTGAAGATAGAGTTTTGTTATGCAAAAAGGATGCAGTCCTAATGCATTCGCCCCAAGAAATCTTCGGAACTCCCTTGGCCTAGCAGCAGCCCATCTAATACATTCTAACCTGTCTTTACCTTCTAGAGCTATCACTTGAGAGAGATTATTTGATAGAATACATCCTAGCTTGCTCTAAACCGAAAGGAGAGACTATCCAGATCTCATATCATAAATAAAATGGTAGAAGCCCTAGGTAATTAAGCAGTCCTTTTTCATATTCCTCTTTGAATTTTCTACTATGCCTATGCCTACAATGCCTACATTTACTCCTATGCCGGAAATTCCAACTCTTCCTACAATGACATTGCCACCATTGCCAACAAGCCAAATGCATTCTCTCCCAAGCATTCCGTCTCTACCGAAGCTTACAATGCCACCATTGCCTAGTACTAACTTTTTTATATATAAATTTATCCATTTATATAAATTTCTCATTATTCAAAGGTTCTGACAAAAGAAAAATATAAATATGCTAGAAGTGGAAGGAAGTAACTCACAAAGGATATACAAGAGTTATAATAGGCCTGCAATCAAATACATAGAAGCAGCAGTAGCAGTTCAGTACAAATACTTAAAGTGCGTAAATAACCAAAACAAAAGCTACTGCTACATACCCAAGAAGAAGATGAATTGTTGTACTTTCAATCATCATGTCTACTAAAGATGTTTTAGTCACATTCCCATATTTGAGTTTTAGTTGTTATTTCAAGAAAAGTTTCTGCCTTTTTCATTATGCAGTAAATAGAACGGTCCTAAATAGAACAAGAACCTAAACAAGAGTTAAAAAAAAAAGTCAGAGGATATGAGTTCCTAGATTTTTTTAGTATGACTGTATGACTGTTGTCTGTTTGTTTCACTGTTTTTTTTTTTTTTTTTTTTTTTTATTTCCTTGCTTACTAATTAAGGAAGGTCAGAGGAGGTCAACAAGCAACAAGTAATACTAGAGTTGTATGGGTGCAACTCAAGTAAGACAATTTTGTGAAGAAAATGTTACTAAATATACTAGTGTAATCGGCATGCACGATGCACTTGCAGCTCGAAGAAGAAGTGCGAGAGGAGGAGAGGTGGTAGTGCTGCTGAATTGGATTAGGAGAAGTGACGGTGAATAATTGATGGTGTTGAAATGGGGATAAAAAGAGAGAAATTTTGGGTGGAAACTGCGTGGAAATGTCACCATTGCCTTCTCTCCCAAGCATTTCGTCTCTACCAAAGCTTACAATGCCACCATTACCTAGTACTAACTTGCCTACACTGCCTTCAATCCCTACAATCCCTACGATGCCCACTATTCCAAAGGTCGCATTGCCACCATTGTCTGTGGTACTATTGCCCACTATCCCAACAACAATCCCCTCAATCCTTACTCTACCCACAACAATTCCCTCGTTCCCATTTTTATCCCAGGTTCCATTTAATTCCTGTTATAGAATATGTCACTCAAAACAACCATGAGCGATGAAATATCTAAATTAGGAACTAAGGCAGAACGAACGTCGTCTAATCCTAGGTTCCATTTAGACAAGGATGGAGAAAAGGAGGGGTGCAAACATATAAACAACAAAACAAGCAAGGGACAGAAGATAGGATAGATGACAAGGTAAGGACTGACTTACTTAATCAGAAAAAGGACGTGAACAAGTTGCAGTCATCTCCAAGAGCTTTTGCATAAGTCGCGCTTCCATGTCCGCATCTCGTGCATTTAACTGTCTCTTCATCTCATCCATTTCATGTTGCCTTTGCTCATCTTTTTCTTGTGCTTGCCTCCTAATCTCTTCAATCTCACGCTGTCTTTCCTCTTCCTTCTCTTGCGCTACTCTTTGCATTTCAGCCACCTGGTTTTCCAAGTCATTCACGCGATTGTCTGAAGATAACCGGGAGCCAAAATAGCTGGTTGGTGTTACACCTCGTCCCTTCAACCTCACACGTCCATGCCGCTCTGGAGGCATCACTTGCCTATAAATCTCATTTGTGAGAGGTTGTTGTGTCCCTTCTTCATCTCTACCTGCTAGTTCTTTCATTTTGTCCTTCATATTCCAAAAAAAAATGCACATGATATTACATACAACCGAGTAAGATATTCAAACTGAAGCTATTACCAAGATCAAACTCATACATACAATGTAATCTCTTGATTGATCATCAAGAGCGTCATGCGTTTTTAGACTTGTGTGAGTCCTCACAAAAAGATCTCCTAGGGAAGGGGGTGCTCCAGCCTCTTCACTCTAACCAAACATAAAGAAATTTGCTAATTGTTACTAGTCAAATTCAATACCGCGGTAGGAAAATAAAAATAATAAGCATATGTACCATTATCTCTTCAAACTGGGGAAAGCTTATTCTTCCAGCAGTGTGCTTTGCTATTTGCTTAGCACGGTTAGCCTTGTTACGATTAGAAATTGCCTACACATACATAATACATACAAATTGATCTTGGTCAATATAGTACCATGTAAAAATATTTAAGTTAAATGTTACACTACTTTTTCTTACTTGATGCTCTGGAGTATCCCAAAACTCCACAAGCTGAACCCACTCTTCTGGTGATAGTTGTGGTGGCCTATGGCTTAGACGCTCTTCATATGTGGTATAGCGGGTATAAAAGTTCCTTTTCCATTTACTCTTTTTGTTTCTGAATTCGTCCCCGGAAATTGGACCCAAAGTTGGATCCTTCCAGGTCTCCTCAAGTTCCCATGACTCCTAAAACGAGAGATTAAAAGCTTAAACATTGCTATGCATATATGTTAATGATGAATCATAGTTCTACTAAGAAACGAAACAAACAATGTTTTTCTATTAGCAAGTGTGTGCAGCTCCAAATGTCCATACCTTAATGGTATCCCATAACCATTGTTTGTGGCCTCCATCTTGGAGCTCCCAATTTTTTGTCCAGTCAAATCGACGTGCTGTTGCTATTAATACTCCAATAGATTCAGAGAACAAACTTGGATGTTTCCGAGGTCCCACCGGTTGTTTATCTTTCCATATCAATTCCAACTTTGAGCCTTTTGGCTGGTCAAATACCTTAGGAAGGGTAGAAGTGCCTCTAACCCACTTTCCAGCTGTACACATACCCAAAGCTACATTAATTAAACATCAGACAATAATGAAATTTAATGCTTAGTTAAACGTACCGCTCTCATCACCATTAGGATCCTCTCGTCCGCGTTTTACCATTGCACCTGTCTAAATCGTCAGAAAAAATAATTCATTGAAGTAAAATAATTGAATACACTAGAAACAAATATATTACAATCTTGTTAAGTGATACTACCTTAAATCATTAGTAAACTGTTATAAAAAAAAGTCATTAGTGAAAAATATATGTTTATATATAACATTGAAGGATGCATGAAATAAAACAAACTAAAATCAGATAATAACCACTCCCAAAACAAAAAACAGCACAAAAAAAGTCAAACTACATCTAATATTCATCACTGAAATCAATGTCGTCTTCATCTTCATCACTGAAATCAATGATGTCTTCCTCACAATCACTATCACTGATGAAGTCTTCATCACATTCGACAACGTCAACCATATCTTCATCAACAATATCTGCATCAACTTCTACTCCATCAATCTCACTCCTAGTCCAACCATCAATGTCGTGTGTGTTGTCAGCTATGTCGTTATCCACATCTTGGTGCATGCAAGACGTGTTATCTTCAATCGACTCAACTACTGAACCCATATCGTACAAGTCCCTTGGAAGCGTCTTCAACACAACTCGCCAATTATCGTCCAAATTATCCTGGACATAAAAAACCTGTTCAGCTTGAGATGCTAGAATGAATGGTTCATTTGTAGCTAAGGATCGTGTAATGTTCACAGTAGTGAACCCATATTCATCTATTTTCATTCCTGCACGAGTCATAACATCCCACCAATCACATTTGAACAGAAACACTCTATTCTCCTTACAATAACGCAACTCAACTATGTCATTTAGCACACCATAATAACCAACACTACCAGTCACTGGGTTCATGTCTTTTGCGCTTGCAAAGCTCGATGTTTCTGCCGATACAAAAACTCCACTGTTCTGGGTTTTCCTTCGTGACTCACGAACTTTTGTGTGAAATCTAAATCCATTTGCAACACAGCCCATGAAACAAGAAGCAAATCGACTTGGACCATATGCTAAACTCTGAAGTTGCTCGTTGACCAACTCCCCATCCTTTTTCATTTGCTGGACCTATTAAGATAAGAAGAAAAAAAATATATATATATACATGGATACATCTTAGTTTAATATCCATGCAGACAAGAACACGACTTAGATGCCTGCAAAGGCAAGGGAGATGTCTAGCACTGAAGAATCTTAGTTTAATCACATTTCAGAAGCACTAATCTTTGCGACCTGAGTTTTTATGGATGATGATGCTGCTAGAATTAAGATGGATATCCCTTCTTCAGTCAACCAACTAAAATACATACAGATTATCAACCTTAACTTGCCTGAAGCGAGGCATATGATTGCTTCACATCTAGTTGATCACCCTTGGATTTGATCTAGATTCTAGAGATCAATATATAAAAGAGGTGCCAAATGGTAACAACAAACCTAGGCATTCAACTAGGGATGACATAACAATAATCTTTCTTTTTCTACTAGTTAGGGAGTTTTCTTTTAATCTAAACTAAAATTATAGTCTAGGAATAGGTAAGAAAGTCTACATAGGCCTACATTAACAAAAGGAAGAAACAAATAATATACATCTTAGCTTCATGCATCCTACACAAATAATGTGTCAGGGGAGAGTAAAGGTAGTTTTTCCTTGTTCTTTGTGTTGGACAGACTAATTACCAGTCCTCTAAATCCTATAGATATGCACAAATTGTAATTTACAGATATATTCACAAATTGATAAAAACATTATCTAACTGCATCCATGTAACACTTACATGGTTTTCAAACCATTTACCAAAACGTTCATTATGAATACGGTCCACAGTCCTAGCACTTGCCCGCCGCCCGAGCTCATCCCTAATCACTTGTTTGTGCTTCCTGTATGAAAAATTGTTTAAATTATAATGAGTATATATGACACGTGTTTATAAATAATATCTCTGTTAACAAAGGCACAATTTCAATAAGGTGTACTTACTCAACAAACGGTACCACTTCCTTACAATTGATTAGCACATACAAACGAGCTTGTTCCCACTCATCGTCTGTTAGAGTCCGAAACGTCCCCTTCCCTAAAGCACGACTGTTTCCACAAAAATTAAAAAACTTTCCATCTGATCCAATGACTTGGAACTCTTCATTCCTCCCCGGCCGGTTGAACTTAGTCTCAATCCCATCATTTAAGTATCTTGAGCAGAAATTCAAACATTCATCTGCAAGATACCCTTCGGCAATAGATCCCTCTGGTCTACTCTTATTACGAACATACTTCTTCAAGGTGTACAAGTACCTGAATAAATATAAAATAAGACAAAATTTAAGTTCAAATTTTAACAACAAAACATACAAGTAACCATTACTATTATCTTTACATACTGACCTTTCGATTGGGTACATCCATCGATAGTACACGGGTCCAGCAAGCTTAGCTTGACCAGCTAAATGAATAGGCAAGTGCACCATAACATCAAAAAAGGATGGAGGAAAGATCATTTCCATTTTACATAGTGTGACAGCAATCTGGTACTCAAGACGCTCCAACTCTGCAACCCATAATACTTTCGAACATAACTGCTTGTAGAAATTAGAGAGCTCAACGAGAACTAACGTAACTTCCTTAGGTAAGATTCCACGTATTGCAACTGGAAGTAGCTGCTGAACTAGAACATGCCAATCATGGCTTTTCAGGCCAGGTATTTTGCATTCTTTCACCTGAACACGAATTGACAAAGCTTTAATACCTTTCAAGAATTGACAAAGCTTCCTCTTCTCAGTCAAGGACAAGGTATAGGGTGCAGGGGGGAGATAGTACTTGTTACCCTCTTTACCTATCGGATGAAGTGACTTTCGCATACCCATTAACACCAAATCTTGCCTTGCCTTTAAGTTATCCTTTGATTTCTTCTCTAAATTCAACAATGTCCCAAGTCCAACTCTCACCGTTGTTCTTTTCAATGTGCATGACATCTAGATTATGGAGTACATGATAAAAGATAAAATTTAATAGTCTTACCTACGAAATGAACGATGAACTCAAAACGTAAATAAACTAAAACTAATCTTATGATGCTTAATATTTTTATCAAAGTTTCTACTCTCAAGTCTATGAGATATAGTGGAGTAGAGTGATTTGTTCCACTCTTAGTCCTTCCAAGATGCTATGTTCTCCGCGTGTTAAGTACTATCTACTTAAAGTCTAATGAGAGATTTACGAAAAAAGGCAACTAGACTACGATGCAACTACCCACGAAATGCAACTAGTCGACGATGGGAATAACTAAGGGAATGCTACGTTGATTCTATGATAAGGAGTTAGAGGGGATTGATTCCACCCTTAATTCGACTCAATCCTATTAACGCCGAATCATCATCGTAATCCGAATTGAATCGCCCAGCAGAAACAATTGGTTCTTCCTAATCCCTAATTACACATGACATTTCTACCAATTAATAACTAGCATGTGAACGATTAAACCCATTCTCATGGTAAACTAATCGTTTCTAGAGTGGAAAGAAAATTACGACGATTCTACGATATTCGGAATCAAGCTTTCATCAAGGCTTTTCAACCCCCTCTAATGGAGGTTTAGCCGAGAATCATTACGCAATCATTTCCGATTACATTTAAACTAAACATGATATAAAGAATTGAAATTTACTTAATTAAACAATAATGAAATCTAATTTAATGACTCAATTGAAATAAAGACAGGAATTGAAATTAGATCTAGGAATGGAAATGACAAAATCGAAATTGATAAAAAATACTACTTTATTGATCTAATCAAAATGAAGAACAAGATTCAAAGGTTTAATCTAATACAATAGTTGAAATGGAACTAAACTTAATTAATCTACATGAAAAAACTAGATCTAGAATTCATTAATGGAGGCTAACTAATCTAAATCTAATCTAGGTCTAACTATCTACCATTAACTAACTACTAAGCTTTTGTTTTATACATTCAGATCCAAAATCGTGCATGGGCTTGGAGCCATGTTTTGGGCCAGAGAATCGGGCCCAAAACCCAATTCTTTTCAATCCAAAAGGCCTCTTCAAATTGCATTTGGCTTCAACAGACTTTCCGTCCACTTCTGCTCCTCTGATTGGGTCAAGGCTTAGACCATTGGAAAGATCTTTCCGAGCGGTCGTTTTGACATAAGGTAGGCCCCATTCGAGGTCTGAGTCCAAATATATGTCCTTCGGAGTTCTCACGACTTTGTGTCTTTGTTTTCCCCGCGTCGACTTTTTAGCTTTTGACCGGGCTTTTAGAAAGGCTTTGTCTTCTCAAAACTTGGCATTTAATCACGCAACTCCTTAGTAACCGACCTTTTCTCCTTTATCTCGCTAAAGTGGCACATTTCGCACATAATGGACTTTGAAGCCCGAAATGCATAAAAACACGTGTCATCGTTAACTCTTAATTATTACTCACATAATTGGTCTAAAAGTATGATTGTTAAAAGGGTTAAAACTACAGTTTTGGCCTCTTATCAAACCACCCCAAACAGCATTTTGCTTGTCCTCAAGCAAAGATGAGAAATTAACATAAGTGACCAAAAATGGAGTTCTATCTACTTCTCGTTTCACCGAGTGCGATTGCATTGACCATATGCAACAAGGCCTTAAACCACTAGGAATTCCCTAGTGGACGAGCTATAGCCTCGTGAGAGTTTTCCAGTGAAGGTACTCACAAACTTCATCTATACTACAACGACTAAGAAATAAAATTATTGTTTCCTTATTCATGCTCCAAACTATCTATACATCTCACTAGCTATGAACAAGAATAACCAAGTCAAAAACCTAAGCTAATATATGCATAATAATCAATTATCTATAATAAACATATATACAATGAGTAATACTATGAAATGTCTAGCAGGTCCGTTTATGAAACTCGGAATAGCGTCCTTAAGTAGGTTCTCACAATAGTAGTCAAGATACAACACTCTGATTTTTCCACTCAAGTTTAGCTACTCTAGTGCGCAGTGGGCACACTTTACCTTACAATCTCAATGACAACAAGGAAGCCGGAGTCGATCAAACACATCTGCCACTTACTATCACACTAGCCTATTCCTAATTAAGCTAGAGGTCTTTATTAGGTGTTGCGGGGATTAGGAGATGGTTTAAGAAGGAAGGAAATGGATATTCAAAAAGGACAAGTCTGAGATAATAGAGTCTTCATATTATGTAACTAGAGAAAACCTTGTTATTTACTTTTGCTTCTACACTTTGTTTCCATCCTTAGCCATATTTTTCTTTTTTTTTTTTTTTTTTTTTTTTTTTTTTTCTTTGGCTTTTGACTCCCTTTTATTTTATTTTTGGAGTTTTTATTTTATTTCTATTTTTATTTTTCTTTTCCTTGGATGGAAACTTCTTTTCTTTATTTTCTGAAGCAATTAACTAACTTTTTGTTTACACGGGTTTTTTCTTCTTCTTTTTCTTCCTCATTCTATTCTCGGACTTATTCTAAATTGGGTAGGTTGATTTATATATATATATATATATATATATATTATATTTATATTTATATATATATATATATATATTTTATTTTGTTTTGTTTTTATGTAACAGGGTAAAGGATTTGTGGTTTATGGAAGGCTAAAGAAAGGCTCGAGAGGGGCTTACTAGCGGAAAATAATTCATAGGTTTGAATTTCTGGCTATATCGATCCAAAGAGGGCCTAAATTCTCGCTTAGGATATGGTTTAGTGATCAAGCAAGTGGACATGTGATATCTCTATCCGATTTTACTTCTCCCTTGTGTCATTTTTCAAATGTTTAGCTCATATAAGGCTTTAGGCTATATTCTCACAGATTTGTAGAATAAGTACTCTAGCCTAGATTTCAAAACTTCTTGCTAACAATCATAGATACTCATGTAATATATTTATAGATAGATGCAAAGATTATTACCTATATATTAACCTAAATTTCTAACAATTATTCTGATGCAAAAGCTAGGTGAGACTTCTAGATTGTTAAGAGCATGGAGAAAGAAAACAATACCAATATTCCTAAGTGTATAACATAACTTATTTATTTATATTTTTGAATTTTTTAAAATTTTAACTAGAAAACAAATGCATATTAACTCTATCTATATCCTAACAGATGCCTTAATTACACGTGTTTCTATGCCCCCTCTCCCCCAAACAAAAAGCATGCTTTGTCCTCAAAGTATTTAAATAAAGAGGGTAGAAAAAATACCATTGAAGCGCGTGAAATTCAGGAACATCTGTAAAACAAGGTTAGAACGTACTAATATAGGAAATAAAAACCGACACAACTCTATACGAGTTCTACCCATTATGGGGTTAACAAGAATGAAATTGCTTGGGACATAAGCAGACACTAACTAGAATGAAAACTTACCTTATCCCCCCCGCATTACTCATCATCTTACTCATCCTCTTCTTCCATAAAGAAGTGAAGTTCCTTTGTGTCCTGCCATGCCATGATAATTTGCCAGGCTTCCCGCCATTTATCATCTATGATTGCGAACCTAGTAAGAGCTACTTGGTCTGACGGGGTGTAGGGTGCAACCAGATGAGGTTGTATCCTCCACCCTTGCCAAGTCATTGCATGGAAAGATTGAATAATACTATTGGTGGGTCGTACAATGTCGACCGTAATCCAATCCGTGAAGCGTGTACAAAAAACAGGAAAGAAACATAGCATAATACGGGAAACTAGAACGGGCATAAGAAGGTACTTATGCCTCATGCTATGGGATCGAGCTAAACTAGACATCAAGGTTCGGGGAAGGTCGTGACACATACGCCCCGTGGCTAAAGCAAGGAAGACGCTGCAAGTGGCATCATTCACAGAAGAAAAACGCCATTCCCCTAAAATGTTTAGCATGATCCAAAACAAAACAGTTCCTATGTTCATGGACAGACTACCAAAGGCGACGTTATATTCCCCTTGGTCCTCAATACGGAAAATGCCCGCGCCATACGACTCATGCAAAAACTCATAAGTGTAGACATACATATTATCGACCCAATAGCACCATGGGTCTTGTATTTCAGCGGGGCATAGCCATCCAAGAACAAATGCTAGCAAGAACACGGTAATTTCCATTGGTTCATTATCAATATTGATGGAGAACACTTGTTCTCCATCTGGTCTTTCAAAGAAAATGCAGTTATCATAAAAATAAGATGCTAGTGTTGGAGAATAAAGTGCATCCGGTCTTACCATAAGCGGCTCCCAGCCAACGAATGTGATCGCCTCGCGAAACCAAGCACCATAAGTAGTGCTTTGGAACAAATCTTCGAAAGACTGTTCCGGTATCAATGTTGGAGATGTCATCTCAAAATTACGCTCTGGAATAGCTGCGAATGATCCGGATACTACGCACGAAAAACTGGAAATTTCCTGGTCCACGGAAGTCGGTATGAGCGCTTTTGATAGAAGCGGGTCGCCGCTCGAAGAAAGTGAAATTTCCAGTTTTTGAGCTGGTCGCCAGCCTTCGAAGCGAGCCTTCGACAAAAACTCAGAAAAATATCTGAGGCCGAAAAGCGCTCTGTAGGCGAGTTCGAGTTCGCGTAAACTTCGGAAAATGAGCCGAAACGAGGGAATCGCGGGAGTGAAAGGTGAGTGATGGAGTTTAGGTGTAGTGTGAGTTGTGAGGATAGATTTTATCAAGTTTATATAGGTTTAAAGTTGCTAAAATGGATCGAAGTTGCCAAAACTAATTACGGCAGGTTCGAAATCCTAAAATTTCCAAACCCAAAACGGAAACAACTCATATCCTTCATTCTAATTCAAACCCAAAGATCTTTTAGGTTGATTTTATGATAGAATGTACTTATTTAATCTAGATTTCATCCTACAATGATACTCAATCATAGATATGCCTAAACGGCCATATTTTCACCTTGACTCCGCAATAAATTCTAACACGAGGGTTATAAAAATAATGCTTGAATTGATAAAACCACCACCAAACAAGTTGGGAAGGTGGGGTCAATATTAAACAACCACGCATACTGAAAATAACCTCTTATATTAAAATTTCATTCGGAGTACATTACACTAAAAAATTCAAATTACGGAAATAAACTTGCATTAAAATAAATAACAATAATGAAATTACAAATAAAACATAAAACATCAAACTATACTATCCCTAGCTACTCCGGAACTGGTGGCGGAGGGAACATGCTCTGGAGATTGCTCCTGAGCTCCTGAAGAGCCAGCACCATTCCTCCTTCGGCGACGACGCTCGTGCCTGGATGGTGTGTCCTCAGAAGGAGAGTCCCCGTGAGGTGGAAATCGAGTCAGCAACTCGTCCCGAAACTGGCGCTGAGCTTCTAGCTCGGCGCTCATCTGTTCCCACCTCTCGTCCTCTCTCTGGGTACGGAGCTCGTAGTTGTGATGCATCGTTGCCTGTCGAGTCCGGAGGTCTTCACAGATAGTGTTAAGCGAACGCATGCCTCGATGGATCACAACCATGCGTTACGCATCCGTCCAAAGACTCCAAGGCATCCGCCGTCAAAACAGGTCAAGTCCTCCTCATCCCGGAGGGCATCCCGATGTTCCCCGGCCTCCTCGGCATTCTCAGCTCCTCCATCCTCTTCTTCTTCTTCTCTATCCTCAGCCAATCTCCAAACCCGTTGGACACACTCCTTATAGATCACGAGGGTTACGGTGGAGAGTGATGTATTTCCGATCGGTCGAAATCGCTCTCAACTTGAGCATGATCTTTGTTATCAACACGGGGAGAGGGCAACAGATCCTCCCTACTCCCCTAATCATGCTTTCGAAAAACTCTAAGATGCAGAAGTCATACTTCCACTCTGGAGTATCCATAAGATATGGAGGCGTTTCAGGCCGATATCGGCGACCTTCCCTTCCCCGGATGTTCCGACCAATCCACCGGGTCAGAAATACCGGGTTGGTCCTAAGGGAAGCTTGTCGGACACAATGCGATCTTGCATTGTAGTCCCCTCAATAACTGCCTCGTGCATCAATGGCTCTACCCCATTATGTTGGGACTCCTGCGGGGTGACATCTAGATGGATTCTAGGCGAATGCCTAGAATCTCGATAACAACCCGTCGTCACTTCCTTCCGCCTCTTCGCTACAACAACAAAAATTCTAGTCCCTTCCAACTCCCTCGTATCATAGAACCGTCGGACTAAGTCCTCGTGGTAATAGGCTTCAGTCGAGTACCACAAGCTATTCCAGTCTCGACTGATCATCTTGTCACCGTAAAACGGCGCGAAGTGGTCGGCGGTAAAAGCTTGCTCCGGCAAAATTCGGCGTTGTTGAGCCATTGGAAGTTTGGATATGATTTGGTGTTTGTAGAAGGTGTAGGAGTAATGAGGAACGACTCACTGATAAAAAACGATGGTGGTGGTGGTGTGGTGGCGCGGCAGCACCAAAATTTTGAATTTTCGGTGGTTTTTAGTGATGGAATTCGGTAGTGGTAGTGGTCGGTGGTGTTTGGAATCGATTTGGGTTGGGATTTGATTTGGGGCGTGGGTTAATTTTAGTTTTCTTTTTATTTTGGTTTTGTTTTTTTTTTAGGTTTTGGAGCTTGGAGTTAATGGCAGATGGAGAAGAAGATCGCGAGTGCTGCTAAAGGTAAGGGCCGGTCGCTACCGTCGGGTTGGTTGGGCCCAAGCCCAAAATCAAAATTTGTGATTTTTTTCGATTTTTCGCGAAACTTCAAATCAATATTGCTGCTTCGTTACCAGTCCGATTTTTGCGAATGAGATATGGAAATGATCAGGAGAGAATTTCCAATCCAATGATCCATAAAACACTCCATTCCGACCGTGGATGACATATAAGATAGTGGAAAATGCCTCGAAGTGCGTGCATGACGTACGTTATGCGAACAATTGAACTCTAAATTCATGGATTATGTCAACCCGAATCGTAATACTATAAAACGGCCTAAGCAACTCTAATGGGACATAAATATTTAGTACGGAAACACGAACACCCCACCCCCAAACAAATTTTTACAACGAAGCTTAGAAAATTTGTTTTTAGCAGTGGGTCTTTTAAAGTCAGATTCCCGAGACTTTCTAGGTTACTATGCTTATTCTTTTATATATATATATATATATATATAATTTTAAAAAGAAAAACAATAAACAATAAAGACATAATTCACCCCATAGAGAAACATGACTCAAAAATCCGAGAAAACATGCAAGAGTGGAAAACGTGAATTATGTCAAACGTGGACTTCGGATCCGGTACTTACAGCCACACACTCCATAGAGAGGGCCCGGTTACCTTAATGGTGCACTCACCAATATATGGAAATGAAAGAAAATGCACCAACCACAAAAGTTGAGTCGTTTATAATCAGATACTCGAAACTTTATCTAGACGTATGTATGAACATGCAGTTTATCATATATCAACAACCGAAATAATTGTGGATCATTCCATAAATAAATATTACAGAAAACATATCCAAACACAATCAAGCACCAAGATTTCCTATGACTCAACCTAGTAAAATGAAAGCGAAGTCGGATAACCCTATTATGTAACCTATCATGCACCTTATTTTTCATTTTTGAATGAGTGGGTGTTCTAGTAAATAAGTGTGGAAAAGTGAATGGTTGTGAAGAATATGGTGGATATGGATAAGTTGTAGAAAGACAGCCTGTAAACAATGAGGATGTGGTTTTAGCACAAAACTCATTCATTGTGTGTGTAGGATTGTCTCAATTCTGAAAATGAAGGTGTCAAGTGGTTTGTCCTTCAGTAGTATTTGTTTACTAGGTGGATTTAAAAAATTATGGAGCATGGGAGAAACAAAAGGATCGAAAGTGCAAACTCGAGATTCCTTTGAAAGGGTGGAAGGAGGGAATCGAGGTGGATGTTGTGCAAAGTAGTTCTTGATAGGGTGATTCATCACCTTCTCGAAGAAACTCATCGAATTGCTCATCTAGATTGGTTATATCCTCGTTACTATGATAGTCCTCTACATCTTTGAGAAAAGTCATCTATCTCATCCTCATCCGTAATATGTGTATCGACTAGTGTAGGGATGGAAATATTGAGTCCGATCTTCCAAAGGAAAGAAATTTGGGCATATGATTATCGGGGACGTGTTGTTGAAATAATCTCGAAAGCAACGCCTCGATCATGCTAACTTCTCCATCCATAGACGAATCGGGTAATCGTGTCCTTGTTTTAAAAAACATTGACTTCAATAGCAAGATGGCCAAAAGACATGGACATTGAACCATCGCGCAATTAATGAGCGGCGGCGGTTGCGAAAAAGGTCGCCCTAAGATGATCGGAGACGAGTCATTAACGACTTCGTGTCGAGGATGACAAAATCAGCCGGATAGTAAAAATCCTGAATTTTTACCGGAACATTTTCGACGACACCCTTTAGGATACTTAATAGACCGATCGACTAATTGCAACGTCATTCTAGTGGGTTGCATCTCGCCTAGACCTATTTGTCTATACAAATAAAACGGGAGTAAGTTTACACTAGCCCCCAAGTCTAATAACGCGGTCGTCGATAAGAATCTCCTAAGGTGCATTGTATGCAGTGGGGCGACCGGGGTCCTTGTACTTAACAATTCCATTATGTTCGATAGAGTTGGGAATTGTTCGTTAAAAGGCGTCTTTTGGTATATTGGTCTTACGCCTAGTAGTACACAATTCCTTAAGAAACTTCGCATGGTGTGGTAGCTTTTTTATAGCTTCGAGGAAGGGAAGGTTTATAGTTAGGTTCTTAAAAACATCCCTAATCTCCTCGTAATTTGTATCCCTAGTTAACATGGCTAATTTTTGTAGAAACGGTGGTTTTAAATATTTAGCAATGGTATTACCCGGGTGTTTAACCGTGGCTTCCTGTTTCTAGGTTGTGTTGGGCCGGTACCTCTACAAATGGTAGGCTCTTCAGTTTCTATTTCGGTATCTAGTAATATAGCAGGTGTAGGGGCTACTGGTGGGGTAACTATAGGCATAGTTACTTTGTTATCAACCATTCTGCCAGAACGGAGGGTGGTGATGGCCTTTAGCTCACCTACATTTTCATACTCATTACTAGTATTATCGGTTACCTCAAAGGCTGTATTTGTTGTTTTAGGATTAGGTATTTCGTTACCTGGAAACACACCTTTGGGTTGGGCTTTATCTTGAGCCAACTGTTTGGTTAAATTATTAACGGATTGTAGAAGCTGTTGGTTAGATTGAGCCATTGTTTGGAAAAGTTTTTGGCTCACTTGTATGAAGGTGTCAAGACGATCCGGTTGTGTGGGTGTAGTAGTCATGGGTGGTGTGACTGGAACTATTTCACGTGAATTATTTATGGGTGGATTTTGGTAGTTATTATTTACCGGAACGATACCTCTACTAGCATTATAATTATTATAACTACTTTGACCTTGTGCTTGACCTTGTCGAGGTTGCACTTGGTTGTTATAATTATTAAAATTCCCCTGACCCTGTCCTTGTCGTAATGGGGCTTGGTTAAAGCTGTGCGTAGGCCTAACATATTAGTTATTGTACCCTTGAGGTGTGACGTTTTGGTTATTTCTCCAACCGAAGTTGGGATTTTGTCTCCAAGGGGCGTTAGGTTCACTATTAATGGAACAAGCTTGTTCATAGGCTATAGGACAGTGGGAGTCGGGATGCTCAGGGCTCCAACAGAAACTACATGGATTTGAATTTACATTCATGACAGGGATAGGATTTTGTTGAACCGAAATGGCCTCTACCTTTTTAGTGAGTGATTCGATTAGAGTTTTTAGCTCAGGATCGTGTTTAATTTCAAACATACCGGCGGCCTTAACTGTATTAGAAGAACTAGCGGAGCGGTGGATATCGTCACTACCCCCCAGTTGTTTATTTAAGCTTAGTTTGGTCCTCTAAAATTTATAAGCCTCCTCGAAGCTCCTTTGCTTAGAAAACTACCCCCATTCATTATGTCAAGGACTTCTTTATGGTGGTGTAGAAGTCCTTTGAAAAATGCACGAACTAACGTGTCTTTAAGCTAAGTTATGATGTGGACACTCTATAAGGAGATCGGTGAAACGATTCCAAGCCTCCTAAAAATGTTTCATGAGGATTTTGTCGAAAGAAATGAATCTTGGAAAGCATCTCATCCGTCTTTAGGGGTGGGTAAAAATGTTCCATAAACAAATGAACAAGTTTAGCCCACGAGTCCACGCACTAATTAGGCGTTTGGGCGCTTAACCAAGACGCCTTTATCGGGCTAAGGTGAAAGGGAATACCCTTTAATTTAATTTGTTCCGCACCAACCGTAGGATGGTGGAATGTTGTTAGGACTTGTTCAATCCTACGCATGTGCTGATAAGGTTTTTCATGGTCTAATCCATGAAAAATGGGTAACAAATTAAAAATATTTGGAGAGATTCGGAAATCCCCACCGGTCCGCTAGAACGATGCAAGATTTGGGGCTATCGCTCAAGGCTTTGTAGAAGTCAGAGAGAGGCCTCTCTTCTTCGTCGGGCATTGTGTCGGATGATGTGTGTGAAATAGTAGCTAGAGGTGTAGTGGGTGGTATACTAGATAGACTTGTTTGTTGACGCGTTGTTGTGTAATGACGCTCGGTGTTTTTGTTCGCCGCACCTTAATCTCATACAAGGCTAAAACCAAAGTTAGCTAAACACATCAACACTCCAAACAATTACGATATACTAGTATAAACCTCTAACAGAGAGCGAGGTGTGGAAGAAAGGAATACCTGATTAGGTCCTTGCTTCGCTTATGAATAAGCGTCTTGTTTACGCTTGTTCGTGTATATAGCAGGTTAGAACACTGAAAAATATGAAAGATCAAAGTTCAAATCAAAACTGTCGAAATCCGAAAATTTTTGTTAAGGGCGCTGGTTATGCGCTCGGATAGAAGCTGCATCATTTCGGGTAATTTTCAAATTACAGTGTTATTAGGGCAGGCGTGGTCGCTCCTCCACATTGCTCCAAAGTTATAGATAGCTGGTCAGCTCAATGAAGCAGTAGGCCAAGGTCGATAATTTTTACCCGGAATTTTTCAACTCTGAAATGGACAACTACAGTATGAATCAAACAAGGGTGGGTGGGTGAAATGGGACTTTAAGAACAGTACTAACACTACGAAAACAATACGAAAGTGAAACTAAGATGGCAGCGGCGCCATTTGATAAAAGATAAAATTTAATAGTCTTACCTACGAAATGAACGATGAACTCAAAACGTAAGTAAACTAAAACTAATCTTATGATGCTTAATATTTTTATCAAAGTTTCTACTCTCAAGTCTATGAGATATAGTGGAGTAGAGTGATTCGTTCCACTCTTAGTCCTTCCGCATGCTATGTTCTCACGTGTTCGTACTATCTACTTAAAGTCTAATGAGAGATTTGCGAAAAAGGCAACTAGACTACGATGCAACTACCCACGAAATGCAACTAGTCGACGATGGGAATAACTAAGGGAATGCTACGTTGATTCTATGATAAGGAGTTAGAGGGGGATTGATTCCACCTTAACTCGACTCAATCCTATTAACGACGAATCATCGTAATCCGAATTGAACTGCTTCGCAGAACAATTGGTTCTTCCTAATCCCTAATTACACATGGCATTTCTACCAATTAATAACTAGCATGTGAACGATTAAACCCATTCTCATGGTGAACTAATCGTTTCTAGAGTGGAAAGGAAATTACGACGATTCTACGATATTCGGAATCAAGCTTTCATCAAGGCTTCTCAACCCCCTCTAATGGAGGTTTAGCCGAGAATCATTACGCAATCATTTCCGATTACATTTAAACTAAACATGATATAAAGAATTGAAATTTACTTAATTAAACAATAATGAAATCTAATTTAATGACTCAATTGAAATAAAGACAGGAATTGAAATTAGATCTAGGAATGGAAATGACAAAATCGAAATTGATAAAAATACTACTTTATTGATCTAATCAAAATGAAGAACAAGATTCAAAGGTTTAATCTAATACAATAGTTGAAATGGAACTAAACTTAATTAATCTACATGAAAAACTAGATCTAGAATTCATTAATGGAGGCTAACTAATCTAAATCTAATCTAGGTCTAACTATCTACCATTAACTAACTACTAAGCTTTTGTTTTTATACATTCAGATCCAAAAATCGTGCATGGGCTTGGAGCCATGTTTTGGGCCAGAGAATCAGGCCCAAAACCTAATTCTTTCAGTCCAGAAAGGCCTCTTCAGCTGCAGTTGGCTTCAACAGACTTTCCGTCCACTTCTACTCCTCTGATTGGGTCAAGGCTTAGACCATTGGAAAGATCTTTCCGAGCCGGTCGTTTTGACATAAGGTAGGCCCCATTCCGAGGTCTGAGTCCAAATATATGTCCTTCGGAAGTTCTCACGACTTTGTGTCTTTGTTTCGCCCAAAAGGCGACTTTTTAGCTTTTGACCGGGCTTTTAGAAAGGCTTTTCTTCTCGAAACTTGGCATTTAATCACGAACTCCTTAGTAACCGACCTTTGCTCCTTTATCTCGCTAAAAAGTGGCACATTTCTGCACATAATGGACTTTGAAGCCCGAAATGCATAAAACACGAATCGGTGTTAACTCTTAATTATTACTCACATAATTGGTCTAAAAGTATGACTGTTAAAGGGTTAAAACTACAGTTTTGGGCTCTTATCAGTACACGAAGGTATTTCCAATACGGGAGATCAAAAAATACACTGATCTTCTTCCAATTGTGTGGCGATAATTATCATCTCTTTTTCTCTTCATCAACCTTATCACACTCCGCCTTACCAAATGTGATTTGGTCGCACCCATGTAATTGAGCAAGTACATCACTTCCGCTAAAGGGACTTGGGGCAACTCCCATTTCAGTATTGTTATCAAAAGAACTCTTATTCTTTCGATATCTATGATTAAGTGGCGAATTTACGACTTCCCATATAACATAACTTTTTCCCATTTTGCAACCATTTTGAGCATGTCTTCTCATGGCAAGAGGGACATGCAAGTTGACCTTTAGTGCTCCATCCAGACAAATTAGCAAATGCTGGGAAGTCATTAATAGTCCACAAAACAGCTGTATGCATTTTAAAATTCTGTTTTGAAGATGCATCGTACGTCTCAACTCCCTTTTCCCATAACTCCTTTAACTCATCAATCAATGGCTGCAAGTACACGTCAATGTTATTTCCAGGACTGCTAGGGCCAGGAATTAACAATGACATGATGAGAAAAGGTTGCTTCATACACATCCATGGCGGCAGATTATACGGAACTAGAACAATAGGCCAAGTGCTATGAATAGAACTAAGACTACCAAAAGGATTGAAGCCATCACTAGCCATACCGAGTCTGACATTGCGAGATTCTAAACCAAATGAAGGATATCTTTGGTCAAAAAATTTCCATTCCTCGGAGTCAGCTGGATGCCTCAAAGCACCATCTTCGTACGATCTTCAGCATGCCATCTCATATCTTTAGAAGTTTTTGAGCACATAAATAATCTTTGGAGTCTTGGCTTTACGGGAAAGTATCGCAAAACCTTAGCAGCCTTTTTCTTAGGATTTGCAGATGAACTAACTCCGTTCTCTGTACACTCCAATGAAGTTGTAATCCATCTTGACTCACCACATATATCACAATTATCCTTGTCCATGACCGGTTTATTATACTTCCAATACAGCATACAATCATTTGGACATGCATCTATCTTAATGCACTCCATCCCAAGATCCCGCAGTTGTTTTTTTGATTCATAGTGATTCTTGGGCATATTGATGTCATCTGGAAGTGAATCATCCAATACCTCAAGCAACATGTCAAACGAATGATTACTCCAGCCGTTAAGACACTTTACATGAAGCAAGCGTATTAGGAAAGACAATTTTGAAGTCTTAGTACAGCCTGGGTACAAGGGTGTTTCTGCTTCCTTCAACAACTTGTAAAACTTCTGTGCTTCCTCGTTTGGCTCATCCGTACGTGGGTCGCTAGAACTAGACTCATTTGAGTTCTGATTAGCTGGTATGTCATTGTCTATACCAACTATGTTCTGAAATCCTAAAGCATCTTGCAACATTGTATGCATATCGTCACCCTCATTGGACTCGTGACTAGTATTCACCTCCCCACTCTCTCCATGCTTTGTCCAACGGACGTAACTCCGTAATATACCACGATTTCGTATATGATGTTCCACTACATTTTTAGGCCATCGCATTATATTAATGCATCTAACACATGGGCAGTACATCTCGTCACCGAGTTCCACATTTCGATTATTCCAAGCAAACTCTATAAATTGCTGACAACCTAGTATATACTTGCGACTACATTTCCCCACAGTCGGATCCATCCAACTTTTATCCATTAAGATATTGAACTACAACAGCTACACAAGAAAACAATAAATATGACAATCTTGTTTAGTAAAAATATCATATCCTATAACAAGTTTAAAAATTAAATATTTAGTATAACAAAGACAAGAAAATGATCATTACACTAATAAGATTAACATCGTCACACACATCAGTGTCACGACAACATTACACTTCAGGCATGGTCCACACTATTTGTTGATCCTTTTAAGATTTTATTTTTTGTGTTTTTTCTGCTTTCTTCACTACAAGACCAGCTACTACACTAGAAATATTTCCTTCATGGCCAGTGAGATTTCAAGAGACTCCCATAGTACTTGATTATCTCCTCTTGTATTTTAAATAAGTTTAAACATCAACTATCTACTCTACACGCCTTGGTTACAGACTTGGAGTAGAGTTGTAGACGGCAAGAAAATATTATGCTTTTATTTTATTTTTGTCATTCAAATTAATGGATTGGTTTAGGTGCTGTGAGTTGATTCTTATATTCCCACTTGAATTTC
Source organism: Coptis chinensis (assembly GCF_015680905.1). Classification (NCBI taxonomy): domain Eukaryota; kingdom Viridiplantae; phylum Streptophyta; class Magnoliopsida; order Ranunculales; family Ranunculaceae; genus Coptis; species Coptis chinensis. Next base: position 32,423,528 of record NC_141463.1, on the reverse strand, counting down.
TAACTTCAACCACAAAAAACTTTGAGCGTACAAGAAAATAAGTTTTCTTTTCTTTTGTTCAGGGAAGTTCAAAATCAGGAGAGTACAGATTCGGGATCTGCCCAGAATATTATTTCCTATAAAGCTGATGCTCAGTTAGAACCAGACTCTCCTAGCATCAAGAAGACATCAAACGAGCATCTTGACCAGAAGCAGCAGTAACAACAACTGATAAAGACGGCATGTGATGTGTCTAGAACATGACCACTACAACAAGCTAATCTAATAATATAAATGCACAAGTTATGAACTTTACCTCTTAATAAGAAAATAAAAGGCTAAAGCTTTAAACTTAAAAAAGCATATTTTTTACCTACAAATAATATATAAAGGATTAGAAACTCATACATCAGTTATGAATTGTTAACAAGCTAGTTAGAAGGAAGAAATAGTGAAGAATGAATTATTATACCTGAGAAGCAGTAATGAAGGAGGAGCCGGAAGCAGTGAAGAAGGTGAAGGACCTCCGGAAGCAGTGAAGAAGGTGAAGGAGGAGTCGGAAGCAATGAAGAAGGTGAAGGAGGAGCCAGTGAAGTGAAGAAGGTGAAGGAGGAGCCGGAAGCAGTGAAGAAGGTGAAGGAGGAGCTGGAAGCAGTGAAGAAGGTGGCTGAAATGGTGGAAGTTTGGGGGTTCAATTATGATTTCTATTTTGTTATATTTCCATTTGTTCTTTCAAAAGTTTCGGGTTCGATTGTTTCACCAAAATAAACGGAGGGAAAGAATAAAATAGACCGCGGGAATGGGTTTTCTTCACCTTTATTTTTTTGGGCCAACTTAAGAACCTTCTTGCCACCATCGATGCAAAATACCCACTTGTAGCCGCGGCCAGAAACCAAGCGTGGCAAACGGTATGACTTAACGCCACGGCCAAGTCGAACTGGTTGCAAGAAATAAGCCTTTTGTCACGGAAAGCCACAGGCGAGGCAACATGAAACGTCTTGCCACCAATTCTATGTGTCGTCGCAAAAAGTGGGAACTAGCCACCAATTACAGTGGCCGCGGCAAAATGTTCGACGCTAGAAGTCACTTTTTTAGTAGTGGCACTTCTGCTTACTCAGGTGGTGGTTCATGCACTTCATCTGCATCTTCTATATCAATAGGTTCTATCCCATCATGAGTAATAAGATTCTCATCATGAGCTTCAAACTCATGGTTCTCTGCATTCTCAATGCCTTCTGCACGTTCCATAGTAGGAACTTCTGGTTCTTAATCAACAAGATCATTAGTGAAAGCTTGTAGCTTCTCACCCTCCTCGAAATATGCTATGGTTTGGTCTTCCAAAACACAACATCATCTCGACTTCAGATTACCTTCTTGTTAATCGGATCATAGAGTTTATAGCCAAACTTCTCATCCCCATAACCCAGAAAAATGCACTTCTTGGCTTTGTCATCAAGTTTGGATCTCTCATCCTTCGAAATATGCACAAATGCCCTACACCCAAATACCCTCAAGTATCCATAATTAACATCTCAGGCTGACCATACTCTCTATGGATAATCACTATTCAGAGGCTTTGACGGCAATAGGTTGATCACATGCACGGCTGTACGCATTGCTTCTACCCAGTAGCTTATAGGTAGCTTAGAGTGAGACAACATGCATCTCATTCTCTCTACAATGGTACGATTCATTCTCTCTGCTATTCCATTCTGTTGCGGTGTCTTGGAAACAGTATGCTCATGACAAATCTCATGACTCTTGCAATACTCTTCAAATGGCCCAATGTACTCCCCCCTTTTATCTGAGCGAATACACTTCAAAAGGTTCCCTGTCTCTCTTTCCACCATGCAATGGAAATTCTCAAACACGCCAAGTACTTCATCCTTGGTCTTCAGACTATATGCCCATACCTTTCTTGACGCATCATCAATGAAGGTTATGAAGTATAAAGCTCCCCCGTGGGACTTTACTTTTATAGGACCACATAAATTTGTGTGTACTAGTTCAAGGACATTGTCATTTTTGTGAGACGGGAATCTTTGGAAAGACACCCTGTGTTGCTTTCCTACCAAACAGTGAATATATCTATTTAAATGTGTACCTTTGATGTCTGGCAAGGCCTTTTGCTTAGCAAGAACTTTCATCCCTTTTTCGCCCATATGACACAATCTCTTGTGCCACAGTTCAGAGGAAGCTTCTTCTTCTGTCGCATTCACTTATGCTTTACACAAACTAGCCTGTGTTTTGTAAAGAGATCAAGTTTTCTTCCCTCTGGCTGCTACAATGGAACCTCTGCTCAGTTTCCAAACCCCGTTACCAAATGAGTTTACAAAGCCATCATCATCTAACTTTCCAGCCGAAATTAGGCTTAGCCAAATGTCAGGGACATGTCTTACATCCTTGAGTGTCAAGGTGTAGCCGACATTGGTTTCTACATGAACATCACCAATGCCTATAATCTTCGAGACTCCACTGTTACCCATTTTCACTTCACCATATTCACCACAGTTGTAGGTAGTGAAGAATCCCCTGTGCGGTGTGACGTGATAGGATGCTCTTGTATCTATCACCCACTATGTATCCTAGCATGAGGTACTATGACAACACACACCACAATTTGACACAATTCCCATTAGATAGTCGACTAGTGCGGTAGTATCTCTGTCATGCGAGTGTACTTCCCACTATGTAGAGAGCTTAATAGAAACAAAGCCTTAACTTCATCTCTCATATTAATCTTCATCAAATGCAACTAATTGATGGTATTATGTACTTCATTAAGATGCTCAGACATTGAAGAACCTTCTTGGTACTTCGTGTTGGCAAACTTCTTAACGAGCATCACTTTGTTTATTATCGTCAATCTACTGTCGAATGTACCCAATTGCTTTTCTGTCAAGCTTGCTCCACTCAACTGCAACAACCGATTCTGGTTTTTCTCCTCCATTCTCAATGGGTTATGCCAAGTCCTTGCAGTAAAGCAAGTCTTCCATCTTGACTTTCCAAATGGTGTAGTTCTTCCTATTCAGACTTGTCATGCGAGTGTTCACAGAATGGTCCATCTCTACAAGTTATTTCCAACTTAAACCTCCTCTCAGGAATTTATTCAAACACCTTCTGGGCTAGGTTTGAATAACACCCTAGGTTAATCTAACCAAGGCTCTGATACCACTTGTTGGGGTTTAACACCGATATCAATCGATCCCCACTACACAGATAACTTGTATTTGAACTCACTTCAACTCCAGACAAATTCTAAATATCAACTACAACTTAGCTAACATGCCCAACTCTCTAAACAACTATTAACAACATATAATAATATAAATAAGTAAAATGCATACCATAATACAAAGATATACCGTGGTTCGGCCAATGGTGCCTACTTCCATAAGAGTTAATCCTTTTATAAAATGGGAAGGAAGATTACTAAATCAGTCCTATCTCTTTACATGCTTGTTTATCTGTAAAGGTTATCTCTCAATCTTGATTGCTCTCAAAATTAGGTTTCCATTGTATTGCTTAGGTTTTCCAAAACCTTATTTTTGTTTATATACTGCCCTTCCAAATTTGCAGTTACTGTAGCGAATTAGAATGCAAATATAGGCATGGGTGCGGGTGCGCCTTGGGCAAGGCCAATGTCAAGCGTGCGCGCCCTAAAAACACTAGAAGTTGTTCACGGCATGAGCACAGGCGTGCCTTGGGCAAGACCAATTTGAGTGCACGCGCACTCCGACTTCTTCACGCAAACAGAACTTCAGTTTCTCTCCTCATGTGAGGGATAACTCCAACAGATATTTCCTCCTTGAACGTTTGAGGATTATTTTTTAGCAAGTATGTTAGAAAATCAGGTCCAAAAGATGTTGACGTTCTTGACCTTTTGCCACGTCTAGGTTCCTCCTCAATTTCGCTTTGTGTAGGATGGTTACTAGTTGTAGCATCTAAAGTTCTCTTTGTTGAACTTGGCTCTATACACATATTATATGGAAACATATTTTCAAAGAATGAAGCATTCCTTGACTTAATAATCATATTAACATGTATATCTTGAATCTCTGATTTATGAACCAGAAAACGATATGCACTACTATTGTTTGCATATCCAATGAATACACAATCAATAGTCTTAGGGTCCTATCTTTACCTTCTTAGGTTTTGGGACTTCCACTTTTGCAAGACACACCCACACTTTCAAGAATTCGTAAGTAGTCTGATGACCTTTCTACAATTCGTATGGTGTTTTAAGTGTCTTCTTGTTAGGAATCTTGTTGAGTATGTAATTGACGGAAAGCAAGGCTTCCCCCCACAAATTCTAGGGTAAACCATAACTTAACAACATAGCATTCATAATCTCTTTTAGAGTTTGGTTTTTGCGCTCCACAATACCGTTTGATTGAGGTGAATAAGGAGCCGTAATTTGATGAATGATTCCATGTTCATAACAAAAACCTTCAAATGGTGATTCATATTCACCCCATCTATCACTCCATATAGCCTTAATCTTTTTGCTTAGTTGGTTTTCAACTTCATTTTTATAGTGTTTGACCACTTCAATTGCCTCATCTTTATTTCTCAACAAGTAAACATAACTATATCTTGTGTTATCGTCAATAAAAGTAATGAAATACTTTTTACCACTTCTAGTTTGCACGAACTTAAGATCACATATATCTATGTGTATTAAGTCTAAAGGTTCAGTACTTCTTTCAACGGAATGAAAGGATGATCTGGTCAACTTGGATTCTACACAAGTTTCGGGTCTATTTTTATCTTTGGTATATAGTCCAAATTAATTAATCTACGCAAAATATCATAATTAACATGTCTTAATCTACCATGCCATGCATGTGAAGACTCAATCAAGTAAACAAAAGATTCAACTTTATTGGCACTTTTTGGCACAATAGTAAAACAAGACATCCTAAAGAGCACATCCTGAAGTTAGTCTTTACCCATGAATACATCATTCTTAGTTAGAACAAATTTATCAGAAAGATAACTTCAAGCCATTCTTGCTCAGCAGCGACTCAGAAACCAAGTTCTTATGAATGTCAGGCACATAGAGCACTTCATTAAGAGTTAGTTCCTTCCCAGAAGTCAACCTCATCACCACCTTTCCTTTGACTTCAACCTTGGACGTAGAAGTGTTTCCCATAAAAAGTTGTTCTTCTTTTTCCACAACATGATAAGTGGTGAACATTGACTTGTTGGAGCATATGTGGCGAGTAGCACCAGTATCCACCCACCATTCCCTTTTGTTTCCAATCAAGAAACATTCAGAAACCACAACAGATAGGTTAATGTCATTAACATTGTCAGAAAGCTTCTCCATTGTCATATTTGCTTCAGTCTTTTGCTTTTTAGACTTCTTTGGCTTGCGACATTTACTACCCTTATGTCCAGCCTTGCCACAGTTATAGCACTTGCCCTTGAACTTGTTAGACACACACTCCTTTCACCTTGATTAGAGTCATCTTGGCGCTTCCTCTTTCCCTTAGAACTTGAGTGTTCCACAACATTGGCCTTTGCCACCATGGGATCCTTGCCCTTCTTCTCAGATAGACGGTTATCTTCCTATATCTTTAGACGGACAATCAGTTCTTCAAGATTCATATATTTGCGTTTATGCTTAAGATAGTTTTTAAAATCCTTCCAAGATGGTGGTAATTTCTCAATCATAGCAGCCACTTGGAAAGATTCTCCTAGGGTCATTCCTTCAGCAATGACATCATGGAGGATTACTTGAAGTTCTTGGACTTGGCTTATGACGGTTTTACTATCCGTCATTTTGAAATCAAGAAATCTACCAACTATGAATTTCTTCATGCCAGCATCTTCACTATTGTATTTCTTGTCCAACAAATCCCAAAGTTCCTTAGCAGTCTTGAACACACTATACACATTGTATAATGAGTCAGCCAGCCCGCTAAGGACATAATTTTTACACAAGAAATCATCATGAAACCAAGCATCCTTAGCCAAAACCTTCTCCTTGTCGGTTTCATCAGGGCTTACATCAGGAGCCTTATCCCACATAATCATTGCCAAGTTAAGGGTGGTTAGATAGAAGAGCATCTTCAGTTGCCAGCGACTTGAAATCAGTTCCATTGTAATTTTTAGGCTTCTCCCCATGAGGAACAAAATGGAGACCAGCAGTAGGAACTGCAACAGAAACAACAGAGGGGATACAGCAGTAGTAACTGGTGGTGTTGTCATTTCTTTTATACAACCACACTTTGTTATTCCTTTAAACCAAAAAAGAAAATAAAATATAAACAAATTATGTTCGGTAAAAAAGAAGAAGTAAAAAAATGTCTTAAGTTGTTAGGAATATACAACTTAATTGTACTTACTCTTTACCAATCACCAAACATTACAAACCTTTTGTCTTGTAAGTATCTTGTATTTTTTTTATTAAATCTGAGCCTAGTGTAGAACGGATTTCCCCCCGTGCTTGAAGGTTGATGGGAAACTGTCTCCCAAGATAGAACGGATTTCCTTCTATATAAAGCTAGCACTTTAATTCTATAAAATCAGCGAACACAACATAGTATTTGACTAAGAACAGAGGGAGAATAGAAAGATCAGAATTGTGTGATCTGGTGTGTCTTTCTCTCCAAATTCATCCACTATTTATAGGTGAGAAGTTCCTTTTCAAAATAGCACAGTGACTCTTCGAAAAAGTTAGGCACCTCTTTGAAAAGTCACATATTTTGAAAGGACACACCAACATAAAACACTATTTCGAACCAGTGCCTATTTTAAAAGGTCGCACATTTTCGGCATAATGCACTATTTCGAACCAGTGCACCTTTTCGAAAAGGTTTTTCTTCTTTACGTACTGTTTCAAGTAAACCCATTTCATCTCAAGTGGAGTAACTTGGGAGACAAATTACTTATTCATATCTCAATAGATTTGTGCAAATCCATTTTTCTAACGCATACTTGACTAAAAACTTGAAGGTTGTCTTATCATCCAATGTAACAAGGTAACATGATGTCCGTTAGGGAAATTTTTGAACTATTTTTCATTTTTACTGCACCACTTATCTTTCAGTACTAATAAAACTAGGAAATGGCTGGTATGGGTGTCTACTCCCTTACCTTGCTTTAGAAAAGCTAGGGAATGACTGAATGAGGAAAAACTGATGTCCATTTTTATCCTTGCTAGACAGGACGACAAGGGAGAATTTGTCTATAAATTTGGTGAAGACAGGATTTGTCATCACGAGTCTTCTTTATATTCGATTACATATTGGAATTTTTGTTCACTATACATCATTTTTGCTTTTCCATTTGGCAAATGATAAAAAGAGATCGATCTCTTCTCATTTGGAGCGCACATGGGCTACATCCGTTAGATTAAACTGTTGGTTCGTTTTGACCACCTGGCAAGTGACCAAAAAGAAAAACGCAAAACTCAAAAATGAAAAGAAATCTATTTTCATCCGATTTATTAGAGTTGTGGAGATTTTACCTCTTCTTTTCAGTAAGGTAATTAGTCATTGTAAGGGTTTTGAATTATCATGTCTATAAAATTTTGATTTGTACTATAGTTTTGGATTTATGGGACATTTTCTACTTTTGAGTTTTAGCAAGAGAAACTATAATCTTGGAAACACCAATTCATGGCTTCAATACTGAGATTTGGTTGAATGGGGGTAAGAAGAAGAGTTTGAATTGAGTTTTTCATTTTTGGAAATGGAACATGAAGAAAATGATGAACTATGGTGAAGAAGAGAATAGCTCCTAAGAACCAGAACATGCCATTGAGGAAGATGATAAAAAAAGAAACGTTGTTGTTGTTTTTTTTTATTTATTTATTATTCAACAGCCACGTGTTTAGAGATTAGTGTGAGATCTGTTTTCCAGTGGACGATTATACCCTCACGCGCATGAAAGCAGGAGAGATTGATCTCTCCTTATCAGGACTCTTTCCATTTTCTCTCAAAAGTCGTTATTATCAGTGTTATTAGACCTGGCCCGACGGTTTAGTCCGAGCCACCGGTCCATAACTAACTTTAGAAATTATAAAATTTTAATTTGTTGGTACTAAGACTTGAACCTTGGGTGACTATTAAACAAACATTTTAATTTTGAAAAACATTACATATATAGACTCGAACCTTGGTTTATTGGAAAATGAAATGGCTCTAATACTACCTAGACCACTAATGAAAATGTATGTACTAAGTGAATTATATAATATTTTCAACTTAAGTATTGACCCACTGGTCGAACCGGTGACCCAATGACCCAATTTCTTTGCCGGGTCAGTGTCCAGGCTGGGTCTGATAACTATGGTTATTATCACCCTTTATTCGTTACTGTAATTGATTGTCCTGCTAACTGTATATATATATATATATATATATATATATGTTTTTTAACATACTGCTCCAGGACACTTCTAAACTGTTTGGCTATGGTTTTGCAACAACAATTCTATTTGATGTGTCAGTGATGGTTGGTAACTTGCTGCTTAATTATGAGGAATGGTAGCAAGCAGCTCAATTTCTGATTTGCATATGTGCTGTCCCACAATTTAAAAAAGATAAGCAGTCTGCTACATGTAAATACGTGTAAATAGAAAATGGTCCATCTTCCTCTCTCACTTCCCATTCTGAAAATTTTCTTTTCTTCACTGCCTTTACTTCTAGCTTATAGTTCATTAAAATCGTCTTTTATTAGGACTCTATTTCTAACTCAAATTCGGTGTGTAGGCATAGCTAATAACGTAATAAACGTCGCTAATAGACATCAATGGCGAAGATTAAATTACCTAGCTACAACATATTATTATGGTGAACAAACGATAGCAATGTTGATACCATCGGTTGGTCCCATGGATATCTTATGGATCGAGGGTGGGAGGCCTAATAAGCCCTTAAAATTATCCTGAATGTATTAAGCACCTGTGCAAGTTTATAAATGCAATGGAGAAGCACTCTCTTGTGTAACAACAAAGCAAAATCCGCTTCAAACCCAGCCATCACAGAAGAAGACATAACAAATGCTTGAGACTTTGCAAGAGATAACTTGCAACGGTTGCATGTATACTCAACTCAAACGGGTCTACGCTTACCATCGAAAAGAGAGGTTTAAAAACTAAGGCAAAAAGGGGTGCCCAAGAAGGCAAGGAATATCGGTACCGCGAAACACTTCCCCTGTGTCGGCAGCCCACCTATAATCCTTCTCGAGGGACATCAACGTGGGAGTTCAAGTGCACAGAGTCATCGGCAAATGTTTCCACAGGTGGAGAGATAGCCGGCAGTCTCCCCACCCAACAGCCAATTATATAGTTTACACCTGAGAACACAGGGAGGTTTAGGGTTGAAGAAATGTACACTTGCTCCCGCCCCACATCCCTTTCTGAATTATTCAAATCTCATTTGCATCCCCCTTCAAAACTAAAGTTGGAGCTGTCATTGAGCAATGTGGGATATACATCTATTTAAGAAACGAGAAACCAAAGTTGTAAGAAAACGCGCGCTTGGTCCTACTTTTCACCACGTCATTTCTAATCCTTTGGTCCTACTTCTCACGTCTTGATCTTTGGAAATCTGTAAAGGGAAGTTATGTATTGCTTGGTCTTCCTCGCCCTCCAACTGCACGTACTTCTTCTTTCAGCAGCAGCTTGGTATCTCTCTTTCCCTACACTCATTGCTTGTTTTACATCATCCCAAAAATATGAACATCACTTTTTTTCTTAAAAAAACATCATCTTAAAACTATAAACATCACCTTTATGAGTTACTTGCCTTCCACTACCCACCTGTGGGGCAGCACAACCGTTTGTCCCTCGGAATCCTGTCTGTTCGACTTGACTCAAATCCTGAATAGAATAGAATGCCTAGCAATTCTAAAATCTAGTCCAGGCCACTAAAAGTGAAGATATGTTTTGGTATTTTGGCATGGTTACACATCAATAGATGTAGAATGACTACAGTAACAACATGAAACTTGGAAGACCATAAAATTGGAGGTAAGGTCATCTTACTTGGGAATAAAAACAGAAAATGTAATGTAAAATATATCTACTGGATCATATCATCTCTTCGTTCAATTCCCTTCTGTGACGTTTTGTGTTACCAGGCCAGCTGACAGCTACACAATAATTTTATTTTATTTTCGATAATGATTGAGTGTCATCAATCCTTTTGGATTTGAATTGATTGATGAAATATGTTGGTTGATTCTGGTGCAGGCCACATGTTAGCAGTATATTTTGAGATGAGACCGGTTCCTCTAAAACCGCAATCTCTGTACCACACACACATCTCGTATCTCGGTGCACACACACACATTTCAGAGCACACACAGGTATCGAGGCACACACACACATCTCGGATTCGGATCAACGGCGAGATAACACGGTTACAGAGATGATCTCTGTACCCGATTGTAGAGATCTCGACTCCTTTTTGAGACTGATATGATATCAGAAATTGGCCATGGTCCTGCCCGTATCATTGGAAAAGTAGAGGCAAGTTGCTGCAGATTAACAAATCATATCACGCTTTTACAAATTCAGTTGCCATTGCACACATATCCTAGGCTGATCACCAAAATACTGCATCAAATTGGAAATTTAAAATAACCAAATGCATTTGCACATGTTTAGACTAATAACGTAATTTGATGTGATTTGTGAGCCAAACACAGCAATACCCACCTCCATGGCTTTTCACGCATTTGTTGCTGCCCACCCTCTCATCCTATATTGCAACAGAAACCTGTTATCATACAGCTCTGTAGAGCCAAGATGGTGAATGGCAACTCTTATCAGTTATATTAAGAACATTGTTTTGGGGGATATTTATCGACAATTGGTCATTATTAGAGCCTTAGAGGGTTTGATAATCGTTTTGCGAACAATTTCGAGAGAAAGAGGTTATACATGTGAAAGCAGTATTTTAATACTTTCATAACAGACTAGAGTGAATGGAAAGGAATGACAACGGACGAGGCAGACTCAATAAATGATTGCAAACATCATGAGTTTCTGACAAGCTCTTCAGTTTTTATTCTCTATCCAGTAAAAGAATTGCAAACTTCATTTTAGGAAATGGGCATTTCTGGGGTGGCCCCAAAAGACTTCTACATCTTCTTTCCTGTGTCCATATTTTCCTAGAGATTTTAGGCATAAATGCTTCTGTATCTCTATGATTCAATAGAACGGAAGTTTACATTTGCTTATACTACTATGCCGGCCAAAACTAGTTGCGGGACAGCATGATGGAGGTTCTAGGAGCTCTTCATCGTACTTGACAGACATTAGACAGAGTCCATGAGGTGGAGCAGATAATGTATATTTTGCCAGTACCTTACGATCTTGAGAATCCAAAATCATGGGGACAATATCAGGTGGAACAGCTTCCTTTCCAATTTGAAGTAACAAAGCGACCTGCAATATGGAACAATAAATGAGCCATATAGACTTTGCTCACCACACAGTTCTGCACAGATGATCACAAGATTGCATATGTAGCAAGGACCATCTGACAAAGTACAGAATATGTGGACAAAGCTCAACGAACACAACAGTTTTTAGGTAACGATAGGTTCAGTTTAGACCTGGATTTGGAAATAGTAGCAAGTACTTACCATATTGCGCACTTGTCTGTATAAGAAACCAGAACCTTCAACCTCAAGCTGTAATATAGGCCCCTGCACAAAAGCATAGTCATGATCAGGTCAAACTGCCTAATTGTAATTAAACTTGGGAAAGCCAAAGGACTAACTAGAAAGACGAAAGACATTGTGGGTTCAATTATGCAGATACAAATTTCTCGATCTTTCCATCCACAAAATTTGATGCACCAATTGACCCAAGGCACTTCTTGGACATTGGCGACAGTCACACCAAGCAGTAATTGAAACACATGAAGAATCCCTCCAGTCATAAACAGATCTTAAAATCTTATGAATAAATCTGTCGAAGCTCCCACCATGCTGAAACAAGGACCCACACCATTGTCTCAATTTATGCGGTTATAAAGTCATAGAAAGGTTGCAGATGCACTGGTCAAGAATGGACTTTGTACACAAAGGTTTTCCCTTGGTGGTCTTCAGCACCAGACCACATTTATAGAGAGGCTATTCATGATCTGAATGGCTCTCTAATTTTGTACGTTCCTCCGGGAATTCTTTCCACCTTTTCACTATCTATGTAATCTCTATTTTTCATTTATTCATCCCCCCACCCACCCCCCCCCCCAACAGTAATGTACATTCTAGAATGCATACGGAGGAAAAAAAAAAACCTCATGTGGTTTTGTGTCTCGACACTTACCAGTTCATTGACATCAAAACGACAAATATGCTTAACAGGACTCCGAGGGCGGCCCTCTTTTGAGGCGTTAGAAAAGGATGAAAAGTCATGCTCTCCAACAAAATATTTTGCAGCTTCCCTCATAGCAGAAGCATTGAGTCTATAGAGACTATGATTTATGTAGCGACATTGAAATGGATCCATGATAGTGTCATTATATATCTTGTAGTGATATATCTTTCTCTCAGCAGAAAAGCGTGCATGGAATTCAGGCAGCGCTGGACTGATTTCTCTCACTCGGATATCTGAAGGAAGAATACCATTAAGTGCTGCATGAAGGCTCTCCAAGCTGTCATAATTAAAAGGCGTAATGAAATGTGCCACCTGGAATACAATCTATTACAGTATGCAAACTGACAATGCTTACAGAAGTGTTCACAAGGATATGCAAAATCAGACCTGTCCCCAAGCATGAACTCCTTTGTCTGTTCTACTTGCGCCAACCAGAGTGAGCTCCCCACGCTCTAACCTTGTCGCCCTTGTTAAAGCTTTTTCGACAATACCCTGTATGGTTGCTGATGACTGTTGATACTGCCAGCCTGAAAGGAGTAAGATGATAACATATCTATAGTAGTATTGATGAAACATGGAACTACAAGTGCTTTATGAACAAACACATCTTAAATCCTTGATGGCAGAAATAGAATGTCACATGCTTTCTCAAGAACAACAATGCAAAATACTGATAACACATAAACTCTCTGTCTCTCTCTAAATCATTCAAAGCTCAGAGAAACTACTGTATGCTGAATCATGCCAAATGGGGTCTATGTCAATAGTTCTTTTATACCCTAAAACCCCTCTTGTGTGCATATTAGTATCAATGTTTTGTCCTTCTTAACTAACGTAAATGAGCTCAAAGAGCGCTTCTTCCTAATTTCTTTGGGATTTAATCTGGGGCTAGAAAAACATTATAAAGGAAGAACAAGGGTTTGACTTTCATATGAAGCTTCACCTTCATATAAGTTGAATTTCGCCATTTAGGTCAAGATGTTGACTATTTGGGGGACGAAGGAGGCTATTTTGGTCATTTTACCTTGTTTTATGCCAAATCATAAGTAGGTGCCGACACATGGAAATGCCTTCTTAAAAACAACACAAAGGGGGTAATTTGGTTGTTTTACTTGATCTTATTCAACTTCACAAAAACACAGAAAATTATGCGACTTGTCCATGTTGTTATGCTTGATAGGTCTACAAAGTTGATGCAAAACAGATTGTGCATTGGGCAAAGTCAATGCATGCTCTACTATAAACTGTGTTTTTGAGTGCACAGTCCACTTTGCCGTGGAGGTACATGCTAAGTATAATAATTTGATGTAACGTGACCAAATAATCAGACTGCAAGTCTGCATTGCATAGTTGACCAGGTGATATTTGCATTGTTGCATTGCAAATTAGGACCGGACCGCACACTTACTTTGCCATGGAAGTATATGTCAAAAACGTTTTCATGACTCATGTAGCATCACCAAAAATGAAGGCTGTGTTTGGTTCGAGGAATCTAAATTCCAGGAAAATGGAGAGCAGGAATGAAGAAGAAGAGTGAAGAGGAGATGGAAGGACAAGATCTTACCCCATCTGCTCCACCCGTTTAAGGAAAGTAAACTCCATTTTTCCAGAAAGCAAGTTGTTTTACCTAATTTTACTACCCTTAGAAGGAAAAAAACTCTAAATTAATGGCGTCCTGCTCAGAAAACTCTCTAAATTAACAGCGTCCTGCTCATAATCTACCCACGATTTCCATTTTGGTGTTCTCTTTTCGCGTTCTCTGTCCACTCACTATTTACCTAACTACCCATGACTTTCCATGAATCTTGATTCAGTGACCAAACACTGCCGAAGTTTCATAATTTGACACGATTAGATATAGTTTCATATGTTGATATTAAGTGACCAAAAAGAAACCCAACTTCACACTCATTTTCGGAAGCAAGTTTTGAATCCATGGTCTACTTTCTGTTGCTAATACATGTCCATTTTGGCCTAACTAAGGAGGCCGCTACGTGCAATACTAAACTTAAAGTTGAATAATCTAATGTAAATGACCAAATAAAAACCACAAATTGGTTCCAGCAGAGTTTTTAAATTACAAAGAAAACTTTTCCACACGAAAGCATCTTGTTTAGTCAACCCAGGTTGACCCATGTCCTTGGTGCGTAATTGATTTTTATTTTGATTTTTATTTCTTTATTATGAGGGTAGTGCATAGCACAAAATTATGGTAAAAGCTAAAAAGTAAGCAATGGGTGAGGACCTCACCTGGAAATATGGAAGAAAAGATAGAAGAGACAACAAACTACCCCACAAAAACCACCAGCCTCACTCTCCCACTAAGACGTTCGACCAATCTAAGACAAGGTCTCTGAACCTATAATTCCTTCTTTGATATGCAGTGGACATCCAATGCCACAATAGCCCTTTAACCTTTGGCATAGTATTTCAAACTGATATCCCTTTGCCCTTGAAAATATGGTTGTTTCTTGCTTTCCACAGCACCCATATAGTTGCATATGGTAATAGACGCCATATCTTGTCACCAAAGCATCTGTATCTTCTCCTTGGCCATAGTGGTAGAAAATCTTGTACGAACTCAGCTTGTGCAAGTAGTGGGAAAGCTATTAGCCTTGGTTGTGTCAATTGTGCCTACACCTCTAAAGTGCAAGAGCAGTGTAGGAAAAGATGACAATATTCTCATCAAACGTGTGACACATTAAACATACTGGAGATACAATAGTCCCCTTGGGTCTGAGCACATCAGCAGTGAGAATGCAACTCAAAACGTTCCCCCAAAAGAACATTCTCCCCTTCAAAGAGATGGGAACCTGCCACACCAGTTTAAAGGGAAACGAAGGGGATTGGTACTCTTGGTTTCTAACTTCAATAGTTAGAATACTGTAGAAAGAGCTCACTGAGAAGAGACCATTCTTCATCATGCGCCTCAAGCACCTATCGTCCTGGTCAAGTGGTCAGTAATCTCCACCACATCCAAAATCATGGTCAAGTTGGCAAATTGCTGCACCTCCCAATCATTGCTGCATCTCCTTAGAAACAAGTTCCACGCCAATTGATTGTTGACAATGTATGCGTGCTCATGGAAAAGGCTCCTTCTGTTATTTGAGGCATGATAAATTAGAGGAAAAAGCTCAGCCAAGGCCTTATCACCGGCCCAAATATCCAACCAACAGAGTCATTTGTTGCCGTTGCACACTTTGAACTGAATTCCACTTTTGAAGGTGGGTAAGACACAATGAATGCCTTTCCATAGTATTCGGTTACACAGTTAGGCTACCAGCAATGTTGAGCAAAACCATACTTTGAAATGATCACTCCGCGCCACAGAGAACCCTCTTCCGTTAAGTACCTCCATAACCAACAGCCTTGAAGATCTTGATTCATTGTCACCAAACTTCGGATCCCTAGAACACCCTCATCCTTAGATGCACAAACCTTTTGCGAACGGACAAGATGGTACTTCCTGTGATTATCTGTTCGCTTCGGCCACACCTTTTGAATTGCAAATAAGGACATTAAGTATATAGGTAGACTTGAAAGAATAGTACTAGCTAGAATTAGCTTTGCTCCTTTAGATAATAATCTCCTTCTCCACCCTCCTAGTCATCTTTGTACATTCTCAATAACTGGTTCCCACACCCTCCTGTTCTTGTAATTAGCACGTAGGGGAGTCCCAAGTACCTGCAGGGTAGAGTGCCAATAGAGCAGCCCATTACTAGTGCCAAAGAATTCATGCTATCCACCTTACACACTTCGAATATTGAAGTCTTGGACATGTTGATTTTCAGCACTGAAATGGCTTCAAGGATGGTATCATCGGCAAACTGAAACATGGGTATTTCAGGACCATTAGCTGCTGGTTTGAACCCTTTAATGTAGCCCAAATCCACTGTTTTCTTAACCATCTTGGTAAGAGCTTCCATTACCACATTGAACAAGAACGGCAAGATGGGGTCTGGTCTCCTTGGCACAAGCCCCTCTGACTTCTGAAATATCTTGACAGAAAACAGAAAAGGAGGCTAAAGTAATGCACCTATTAATCCAATTCCGATATTTCTCACCGAACCCCATCCTTTTTAGTAAGTAATCCAAAAACGACCAGTTTACATGATTGTAGGCTTTTGAAATATCAACCTTACATAGGATGTCGTTCTCTTTATTCTTCAGCCTAGTGTCAATGCATTCATTCGCAATCAATGGCCCATCCAAGATTTCTCTACCAGCGGCGAAAGCACTTTGTTGCACTGAAATAATTGATGTCAGTACAACACGCAACCTGGCTGGAAGAACCTTGGAAATTACCTTACAAATACCTCCCACCAAGCTTATCGGTCTGAAGTCCTTGAGTGATAGGGCGCCCACCTTCTTAGGTATTAGTGTGATAAAAGTTGAGTTATTCCTTCTATCCAAAGTAGCTTGATCCTGAAATTCTTTAACCACAGAAATGAAACTGTCTTTCAGAAAATGGCAGCAGTTCTTGAAAACCGTCGGGCCCGGGAGCTCCATCACGCCTAGTTCAGTAATAGCTCCAGGCAATGGATCTTCTGAGTAGAAGGATTCGTAATCTTCAGCTACATGCTCTCTAATACAACCATTGTCACTGACCTCTATGCAATCAATCAATAAGCTATTGATACTATTGATATTGTTCCTTGCATTGGCCGTTTTATGGAAAAATCTTGTGTCGTTCTCAATTTCTGCCACCAAGAAATCTCTACTAACAGGATATTTCAGACCTGTCCTACTAAAACAGGAACTAAGTCCATAAGCTCCCTTGTCTGTCTTTAGTATCCTGATTTTCACTTATAAAACAACAGCTACATAATAAGATTTTAGCATTAGAAAAGAATACCTGAGAAATGGGTGCCGTCGTAAGCAATGACCATGCGCCACTTATAGCTAGGCGTTCCGTAGAGGTTTGTGTCCTCCGTGTTTTTCTGCAAATAAACAAAGTAATAAGTATATAAAGATGACGAGTAGTAAAACAAGGAAATGAGTATAGAGAGAGAAAGCAACATACCAAGTTGCAGCTAGAGTTTGAAAGAAGAAGATGTGCAGTTGGTGGGGAAGGAAGACCAACTAATAACGAACCCATTTCGAGACTCTGCCTTCAAACACTTCCTGCAACTTTATAATAGATTTCCGATATACTTCGTTACAATTTATATCTACTAGTCACTCACTTATCGTAATAAGTAATACCGGTCCACTCGTTATGTAACACGTTCTGTTGAAAATGAGAGAGAAATTATATACTAACTAGCATTCAGGTATTATGGTTCTAGTTTTATATATTTATTTTCAATTATATTAATATTATATATTTGTTTCATGGACTTCACAATCCTTAACTTGTAAATCAAATAAAAATAGATGGGATAGTGATTTGGACAGATTCAAAACAATATTTTATTCTTTTGTCATTGGAACTGTAAATTAACAAATAATTTTTAAACTTGCAATAGTAAATTACCAAATAATTTTTAAACTTGCAACAATTAAAAAAACAGTGGCAAGTTAAAGTCGAACCACATTTTGAAATGGAGAAATTAGTAAGAATAAATTTAATGAACTAATAACTAACTAAATTGATTTTAAAACAATTTTTTTTTTTAGAACTAATTTAAACTAAAAATGAAATTTTACTTCTAAGTACTTCAACTAAATAATTGTTTTTCAAGAAATTAATAAATGAATAAATCATAATAGTGAAAGACTTCAACCCTAATTAAATAAAAGATTACTTTTATATTTCCAAACATTCATTCTCCAATATTAAAACTACAACATACTACGACGATAGCCAAAAGTTTGATTCAAACAACATTTATGAACGCTAGTCTCTTATTAATTTCTAAGACAATTCTTCTATCTTTGATATTTTCACTATCTAAGCAAGGAGAATCATTCATAAAAACAAATACATTAACCATCAAAGATATATAATGAATTAAACAATAATAAATCATGCTCTAATTAATATATAAAAATAAATAAATAATGGTAGAACTCCTAAAAACTTATATCTCACTATATATTAAATAAGAAGAACATCGTTGGAACACATTAAGCACAAAAGAAATAAAGTATAATTGAAACACATAGAAATACAAAAATTAATCTAAATCTTCATGTTGGGGTATTTTATAAAAATGAATAAAATAAAACAACCGTTGAAGCTTGAACTAATTCTTTTATTGAATTGTCGAGAACAAATTGTAGACACTCCAAGCGCTCTTTCTCACTAATTAAATGAACTAAAATTACAAAGCTAAATGAATACTAAAATGTGATGCTTTCAATGCCAATTTCCTTGTATATTTATAGCTTCCACAAACAAAATCTTGATGTATAATATCTTAACATGAAATATAAATAATCTTTGTGATATGGGAAGAAAATAATATAGGAAATATATATTATAAATTGGTTGGCTTATGGAATGAATGAAATAAATATGAAATATTAATTGGTAATCAAATAAAAGAGAAAATGGAATGATATGGTGAGAATATGGGGGAATATATATATGGTGGTTTGAGTATAAGGTATTAAGGAATGATTTGATATAATGAAATCAAGGTAATAAATAATTAATGGAAATGGTGATATTTAATGTGGTAAAAAATAGTAAGAATATATGGTGGTAGGTGCAATTATCATTTCTTGATTTTCTTCTATAGTTTTCAATTCTCTAACATTTCATTCCATTCTTAATAACACAATTTATTTCATGAGCTCTCACTTATTGATTATTTAAATAATCATCTTTGGCTCATGGGCTCAGGCTTTGATTGGGCTTTGATCAACATCTTTATTTTCTACAAAAATATTAAACCAAATTAATATAACATATTTTGTACGAGACTTTTTCAAAAAAGTGCATAATGTCATGGAATAAATAAAGCGAACATATGGTTCTACGTTAAAAATACACAATTAAGCATAAATAATATTATAAAGTGTCTATAAAAATATATATATAATATACAATTTTAGGCACTTATAATATAGACAATTAGATGCATTTTATCTATAAAAATTAAATCAATTACCAAAGCAAACAATATAATGAACTAACCTATGCAATTAAAGGTCTTGTTTACTATAATATGGTTTTGATTTTAAAAATTAATGTTCTTGTTCACTATAATATGATTTTGATTTTAAACAATTGACAAATAAACTTAGCAACTAGCAATTGTTTGTTTGCATATATATAAATAATAATAAAAAATGATAAACTAATAAATATTAATTAAACTAAAGAGACAATCAAGAAAAAACACGTGTACACTTGAATTGAGTTGAGTTGAAAACTAGTAGTGGTAATAGATTCACCCTGGAATAAATTCTTGGCTCCGCCACTGGTCGATTTTGAAAGTTATCACTGTATTTTGTGATGTACACATGTAACTGAAGCTTTCCATTATTTTGGATCTTTGCATTATTGAAATTTGCTGCTAATCGATCTACTAACGCCATATATATTAGTATACCAACTGAAGGAGCGTTCATAACACCTACAACAATTAGTGCATGACTATCTTGACTAATTGATAAAACACATGTATGAGGTATTTTTCCTTAAACCTCTAATCCCGCATATATGAAAAGTGTTCATCTAGGTGGCAGCAACATATATCCCAATATTTTATGCAATTCTAATGCATGAGGGCATCCATCACTGTTCCACTGAGAATCACAAGGTGAGAGAGTTGTATGATTGTGCGCAATCCCCAAGTGTTACAGAGAATAGTCGCTAAGAACCATGACATGGTAATACATGGAGTCCAAAATTGATGTATTTGCAATACATATCGAACCATGCATTTGCCTTTTTTTTATTTATAAGTTGGGGAAAGAATCATGCAAAAATATATCGATTGGATGATGTGACCCCACCTGAAACCGTAGTACATGTAAATGACAGCTCAATTGAATATTTAAAGCACAATTATCATTTTAATCGACCATCAAAATCATTACCTAGAACCATAAGGTTGTATCCATACATTAAGTCAGTTGAGTTGTACCTGAAAGTCCATATTGAACAACAGCCAAAGGTTTCGTCTCCTGGATTCAAACATATCATAAGTGTAAGAGTAGTTAAATTAACAAAGCATATATATCATGCATGCATAAATATCTTACAATGCTCCTATATAATAATATAAATGGTTACCGGCCTAGTGATTCGTATTGCAAAACAATTTTATTTAGAAGGTAACTATGGCTGGTATAAGATAAATATAATAATCAAAACCTTTTGATACAAACTTTACGAATCAGAGTTTATTCAAGGAATTGATAACCAGTTTAGTTGCATAAAATTATATAACAGACGTTTGGCTCTTGTATGCACAAGGAGAGTTGTTGACTAATATGACTACCTAGAAACTACGATGACTACATAAGGTAGGCCGTAAATGCACTTTGACCACACTATGACGTGGTAACTTGGGATGATGCAACAATTAGCAATTGATCTGATGCAGATCTGCAAAAAGAGAGTATTTTTATTTATATGTTTTTACTGAGTAAAAATGAAATTTCACTAATAAGGGAAAAGTAAGCGGAGAAAGCCTAAATTAAAAGTGCAAAAAATTAACTAAGAGGCCCCCTTGTTTATAACCTTTATAAGCTAGGTACACACTTTTATATGTTTTAGTTGCTCCTTTTGAGGTAAATGCAATAATGCATCAATAATGGGGTGATGGTGCACATTACTCTAAACATAATTAATGTGTTTCGGTTGATTCTTTATATCTTGCTACTCAAACTACAATTTAAAACTTCCATTGTTCATCCATCAAGATGTCGCAATAAATATTCCTTTAATGCTCGTTGATTGCATGCAACAAGCAAGCATCGATTACTGATGTACATAATTTAAATTTGTTTATCTATCATTTTTACTATATTTTTTCACTTGTAATGTTGTAATGTAGGCTTTCTCAGCTTACTTTTCTAATATTGAGTACACTCATGTATGTGCCTTTGGGGAGAACCTACAAAACATTATGATATGATGTTTATTCACTACTCGGGTTTGCTCAAAACCAAAATTATCAGTATATATCTTTGTGACCTACCTTAATTTAGAGTTTTTTTCTCATTTTAGGTGAAACAAAGGTTGAAAATAAACATTTATGCATTGGAACCATCTTGTTTGTTTTTCATTCATTACCAACTACTTAAACTTCTTAATGTTTTGAATTTACTGGGTGGGGGTTATATGTTATTCAATTTGGACTTGCGAGCTTGATGTTTAGGCACATTGTTACAAATGTTAGGTATTGATGTTGCAAATCCTGTACACGTTACAATTATAATTTCATTGTTTTACTGTGGAAATTTTAACCTATGTTGTGGTTTCAAGTGGAGTCGCATCAGTAAACGATTTTTCTCATGATACCTTTTCCAAAAACGTAATATAAAGCAAAAGCACACTCTTGGCATGATTTATACTGCAAACACATCAAATATGCACTTCAATCAAAGCTATGTGTTGGTCCTACAACAGTAATATAATGACATGTAATTTTACCCAAGGGTAATTTGGTCATTTTACATATTTCAGCGTTGTTATAAGAAATTTCATGTGGATTCGATTGTGTAATAGTGTTGGACTAGTCTTGTCATAACGGAATTTTTATATTTCAACTTTTGTTGTTAGATAGCTAATTCAGTTAATGTGAAGTTATTGTTTGTACCCCATTAAATTGGAACACGGTCAATTGTCACTTTTCTTTTTTCTTTTTTCTTTTTTTTTTTTTTTTTTCTCATCACATCACTTTAATTAGCATATAGCAAAAAGTTAATACAATTCAAACTGTACTTGCTTAAAGCTAGACTTAACAGACATAGGCACTTGCCCAATACAAGTTAATTGCCTACTAGACTTGGCTGCATCAGCCAAAAGATGGGCATGGTGAAGCAGCCTTCTAGGACAAAAGATACATTTACAAAAATTGAAAGTTGCTTTTAGCTCCACAGTTTCTAGCAAAAGACTCGATAAACTCCAAAAGATATCAGAAGACACTCCATTAACCGCATTGACAACAGCCTGGTTGTCAGAGCAGATAACCACCTTGCATAGATTAAGCTGAGAGGCCTGAAGCAAACCAAGCCTTAGAGCCTGCAACTTGACATCCTCTGCTGAATCTGCTGCGACGAGCCTGCTTCTTGCAAAGATAATTTCACCATTCCAACTATTAATAGTGAAGCCAACACTTGCTTTTTGTGAAATGGGGTCAAAACCACCATCAGTAGCAAGCATGACGAGAAGGGGAATGTGAAACTTAGGAATAAGATATATGAGATTGATAGGAGGCTTAACAGGTAATATCGACCTACATGCCTGATTAAGAATTTGGTTAGGATTAAGATTCTTATAAGTCGAGACAAAGACCATGCTATTTCTATCTATCCATATAGTATAAGCTATGGTAATAAGAATCGTAAGATTCTATATAGTACAAGCCTTAGATAAACTATGAGTTATAATGGTTGAACACATCATATATAGTGAAGTGCCTAGGCCAATTACTGAAGTTAAAAGCCATAGAAGAAGCAAACCAGATTCTTTCAAGGCATGGACAACTAAAGAGAGCATACTCAAGAGTTTCAGAGTGAGATAAATAGCTCGGGCAAACATCAGAGTCACAACTATGCCTATCAAACAAAACTTTTTTTGTTGGCAGAATACCCCGCATGATTTTCCAAGCAAACAATTTGATACGGTGTGGTACATTCAACTTCCAGATTATATTCTAGACATTTTGTACTTGAATCAAAGAGAGGGGCACACCAGAAGAAGGTAATTGGTTATAAAACCAATTATACGCGGATTTGACTGTAAACTTACCATTTTTTTCCAAGGACCAAACCATCCTTTGATTCATATTAGAGGAGCAAATTTTTGTTTTTAGAATCTCAGCTTGCATATCCTTAGTAAAAAGGGATTGAAGCTGATTAATATTCCAAGAGTGTGTCACAGTATCAATGAGATCAGAGACATACCTGGTGTTATGAAGCAACAGTTATCAAGGACCAACTGGCCTTTTGCAAGGAATGGATGGTATCCAGTTATCCTCCCAAATGTCGATTCCTTGACCATCAATAATGATCTAACAAGGTATAAAAGAGATCTTATTTCTATTCCGAATGATATTTTTCCACCACAAAGAAGCAGATTTAGAAGCTTTAGCTTTAAGAAAGGTAACATTTGGAAAATATTTTGCTTTTATAATTTTTACCCATAAAGAGTTAATCTCAGTAATAAGCTGTCAACACAGCTTAGCTAGCAAGGCCTTATTCGAGAGAAAGTGTAAACCAACCCCCACTTATTTTTCATTAACAAGCATTCCAATTTAACAGGTGTATCTTGTGATTCCCAGCCTCATTAACACCCCACCAGAAATTATAGTTTAACATATCTAAATGGTGACAAAGAGATTTTTGAAAAAGATTAGTTTGCATAGCATATATAGGAATAGCAGAAGTTACACTTTTAACTAAAGTACTACGTCCGGCCATAGACAAAGATTTATTATTCCAAGATTTGAACTTATCTAAAACTTTTTTCATGATTCTAGTAGAGCTAATAAAATTGGGTTTAATAGGATTGAAGTCAATGCCTAAATAGGTGTTATTACAATTAGTTAAAGGGATCTTAAGGATTCTGGAAATGATCTTTTTATGCCTATTATGTAGGTTATGACTAAAGATAAGAGATGATTTACTGAAATTCACAGATTGACCGGAAAGATCACAATACATATTAAGGCATTTAAGAACATTATGAGTTTCATCTAGGTTAGCCCTCATGAATATAAAACAATCATCAGCAAACATTAAATGAGTTATAGGTATAGCAGATTGAGAAATCTTGATGCCATGAATCTGTTTAGTAGCTAACAAATGTGAAATATGCCTAGAAAAGAATTCAGTACAAATAATGAACAAAAAGGGGGATAAGGGGTCACCTTGCCTTATCCCTCTTGAAGCAGTGAACTTCCCAAAGGGAGAACCATTAAGGTTAACCGAGAAAGAAGTAGAAGTAAGACAAATTTTTATCCAGTTAATCCATTTAGAACAAAATCCGAACTGTTTTAAAATTTGAAAAAGGAAAACCCATTCAACTTGATCAAAAGCTTTATGCATATTAAGTTTAACATCCATACACCCATGAATGCCTTTTTTGTTTCTTTTTTAGCTTTTGTAAAATCTCTTGAAGAATAATAGTATTATTGGTGATCTGACTTTGCTGAACAAAAGCAGATTGCATAGGTGAAATGATCTTATGCAAGAGGGGCTTGAGACCGTTGGCCAAAATTTTAGTGATAATTCTATATATGATATTACAAAGACTAATAGGATGAAAGCTCTTCACCTGATTTGGGTTTGGAACTTTAGGTATAAGGGTAAGATTAGTATGATTAAAGGTTTGGTCTAAATAATTATTATCAAAAAAATGTTGAATGACAGAAAACATATCGTCCTTGATCACATTCCAGTTATCTTGATAAAACAAGGGGGTAAAACCATCAGGCCCAGGGGACTTGCATGGTTCCATAGCAAACAGGGCTTCATAAATCTCATTTAAAGATATAGGTTGAGTTAAGTTATCATTATCCATAACATCAATCAAGCAATCAACAAAGGGAATACGATCAGGAACACTAGTATAGGGTTAATCGAAGTAAACAGGGAAGAAAAAAAATCCACAATATGATTACCAATGTCCTTTCTATTGTTCAACTAATTATCTTCATTATCTTTTAACATCATGATCTTATTATATAATTATGGCTTCTTCTAGCATTGGTAGCATTATGAAAAAAATCTAGTATTATTATCTCCTAAAGTAAGTTTTAAATATCTAGATTTATCTCTCTAATACGCTTTTTGGTGCATGTTAATGTCATTAATCATACATTTAATATCATATTCTAAGGCTATAGTATCATATGTAGGGTTAGTAAGCTAGATATTACTTAGGGTTTGAAGCAGAGTTTGCACTTCAGTGTCCACTTTTATGAAGTGATTTTATTCCACAGCAGCAAATTTTTTCTAACCAAGGACATGTTGTTTATGAAAGCCACAGAATGATTATCTTGTATAGGTTTCCAGTTTAAAGCTACTACTTCTTTATAAGATGGATTGAAGGTCCAGGCTGATTGGAAGTAAAAGGGTTTTTTAGAGTTTTTCTTGTTTTGGATTGGAGTAAAAAAGGATAAGACTTGGTCAGAGTGAATAATGGGATGAGTAAATAGGGTGGCATTAGGAAAGTTGCGTAGAGCAGAGTCATTGAGGTAGGATTTGTCTAAACGTTGTTTAGTTAGGCTAAGGAGTCTTTGGTTATTGAACCAAGTGAAAGAGACCCTTGAAAAACCTAAGTCGTGTAAATCAGCAGACGAAAGAAAATTTCCAAATTCCTCGGAAGTTTTTGTAGTTTTAAAATCCTTCCCAAAATGTTCCCACGGATGTTGTATCTCATTAAAGTCACCAATCAATATCCAATCCCCATTGTTGATGTTTTAAATGATTCCAGAAAAAGAAACGATCTTTTTTGATAGGGGGTGCATAAATGAAAGATACTAATATCTTGTATTGACTATTTTGAAAGGAGAGCTTTGTATGAATAATATTTTGAGAAGAAAAAATAATTTTAATTTGAATAGAGGAGTTACAGAGAAGCCAGAGTCCTCCCACTAAGACCATTAGCAGGAAGGATGATTTTTTTTCAAAAGGCAGAGATGAGATACGAGGGTGACTAGGGTGACTATCTTGGTAGTTAGCTTTAGATTCCATAATAAAACAGATATTGAACTTATGTATATTATATTGTTGTCTAATATAATTAATTGTAGATGGTTTTTTACTTCCTCGACAGTTCCAAGCAACAATCTTTATGGATGGGTGGGAGGAGGCCATGAGGGTGTTGGACTTATTTGTATAAATGTGAGGAATAGATATTTGAGAGTCAGATAGAAAAAGCGAGAGAGAAACAGGGTGTAGTTGTATACCTAGTGATGGGTGGGGAGTGGCTGGTCAAAGTTGCTCGAGGTAACCAAAACTTCATTTGATAGTGCATTAGAGCCATCAATGAATTCATCAACATTTTGGTTTATCGTTCCATCATTATCCTCTTGAACCTTGGTGACCACAGCCATATTTATACAAGTTTTATCTTCAAGATCGAAAAATAACCTCTGTTTTTTTAGGGGAGGAGAGGATTTAAGAACTATTTTGTAATCCTTGCCATCTCTTGGGTGCTTACAGGACGCTGGAGGTGAGCTAGTGTTGCTATAGATAGAGTTGGTTGGATTGGAGAGTGTCATTTGCTTTGCATGCCTTTTAAAGAATTTGAGAGGTTTTTTGGTTGGGATAGTTTGGACTTGGGAAGTGGAGGAGGCCTGCGTGGAGATAAAGCCTTTGTCTGTGGGTAAGTTGAGAGTGTAGTTGTTTTGGGAAAAGGTAAGATTTAGAAATTGATACTGTTGATTTAAGTTGACACTATTTGAAGTAAGCTCAGTGATTTCGGATACTTTTTGTGTGTAAATCAGAGGTTGTTTACCTCGAGAGATTCTTGATTCATGTAATGCCAAAATCTATTGCTCTTCAGTAGGCATGATTATGGTCTGGCTTGCTTCTTCAACTTGCATATCCTCCACTTGTTCTTGCTCCTGATTCACCTCAAGATGTTGAACAATCTTAGAACTACCACTTGGCAGTGACACAGGATGTGCAACACCATTAAATGATGTGTTGTCCTGAGCTTGTGAAGCATGGGAAATATTCTTTGCCAAGTGTGCATCTGGAGTCTGAGAAGTCAGTAAAGTTGAAATCCCACTTGCGGGAATTACTTGCAAGAGTGATTTTACTTTTTCAATTGAGTCCTTGCGCAGTACGGAAGGTGTGCCACTTGTCCATGGTGCTTCAGAATGGTGTTGTTGTACTACACGCTATACGTTAGTAGCTTGAGTCCTAGGTTTTGGCACTGGTTTGACGTGTATGAATTCTTTGTCTAAACTTCCTTTCAACCAGCTAGTGTAATATCTTTTGCTTGTCAAATTTTTTGCCCAACTGATTGATTCTTTGGCACTACATGCATTCTTTTCATGACCAAGCTGTCCACATTCATAACAGAATGCCTCCAAGCGTTCAATTTTGATCAGAAATGAGAGGAGATAGAACTCCTCATCTTGTGCCTCTGCATACATTGGTAGAGGTCAATTGGCCTAGAGTATAGTTCGTACACGCATATAATGACCATCATTGTCAAAATGCCTTTTACTGTCTACTTCTTTAACATCTCCTAGTGATGGCCCTAGTTACTTTCCAGTATCAGCTGTGAATCGTTCAAGAGGAATTTTGAAAATTTGAATCCAAAATGACATGGAGAAGAAGTTCATCTTCTCTGGAGGTTTATCTTTCAATCCAATGCAACAGAAGCGAACAACCAATATCAAATGTGGGAGAAGCAACAACCTACAACTACAATGTATTAAATCAACTAAATAACTCCTAAATAAGTAGTAAACAATGTAAACTACTCACCAAATTAGCAAACCAATCAACCAAATAAGAGAGACGAAGATTTACGTGGTTTGACTTGCGCCTAATCCACAACCAATTAGAGAAATTTTCAATAGAAAGTATATTCAAAATAGTATAATAAGCTCTCACATTGATTCTAAAGCATCCCCAAAGTTTTCCAAGAAAAAACTCACAAATCTCTCTTTTTCTCTCCTCACAACAATGTTCTCTCAACTCTATAACTTTCAATAGTGTAGACAACTACCAAAGAGTTTGGGCATATCCAACAAATGAAGAGAAGACTCAAGTCTTTCTTCTTCCATAGCTCTCTCAAGAGAGGCACCAAATCCCAAACCCTAGCAACCAATTTTGTCTCACATACTCTCTTTTAAACCCTAACTCTGTTTTAAAATGTAGCTCAAATTTTGGTGGGTTCATTTTGGCAAATGGTTGCCAAAATATCAAGGCACATTCGGCCCATCCCAACAATTCTCCACCTCGGCGAGAATTTCTCAAATTCGAGCCGACCAATCCACTACACCAAACCAAACGACCAAAGCGCTACACCCAACCAACATCAAAGAGAGAACCAACTAATCCAACCATCAATGTCCCTAAGGACCCAACAAAGGCTGCACCACAAAGTGGTTGCCTACGTACCCAATCAAGGGATCAAGCCTTTGTAGTTCTTCCGTACCCCCAAAAAAGGGGTCAATCAACAACCATGCCCATATCAATGCCCGAAAAGGCGTGAGTCCCTCAAGGGATCACCAACAAACTTCAACACAAAGGGGTCAAAAGTACCAAATATCATATCCACTGAGTATACGGAAGATGTTCCAATACCATCTCCTAGAGTAGGAGATGTTCCAACACCCTGAAATCTCATATGGCTTCCAACAACAAATGGCTTCACAACTTCACTATGCTCATGGGCTAGAGCATCTACAACTCCAACTGTGGCTTCATTTCTTTCACTAGCTGCGTACCCATCCAATTTCTCATAACAAGGAGCAGTATCAGTCTCCACCTCTTTCAATATCTTTTCCATATCTGAATCAAAATGCCCAAATGAAACAATCTTCTGTTTCTTACCAAAACCACAACTTTTTCTCCTAGTAGCATTTCCAACAACCGAACAACAAGGAGAATAATCTCCACCTGCCCCAACCACACTTACATTTAGGAAGTACAATCTCTCGCGTTTTGTCACTACTAAAAAAATGACTTATAATGACGGCTAAAAGCCGTCATGAAACAGGTTTAATGACGTGTTTTCTTTAAAAAAAACAGCCGTCATTATAGAGCCTGTCATAAAAATTTACCAAAACCATCATTAAATTTATGACGGTTTTACAAAAACTGTTATGTACTTCAAAGATTTTATGTCAAAAAATATGACTAAAACCGTAATAATATGCAATGAAATATTGAGTGTTACATAGTAACCGTCATTAATTTTAGTACAATTGTCATAATTTTCAGCAAAAACCGTCAAGAAATCTGTTCCATTTGTGATGGTTTTGGCAAAGCCGTCATAAAATATACATTTTCTGGAAAAAAAAATATATTTACTAAAAATTATTTTATACCCATGAAATTGGATAAATCATATAGCACGTATACAATCAAACTCCACCACAAACAACTTAACATGATCACGAATGTAACGAACTAGCCAGTTCGTGATCTATTCACAAAACAGAATCCATTATATTCCACCATTTCAAAAAATTACATACATTTAACCAAAAATATCCACAAAATGTCTCAAAAAGAACGGTTTGCATGGTTTGAGTTTCTTTTATCGAACTTTGTCCAAACTTTAACCTGCAAAAAATCGAAGTCCAAAAAGAAAATAAGAAGGGTCTATCATTCGGAGAAAACGACGAAAGGAAAAAAAAAATGTTACTTCTAACAAGACGAAAGTTATTACACTAACTCAATGGAATTGCTAAACAATTACAACAACAAGACTATGGTGCTAAAGAGTATTTTCCAACTACCTGGATCATCTTATGGTGCAGCAAGTAGGCAACTAACTAATAAATCCACTCAAATGTATAAACCTAGCTACTGGTCATAAGACAAGGACCTTTATGTCGGACACTTTGTAATGAGTTGGAGACCAAGTCATATGGTATTCTGTGCAATTTTAAGTCAATCGCTTGAACATGGAATAGAGGTAGCTTACCTGACCAAAATACCATAGCACGTCAATTAGCGCATTGTAAAATGCCAAATGCTATTGAAGCATCCATGCGTTTTGCTTCGTTCATCAAAGAAAAAGTTTGAACTTGAATCCATACATTTTCCCTACTCCCCATTAGAAGTCTATAAGCAACACCATGCATACACCTGATTATTAAATAATCGTAGTTCCTCTAGTAATATGGAAGTCTTCAAATGAGTTGCAATGGCTGTAAGAAAACACCACTGTTACTGCCAACATTTAAATTTATACTGAAAAATTATAAAATCATCTTGATCATGCCTTGACTTAAATGTTGGAGTCAGTAACAAGACGTTTATTTCTCCGATCAACTCTATCTCGTGAAATACACAAACATGCCTACTTTTTGAGACCAAAAGAAGATCCCAATAAGAAAACACTTAAAAAGGTCATTGAGAGTATGCAACCTCTACAAAGTTAAGAAAGAACGACAATGTACAACTTAGAATTCTGGCCCAGCTCCATTAATTCAATCATCACAAGCTTCCATTGATCAGGCAAATAACAATGTGACAAGAAACGGTAAATCAATTGTGAGTATTCCTTGATCCTCAAACATTGTTCTACAATTCACTAGGAGACTATTTCAAAGCACTTTGGGAATAATTAACCTTTTTGTTCTAAAGTTAGATAAAAATTTTATGTGCAGCCGAATAAATTACTAGAACATGACGATAGGGAAATCAACCAAACAAACACAATAGAAGTTGTTTCCAACATGACTACTAATGCTGGTATTGAGGAGCAACTACATACCTGCTAGGGAAGATACAGAGCTCTCCATAATTCTCATTGAAGGTAAACCCGTCCTGTTGATGATGGCATTCTCTTCTTACAATCCGAAACATCAAAATGCACGTGTATAAGCATCATAGGTATACATTTTCAAAGTTCATGTAGCTAACTGTTTTCCTTCAAATACCTCTTTAGCTTGTTCACCACTCATTCAAGTAGAACGAACTACACAAGTCTGAAGATTGAGCTGTTATCTTAAGAGAAGCTCAAAGTTTTTGATTGAATGATTAAGCTGATATAACATAATCTGAAGCATTCAGAATAATATATATGACATACCATATAAAGAAGGGACTTGATTGAACAGGAAGATACATAGCTATCTACAAGAAAATTATGAATGGTAGAATAGTCTGCTTATCAGTGTAGATAAAGTACGTACTAGTATCAACACTAGTTTACTAATCTGAATAATGAGGTTTTATTGTTTGTTCATATTTTGTATGTAGATCATGGTGGGGAAAACCTGAGTTCTCTATGTGAAGAATCAATAGAAAACATCCAGTATGATAGTAGCATTGACTCAGCGGAAGAACTAAAGCAACTTCTTGATCATAAAATCCAAATGGAAGAAGGACAAGAATGAATTCACTTTAAAGGGGTTGCTATTAAGCTGTCCATCATTCCTCAGTTGTGCAGAAGATCATTTTGAACTTCACATGAATAGAAATGCCACCACTTATCAAACTATACACAGATGAGTATCGACAATTTCTCAGTGATAGTACAATGCACGAAATAGAGAAAATCAGATCCAAAACACAAAAAATTCAATCCAATTAGTAAAAAACGAAATGAAAAGAAAATAGGGTCTGGGAAATTAAGACGTGGATGCATACCTTGACCGATCCAAAGACTTCCACGGCTTCCATAAACCCAAACAAAAACTCAATATTGAAACCAATTAAACCTATATTTTGAGAGAAAAAGAGGCGCCTTTTTCCCCATGGCCAGAAGAGAGGCAAGAAAAGATTCAACTAGATGTCCTAGATTTCAGGGAAGAAAATGGAGCACAAGTGCCTATTCCTTGTGTTCCATTTGGAGAGGACGAAGAAGACAATAAAAAACTTAATTATCTTCTAAATCCTAGCGGTATTTCTTGATGTTAAGAATGGCTTCTTGTTATTATGATAAAGACGATGAACAAATGAGATAATGGAAATCAACCACCAAGACATTTTAGCGCTGGAAGAGTTGACAAAACTATAAGTTTTGTAGGAGATAATGGAAGCGTACTGGAGATGTCAAGTTTTTCCTTTTTTTTTTTTTTTTTTTGTGATATAAGAGTTTTCAAGATTTTCCATTTTACTAAAGTTACTAGTTGACGGTTCAATTGAACATATGAAAGACGGTGGCCTGACTTGACTCTTGACGCTTTTAGCTTGACCATGGCTACATTGCCCAAGTTGATGGTTCATTAAAAGTGGCGTACAAACCGCAAAAGTTACATAAATGTGTTGACGGTTTCTTATATTGCTAACTTGACTATTTAAAAGCATCATATTTTCTCGACCCATGTGTCATACATGACATAAAGCTGCAGTAGCCATCATAAAGCCATCATATTTTCTTGATGCTTATGTTATACATGACATAATGTTGCAACAACCGTCATAAAATTTTTACTAAAATATCTATCTTGACGGTTTTTAATAAAACCGTCAAAATAGATGAAAAACATGCGTCATAATATGTCCTTTAGAGTTTCGTCAAACAAAACAATTTTCAAACCACTAGACTCTAAAACACCCAATGAGATGAGATCCTTTTTCAAATCAGGAACATGCCTGACATCAACTAAATTTCTAATTGTTCCACCTTCTAACTTCAATCGAATTGTTTCAACTTCACCAATTTTGCAGACATGGCCATTGCCTAACAAAACATCACCATCTAACTCCTGAAAGTTAACAAACCAATCCTTATTGGGACACATATGGTAGGAGTAACCCAAATCCAAAATCCACTCTGACGTAGAGCAACCAATAGAAGATGTAACCGACAACGACAAATTTTCAACCACAATCTCATATTTACAACAACGTGCACGATTCAACTTTTTCTTCAACTTGGGGCACCTATTTTTCCAATGTCCCTAACAATGATAATAGGCACATTCATTCTTCGCAAGAGCTCTTCCACTTCTCGACTTACGACGAGAACCAACCAAACTACCAGTGTTCAAATAGAGGCGGTCTTCTACATTCCTTCCCATGTACTTGTATTCCAATGTCTTGAACATATCCTTCGTAGAGGTTTCCAAAGAGACAAAGTACTTCCAATCATTTGAGAGATAATACCAAACAACATCACAAGCTTTTGTGTTCATCATCTCCCAAACGTCTACTTTCATATCTCCTGGCTTATTGTCAAGAGCATCATCCAAACCATTTACGATCAACAAATCAACAATTGTATTTTTCCACATATCGAAGTTGATATTACCATCAAAACTTTCGATATCAACCACCGCAATAGGAGTCACAACCGTAGAATTTGACATACTTGTCATATTCTCAATTTTCATAACACCCAAAACACCAACAACCAAAGAAACACTCTCTTGGGAATTTCTTCAAACACTACTAATGCAGAAACAACCAATGAAACAAAAAAAGTTTGATTTCCCAAACTTCCACCACCAACTATGCCAAGGTAGAACCTTTGACTCTAATACCAATTTGTTATGCCCCAAAAATTATGAAGCATATCAATCCAATATAACATAAACAAACGACCAATATCAAATGTGGTAAAAGCAACAACCCACAACTACAATGCATGAAATCAACTAAATAACTCCTAAATAAGTAGAAAACAATATAAATTACTCACCAAATTAGCAAACCAATCAATCAAATAAGAGAGATGAAGATTTACGTGATTTGGCTTGTGCCTAATCCACAACTAATTAGAGAAATTTCCAATAGAGAGAATATTCAAAATAGTACAATAAGCTCTCACCTTGATTCCAAAGAATCTCTAAAGTTTCCCAAAAAGAAACTCACAAATCTCTCTTTTTCTCTCCTCCCAACAATGTTCTCTCAACTCTACAACTTTCAATAGTGTAGACAACTACCAAAGAGTTTGGGCATATCCAACAAATGAAGAGAAGACTCAAGTCTTTCTTCTTCCAAAGCTCTCTCAAGAGAGAACCAAATCCCAAACCCTAGCAACCAATTTTGTAGTAGGGAAGTAAGTTAACACTCGCGCCTAGGTCTAAAAGGGAGGTAGCGGTATACTTGTCACCCAACGTGCATGACATAGTTGGTCGACCTGGGTCTTTGTATTTAACCACACCATTGGTAGCAGTAATGGAGGGAAACTGCTCAGTGAGGAACGCTTGTTGAGGAACATTCGTTTGTCATTTGGTGGTGCACATGTCCTTAAAAACTTGGCATGCTTGGAAAAATGCTTACGTGCATTGAGAAAAGGTAGGTTTATGGTCAAATTTTTGAAGGTTTCTCGGATCTTATCGAAATGCTCGTCAAGTTTGTTCTTTACCAAACTGGTAGGGAACGGAGTTTTTGGGCGGAATCGCGTATATGGATCAGTGGCATCTTTCCCCAGGGGACGTGGTTACAGATTTGGAAGGAACAACTTCGTCCGATATAAATTGCGAGGTAGGAGTTGGAAGGACATCAGTCGTGACTTCCGTCAGTTGAATGTCTAGCATAAGTATGTGATTGTCGATAGTTCGGCAAAAACGAAGGTTGGTGATGGCATTCACCTCACCCTGGCTGAGATTACTAGATCATGGTGCATTGGTGAGTTCAAAAGCAGTGTTTGTAGGCTTAGGGTTGGGAACTGCTTGGCCAGGAAACACGCCCTTTTGACTTCTATCCTGTGATAACAGCTGAATAGACTATTGGATAGATGCTAGGATTTGAGACTGTTGATTCATGTAAGTCAGTAAAGTTTTAGTTATTTTATCGACAGTGGATTGTACCAGTGGGGCAGCAGGAACAAGTTCACGGTTATTGTTTACGGGTTGATTTTGGTAGCCATAACCTGGAGTAGCGGGAACAAGGCTGTGGTTGTTTTGGTACCCTATATTGGCGGTGTTGGATAACTGGCTTTGCCCTTGCAGGAATTTCTAAGGATTCCCTTTATGGTAGGAATTGTAGTTCATGGATGGCCGTACAGGAGGGTTGTTGAAACCCGGAGGAGCTGGTTATTAGGCAGGGGTATAGTACGCCAAGCGAAATCCGGATGTTGTTGCCAAGGTGTATTAGGGATGTTGAAAGCACAAGCCTCTTCAGATGGTTGGGGAAAGCACTCGTATGCCAAAGGGCAATATGAATCGAGTGCTCAGGACTTAAGCAAAAAAAAACATGGGGAAACGTTGGCGGCCATGACTTGTTTGGATTTTTTTATCATTCACTTGAACAGAAAGAGCATCAACCTTTTTGGTTAGGGACTCGATCAGAGTTTTTCATTCCAGATCGGGTTTTACCTCGTACATAGATGTAACTTTGGTAGGAGTGTCTTTAGAAGATCTAGAAGAATCAGTGTTACCCCAATAGGTGTTTCGTGAAGCATGTTTCTCGAGAAAAGTGTATGCTTTAATAACACCTTTGTCCATGAAACAGCCGCCGTTCATGATATCTAGTGTTTCCTTTTGATGGTCAGAGAGACCATTAAAAAATGACCGGACTAAGACAGTGGTGTCGAGTTGATAATGGGGACATTCGAGAAGCATATCAATAAATCTGCTTCATGCTTCCGTAAAGGATTCATGGGGATGCTGGCGAAAGAATTGAATCTTCTAAAGCATCTTTGTAGTTTTCTTCTGAGTATAGAACTTTATCATGAATGCTTGTACGAGCTTGGCCCACGTGTCAAGGGATTGCGGCGCTTCACCCATGAGCCAAACAGAAGCTTTAACAACTAAAGTGAAGGGAAACAACCTAAGCAAGACTTGTTCATTGGTAACTGTCGGATGGTGGAAAGTGGTGGCCACTTGATGAATCCGACGAAGGTGATTGTACGGTTTTTCATGGTCTAGACTATGGTAAACAGGTAACAATCCAAAATCATTTGGCGGAATGTGAAAATCACTTGCAATCTCATCGAGTTTAATGCATGAAGCAGGTCTTTCCTGTAAGGCAATATAAAAGTCCGAAAGGGGTTTCTCTACTGTGGGATTTTCTTGGGCCATAACTATGGGAGGTAATGGCAAGTTGGCAACTGAGATACTTGACGATATTGGTTTACGGAGGAAAAACTATGTCTAGGGGATAACTTATGCAGTTGTTCATCATATTTGCGACAACAATATGTATGTTCTAATTCCTTATTAGTACCAGACCGTAGTCTCATGCAAACACAAATTTTAATTCTAGGCTCATAAGGAATGAATTATGACATGAAGATTAGTAATTACGGAAGGAGGGAGGTGAACCACGTCCTCCTGAGCTGTTGCTAATGTGAGCAGGTAAGCTAGGATAACGTGTGAATATTCCAGTAGCCAGGTCACATGAGAGAATTGACAGAGGTTATCCGTGCTAGCACGTTACTTAATTAGAGAACCTCAATCTTTCAAGTTTGCTAGACACTAATGGAATAGGAGGATGATTGATGATGGTATATTATACGATTATTATTAATATAATTATGATGAAATTTTATTATTAGGATTTTTTTTAAAGGTTTACGTAATTAATGTATTATAGAGAAGGGGGGAAAACACAGGTAATATATTTGTGCAACCGTATATGTAGCCTAAACATGTGATTAGATTACGAAACATGCAAATAAAGACGAGAAATGCCGAAATAGATGACTAAACATGCAATTAATATTCTAATCATGCAATAAGCACATGCTAGTTATACACAGAAGGCTACACATGCAACCCTATATTACTCATACGTGAATAGAAACATGTCCTACACATGCAATAATATATAGCTATGCATACATAAAATATAACCTACACATGCAACTAGATGCGAGATAGAGGAATATCAAGAACGAACTCATGCAAAGTAATGCCGCGTATGTGAATGGATGTAATATACACACAAAAATAATCTAAGCAAGCGGGTTAAAATCATGTAGACATCCAAATATATTTGAATCATATTAAACGTATTAACGTCAATATTCAATGATGAACCACACATACTCAGGAAAAATTCTATACATGCAAAGAGTTCTCATGCCAACATACAAATGCGCGATGTAAAATAGGTTATAGCAATCAACCAAACAATTTCCTCGACAAAGTTTGATGAGGAGTGTAAGAATGCCAAACCTGGAGCTTTCCGCAACTCCATCTATTAGAATTAAGTGATCGAATTAACTCCTGAAACAAGTTGAACTCGTGCACGTACTAGAAGTTAGCTAAATAGGTCCAGAGAGTCCAAAATAGCACTGAGAAGGGAAGTGACTTGGGCCTAAAAAATGGAGGGCTGATACTCCAGGGCCATCTCGCGCGCAACCCTTGAAAGTCTCATCCTAGACTATGAGATAAGTGCAGTACTTCAACTTCTTACAATGTTCTTAGAATGTCCTAAGGATGATAATTCTGATCTGGTTTAAAGGTACCTGTAAGCAGAAAAATAAAAGTCAGGTACGAGCAGTTAAGAGAAATGGTAGAATCGCAAAATAGTTGAAAAATCGAAAATAGGAGAGGGGGGGGGGCAGTAATGTATTCCAGTTGTTATATTAAGTGTCCGGAGTCTTTAGGCATGCAGCGGACACTATTTAATATCAGACTATTTAGGTTTGTTATTTTTTAGTCTAAAGTCAGTAAAACGTCCGACTAATCAAGTTACCTTACTCACGTGGGTTGGTAGCATAGATCGAGTAAGGGATCGTCCAAACTTTAGGACTAGGCAAAGTTCACAATTGAATTTACAGCTTCAAGGGAATTAGTGAGTAGGATTTTAGGTTATTTCTTATGTTGCTAAAAATATTCTCAATTAAAACTTGGAATGCAAGTTAACATAGAACTACAAAGATTAATTTCTTAGTAAACTAGATAGAGAGAGAGATACAGGAAGAGGGTTAATCATAATCATGCAAGATCAGTTACAAACTTTTAGAGCACCTTATCACTACATCTCTAATCCGTCTCGAGTTTATAGGCAAACCCGAACGGCGTCGAGTATCGATCCCTAGTAAGATGTACTCATCTCTGAGTTTATCTCACTAGCATGAGGAGTTGAATTAACATTCCATCTCTGGAATATTACTTCAACTCCTGATTTAATTATACACCAGCTGAGCAAACTAGAGGGCTAACGGCTACCATAGGATCTCGCATGAGACTTACCCTAGTGTTAACTGGGTCTCACACGAGATTGATCTGGAGTATCAACATTCCAAACTTGATCAGAAGTCATTTTAGGACCGAATGTATAATCAAAACTTATTTTCCTAAGTAGTGATTCTGGACTACTAAAATGCAGCCTGATCCTTACATGAGCATTATTAACCCTCCCCTTGGGAGGGTTTTAACTCATGATCCTTGGATGGATTTGATGTCTTTCATGTATGAAATGAAAAAGTAAGAAGAAGCAAAGTAAGAACTGGAAATTTAACTTGAAGAAAACATATTTTATTAGAAGTTCAAGACCTCCTGTATCAACCTAATACAAAAGCTTCAAAAGAAAATATCATGCATGAAATGTAAACAGTAAAAATGGAATGTAAGAATGAATGGAATCGTCCTTTCTCCAACATCCCAAAAGATATAACTCCAGTCTCTCATATGAAGCCTTCCCACCTTTAGTACAAGTTTGTCTTTTTCTTTACAAATCATCCAAATTTTGTCACACCTTTTCTAATCAAAAGTCTAGTCATGCATTTAATTTCTTGTCTTATCTTGTTTTGCAAGGTGTCTAAGAGTGTCCATAACTTGCCAGTTGTCGATACATGATGATTCGAGCTCATCACTTCTTGTTGGCCGACAGAGTGGGTCCACGTGTTGTGTCCAGTGGTGGCCCGGGATGTTGTCGTTTTTATAACTTTCTGTCTTTGCGTAGAGATCGTCGCCCTGGTTGTTCTGGCAGTTCACTTGCCAAAATCAGAGTCCAGGTTTGAAAGATGTGAGTTTCGGAAGTTTGCTACTTCTTTGCACGTGGTCCCGTTCTGCACTGGTTTTGTCCCGTTGGAATCTTCGGCTCTAGTTAGGCTTTGTTAGGCTTCACTAGGGCTAAGTGGGAAGACTTCAAGTATGCACAATATTCTCGTACTTTGATGCAGGTTTTATCATCATATTCACGTTAACTACGAAAACCTGCAAAAGTACGAAAATATAATTATTTCATGATTATTAAACACATAATTACCCAAAATGCTATGTCTCTGCGGGATTTAGTATTACAGTTTTGGGTGCTTATCAGTTATATATAAAGATAGTTGAAATCCAATCATTTTATGTATTATAATTTTACACTTCTTAAAAAAGATTATGCCCTTGGTATACGACAAAATTTCTTAGCCAATTTTGTATCTTGCACACACCCCAATAAATAGATTACATGATTCATTTCAATCTTGCCCACAACCCAATAAATAGTGTTTGACATTATTCACTCCAATCTTGCCCATGACCTAATGACCCTAATTAATAGTGTACAGACCACAAGTAAATGAAATCCAATAATTCAATCTTATCAACTTTCCAAATATAAAAAAATTGTCTTCATCTCTCTCTCTCTCTCTCTTTATTCCCGCAAACATCAATAATAATATATATATATATATATATATATATATTCATAATACATTATCATTGTCTTTCAGTAGCAATGTCAAGTAGGGGAGCATCATTTAGCGTTGATGAAGACACAATATTATGTCAAGCATGGTTGGATAATTCAATTGATCCAATTACCGGAACAAATCAATCAGGCAACATGTTGTGGGATGCAATTAAAGAACAATTTGAGAATCAGAGGATGATGTGGGGTTTTATAGAGGCACGAACTATAAGAAGTGTTACAAGTTGTTGACAACTTCTAAATAAAGCAGTTACTTTATTTCGTGGATGTTTGAATCAAGCCGAGGCTATGAATATATCCGGAACTAACGAAATGGACATTGTAAGTTATTATTTTTATATATATATAAATTATTTAGATAGAATATAATTGATTAAACTCAAACTAATATATATGTTATATATATATATATATATATAACAAGGGAGGGAAGTTTTATGACCAACGGCTGGGATTCAATATGAGCGGGTATAAATCGAGGGTCAAAACCGAAGACACGTGTAAAATTAAAAAAAAAAAAAAAACATTAGTGAGAGGGAATTAATTTGAGAAATAAATCGCCCGTGTAACACTCTCTCTCTCTTTCTGTCTTCCCACGCAATTAAGCTCCCCAAATAATTTATCTCCTTTTGCTCTCTCTCTCTCAGCTTTCAAGGACAACGAATCCCCCCCTTTTTTTGGGTTCTTTGAGATCAAGTTAAACCATAACATTGAGTAGCGGACACTCTTTTGCTATGGCAAAAAAACATGGAAACGCAAAAGGATGTAGTGACTCAGGTATGCATTTTTTCCCCCCAAAAATGAACCGTTGTGATCAAACACAATTTCCTTTTGCATCTCACCGCAGAGACTTTTCATTCCTGCAGATGGATGTGGGGCCTCTGCAACCAAGTAAACGACGACAGATTCGACATATAAGTGTTGCTGAACCTCATGTATGTCTGCAAAATCTTTTCCATATTGTATTCCAGAACAGTACAGCAAACATTTTCTCTGCTCTCTCATGCCAACTCATTTCATGTTGTCTAAGCTACCATTGAGTATGTATTGACTACTTTTCTCATTTGCAGCCGAATGTAGATATTAATGGGGCAAGGGTGCGTAAGAAAATTTGAACCAATACTGAGGTACATGTTATTTATTTTGTCAGTAATGTTCCTGTATTACAATGCTATCACGGCTTAATTTCTTTTTAGCCTTCTTATTTTTTCTTTAAAGAATAGTTGATTTTTTAGTTAAACTACAGTCATCCATACGTTCTGAACAAGGAAGCTTTGATTTGCAAACCCGACCTCAACCTGTTATTGGCGCCCAGGTTTGTATAGTATTTTTCCTTTAGTCTTACAAGTTAACAAAAAATTGGGTCTGCAGATAATATGGGCAAAGACTATGCAAATGTCAAGTGGGCTTCAGTGCAATGTGTTTTTTTAAAATCTGCACATGTATGTCACCGTATCAAGTGCTTGCAATTAATCATGTCAAATTATTGATAATAGATTTCGGGGGCTTCAATCAACCACCCTCCAATAACTCAAGTACAGCCTCATCGTCAGCTCCCTATGAGTACTGTTACTTTCGAACCATCTCGCCACAGTGTCTCACGCCATGCTCGAAGGGACACGGTTAGAGTCATGTCTTCACCCAAGGCTCAGAGTAGCCAGTCTTCATCTGATTTGAACAATCATTCCCCTCCAGCTGTGCTACCTACTTGGAAGGCATTGGCGTAGCGTGCACGTAGAGTCCGGGAGAAAATGGAGAGGCTCTCTGCCTCTACTTTAACTAACATGGGACATCTATCATCAATCATATCTTCTCCCAAGGCTCATAGTGGCCAGTCTTCATCTGATTTGAACAATCGTTCCACTCCAGCTATGCTAACTCGGAAGGCATTGGCGCAGCGTGCACGTAGAGCCCGTGAGAAAATGGAGAGTCTCTCTGCCTCTACTTTAACTAACATGGGCCATGTAGCATCAGAAGCAGCAGACGACTCTCACTCACCATTGCAACCCTATGTTCTAAAAGACAAAGGAAAGAGCATTGTTCGTGATTTCCTCTACTGGGGGCTCCACTGGAGAAAACGATGTTCTATGCAAAGAAAATGTTGTGGAACTTGGCAGTTGTTATCCTCAACTGGGTCATAGTCAGATAACCACACCTTTACGAATCTATAGGTTTGTCCCTCTATATAAACTGTTTGATCCGTCAACGAAATGCCATTTCACCCAATGCTTATATATAATGTATTGATTCGCATGTTGCTGTAGTCCCAGATCTGAAAGATGTCCGGGAAGCGATGGACGTCCCAACAAACCAGCATATGAAGAAGGAATAAGTATCTTAAATGAATCAATAATATCATGTGAAGACATGGAGGCAGATGTTCCAATTGGACCAACGACTAATCTGCCGATAGAACGTCATTTCCTTAGTCGGATGGATGTGCGTTGTTCACACTGTTCCGCTCTTCACTGGCTAGATGAGAAATTGGCGCACTCATCTAAGAAGAGGCCTAGGTTTGGGATGAGTTGTTTACAGGGAAAAATTCAGTTGCCTCTTCTTTCTCCATTGCCACCTTCTCTCCACTCACTCTATGAAGGATCTGATGGACACGCAAACTCATTCCATGAACACATTCGGCAATACAATGCATGTAATGCTTTTACAAGCCTTGGTATCATTCCAAACGAACGCGTGCTGAACGGGCGGGGGCCAAAATCATTTGTTATACACAGAGAGCTTTATCATAGAGTTGGAGCATTGCTGCCGGATCCAGGCAGGGATCCCGTCTATTTACAACTTTACTTTTATGACGGCAATGAGGCTTTGGATCACCGCATCCGTCGTAATCCTAAACTGTCAAAGGAAGTCTTGAAAATCATCCAATCTGCTCTCACAGAGCTCAATGGCTTTTGTAAGCTCTATAAGAATGCTTTTGAGATTTTAGATTCCCAAAATCTTGTAGACAACAGTGTTCCAGCATGACTTCACTACAATCCTAGAACCGATCAATGTCGATACAACCTGCCATCAACAGACAAAATAGTTGTGCTTTTGCCAGGGGATGGTAGTGCTTTCGATAAAATGCGAGATATTGTTCTACGTTTCAGAGGGGGTGGGTTAGCGAGGATCAGTGAGTGTAACCCTGCATATTTACCCCTTCATTATGTCTTTTCTTTCCTAGAGGAGAACTCGGTTGGTCTCTTGATCTCTGCCAGTGAACATCGTCAGCAACTGTCCAGCCAATGCGCGTTTGACTCAGACGCAATACTATGCTTATCGTTTTTTCGATCGCCCAACCGAGTATTCCCCGATCTTGAATGGTGGTCTAGGACAACAGTTCATTGTCGATGCTTGGGCAGCCACTTAACAGAACCGCTTGCGTTGGATTAGAAATCGTCAAGCCGAAATTCGTTCAGAACTGTATCAGGGATTGATAGATATTGCAGCCTGGGGGCTAAGCCCAAGCCAAGTTGGGCAGCGTATTATTCTGCCCTCATCTCATACAGGAAGTCCAAGGTATATGTATGAAATATACCAAGATTCAATGGCCATCACATGGTATAATAAACATCCAGACATCTTTATGACTGTCACAGCAAATCCAAACTGGCCTGAAATTCAGAATGAGCTGAAGAGTCATCAGAAATCAACTGACAAACCTGTGTTGGCTGCATGCACTTTTGATCTTAAGCGAAGAGCAATCATGGAAGAAATATTAAAAAAATGTGTGTTTGGCCGTGTCGTTGCACACGTCTACACCATAGAGTTCCAAAAGCGGGGCCTGCCTCACATGCACGCTC
Source organism: Coptis chinensis (assembly GCF_015680905.1). NCBI lineage: Eukaryota > Viridiplantae > Streptophyta > Magnoliopsida > Ranunculales > Ranunculaceae > Coptis > Coptis chinensis. The sequence goes on along the minus strand of NC_141463.1, from coordinate 32,380,088 downwards.
TTATATTCCTTCAACATGAGGATAAGATCCGCACTACTGAACAAGTGGATCAAATTGTATCTGCAGAGATTCTAGACCCTGATACGCATCCTACTCTCTTCTAAACCGTTATGAAGTGTATGATTCATGGTTCGTGCGGTGCTGAAAAACCAAACGTTGCCTGTATGCAAGATGGACGGTGCAGGTTCCATTACCCATGAGAATTTGTTGAGAAAACGACGATGGATCAAGAAGGCTACCCTCTTTATATGCGTCGCAACACTGGAAGAGTTTACAAACGCAGCAAAGACACAGTTGGCAACCGAAATGTAGCTCCATATAACCCATATATATCTGAAAAGTTTGACTGCTACATTAATGTTGAAGTGTGTGTATCAGTTCGTGCAGTCAAATATATCCATAAATACATCTACAAGGGTTTCGACAAAACAACTATCGTCTTAGCAAGCGCCGATGATGAGATTCAACAATACATTGATGCAAGGTATATTGGGCCACCAGAAGCTGTATGGCATCTGTTAGAGTTTAGGATGCACGAGGAGGTGCCCAATGTTGTTCGGTTGGCAATCCACTTGCCTGGCATGCATCGGGTTCTTTACAGCCCAAATAAACCAATGGATGAAATTATTGCTCGAGGAGAATGTAAAGAGTCAACTCTCACTGCCTTCTTCAAATGTTGTGCTGCCAACCCAATAGCCTGAGGGTACACTTATCCAGAGATCCCTCACCACTTTGCCTTCAACAAAAAATTCAAACAATGGACACTCAGGAATCAAGCATCTTCTCCCGCTATTGGTCAGAAGTATTTTGAGAAGCCTAATACCAGAGAACGATTCTATCTACGGTTGTTGTTAACAGTTGTAAAGGGCCCCACATCATTTGATTCATTGAGATTTGTCGATGGTGTTCCAAACAATACGTTCAAAGGAGCGTGTGTCGCACGAGGCCTACTAGAAGATGATGTAGAGTGGAAGAAATGTCTTGAGGAGGCCTCAGAAATGAGCACTGGTTATCAACTGCATAGACTGTTCAACATTATCCTACTTGAGTGCTCTCCAACCAGTCCAGAATTACTGTGGGAAAGATTTGTCGTCCATATTTGTGATGACCTTGCACCTAAGATGAAATCAGTTTTGCTTATACAAAATCCAACTCAAGAACGAGTTAACGACTACGACTTATTTTTATTGGATCAACTTCTTATAGAAGGTGGGATGAGCCTTTCCAACTTCCCTGACATGCCATTGCCAAAAGAAAAGTGCGGAGATATTGTCCCCAATAGGCTTATTTGGGATCAGTAACAACTCCAACATGAGGGACTGCAGCAAGAGGCATATACTAATATTAGCCGTCTTAATGGAGAGCAACACGCCGCTTTTGACTCAGTGACAAATTCCGTTCACAATGCGAAGGGTAAAGTTTTTTTCTTAAATAGGGCTGCAGGCACTGGGAAAACTTTTCTGTACAATACAATTGCAGCCTCATGTCGTAGTGTTAGAAATATCGTTATTATGGTTGTTTCATCTGGCATTGCATCTTTATTATTGGCTGGTGGTAGAATTGCTCACTCAACCTTTAGCTTGCCGCTAAATGTGTTTGAAGACACCATGTGTGGTTTTTCTATGGAATCTTTGCAAGCCGGACTTTTCAAAGAGACCAAACTTATTATTTGGGATGAAGTCCCCATGCAACATAGGCACTGTGTTGAAGCTATTGATCGATCACTTCAAGATATATGTAGTAACAAAAAAACATTCGACGACATCACTGTCATTCTTGGAGGCGATTTTCGACAAACTCTTCCTGTTATACCAAAAGGTGTCCGTGAAGATTTTGTTGCTGCATCACTACGGAGGTCTTTACTATGGAGACATGTCCAGGTTTTGCATTTGGTTCATAACATGCGTCTCGACATGTCAGAACCAGACAACATCAATTTTTCAAACTTTCTTACAGAGGTTATAAAATTATTTTGAAATATGTTACTTTGAACGGTTTTCTCACAAATTCTACACATAATGACTAAATTTTCTCCTTTGGTTGATTATTTAGATTGGCACAAATCCAAACGAGGCAATCGAGTTACCATCAGGTGTTCAAAACTATTCAAACCTTGAATACCTCATTTACTCTGTTTACCCAAAATTAAATGTGGAGGGAACCGCTTCAGCTGAGTTTTTAAGAGAGCACACTATTCTAGCTGCACGTAATGACGATGTCAAGGAGACTAATGATCAGGTCTTAAATTTATTCCCTGGAGATATTATTGAATTTTCAACATAAAACATCATGACTTGGGTCATAGGATTGTGAAGTTGGTAATTAACATTTACTCATTAACATTTAATATTCACATGTCCAGAATTCCATATTTCCAATAGCCTAGCTAGTCGTCTGATTTTATTACTTATCTGTACATAGTATAAATTTATCTACCAAGAAAGGTCTCAATTATCTTCAAGAAGATAATCAATATAACAAGGGAGGGAAGTTTTATGACCAACGGCTGGGATTCAATATGAGCGGGTATAAATCGAGGGTCAAGACTTAAGACACGTGGATTAGGAATTAATGGGGTATTAACCGTGGAAACAATTAAACAACATTAAGTTCGTCTACCACGAGGATATCCCTATAGGGACGCCAGCCGAGACCGTTGGATCCGAGATCTAACGGTCCGAAAATAAAAAACAAACCCATATTCTCTCTCTTCCTTTTTGTTTTTGATTTTCGGACCGTTGGATCCGGTTGGATCTCGGATCCAACGGTCTCGAAACACTCATCCCTATAGGGATATCCTCATGGTAGCCCAGATCAATAAACAAACCTTTCGTTCTCTCTCCCCACCTTTCGCTCTCTCTCCCCACCTTTCGCCTTCCTCAAATCGCTCAAATCGTGTTTTTATTTAAATCACCATTATGAGTCTTATTAATGAGAGTTCAAAATCGTTTGTTAATTCTTAATTGTGAAAATAAATGAGCAAACCCTTTGTTCTGCCTCTCCCCCTCACATCAAATCACAATGAAGAACTCATATTCCTCTCCGCACATTCTCTTATTCTTCTCTCTTCTTTCTACGTTGCTGCCACCTTCATCTTCTCTCTTCTTTCTTTTTGCAAATCGATTTAACAAAAGCATTTAATCATGGATTCTGGAATGAAGTTGGCATCGGTTGTGAAGGTGATGGGTCGAACACGTTCAGGTAAGAGTGAATTTTATGGATTATCAGAACCATCTCATCATGAGGAATGTCAAGGGACCAGTCAGAGAGGGGGATATCCTTACCCTGCTCGAGTCTGAAAGGGAAGCAAGAAGGTTGCGTTGATGGGTTTCTGTCCTTTTTGTTCTCAACGGACCAGTTACTCTTATATTTCCCTTCTTCAAGTCTGTTGTCTTTATCATTGTTATTATGTTGAATCTGGGTTTAGATTTTTGTTATGGATTTAAATTTTAGGTATGGATTAGACTTGGTTGTGTTATGGATTATGATTTTTGACAAGTTATATGTATGGGTTTGCTATCTTAAAAAAAAAGAACTTTGAATTGATTACTTAACACATCCAATTTTTTTTTTTTTTAGGTCTACTGAGTTTGATTGTTTCTTCCCAAGAGCATCAATAAATTTCTGGGTATGCATATTCATCTTCCCTCTCTCTATCTCTGTGCAAAACATTCTTATTGATTTACGCTCTGTCTGTATTGGTGTTTTCTTTTTCGGAAAAATCTCTTATATCCGTTGTTTATGCATTAGTTAGATATAAAAAAAATTAGCAATCATTTTAAACATCTCTAATGTCTCACAACAATCATCGAATCTGTTGTCGTTGAATTGTGTGAACGAGTTTTAATCATTCTATTCGCTCCATTAATATGATTTTTTAATGGTATTATGTTAATGCGTTGTGAGTTTGGTTCAATTAGGAGTTTTGGTTACTTAAACTTCTGTTATTCTTATTTTGTGTTCAGAACCCAACCACAGTGTCCAGTAAGATTAGAATTTAATTGGGCCTTAATGGGCAAAAAGCCAAAAACCTTAGAAACATTTGGGGTTCTCTCACCCTCCACCTCTCTCTCAGTTCTCAAATCTCAAATTGATTCCCAGGTTTCTCTGAATCTCTTCACCGCCTTCAAAACCCCTCTGATTGAACTAATTGAAGACTACGCCAAAACCACATCAGGTTCCCTTACCCCCTCTAATTTTTTTTTTTGCTTCTTAATTTGTTCTGTTTGAATTTTCTATCCTGATATTAACTACTGAAACCTCTGGGGATATTATTGTTGTGTGATGCTGAACTTCTTATCTCTATTTTGCAGGTGAGAATGGTGGTTTGTTACTTTCTCTGCCATAATGTTCTTTCTTTACTTTCCGATTTGCTTTGTGCACTTAGGTTTCAATTCTCATATTTTTAGTGTTAGTATTTTATCATTGTAATGCAATTGCCCGAAAAGCTTGCTAAAATTTTCATTATTGGTTTGGTTATAAGACTTCTCTAATCTTTGATAGTTTTTAGTGTGGTCTATAGAATTTGTCGTTGATGGTGTTTATCAATAATTATATTATTTGAAGATTGAAAGTTGAAACCGATTAATTTTTGACAATAGGTTGCTTCAAATGGAACTAAAAAATTAGTTGAGTTACTTTCTTAAGACCTATTTTCATTTTCAAATGTAAATTTGTTTATTCCCTATTAGCAGCGTCAGTTACTTTTTTGAGACCTGTTTTCGTTTTCAAATTTAAACTTATTCCCTATTATTAGTGGAGTTATTATTTACCTCCTTCCACTAAATAATGTTTTCATTATTTCGTTGTCAGTAGCTTGGAGCAAAGTTGCCATTTTTTGTCTAAGTATGAAATAGTTCAGACAATCCTCTTTTTTCATTTGTGTCTTTATTCAAACCAAATAATTATAGATGTTGTGGCTAATTACATAAAACTATACCGCACATTCTTAACATACCATTACTTCTTTTTTTTTACCATGCATTATACGAGTGAATTGATACAAAATTTCTTTGAACTCATTGAATACCTTCGGACAATCCTAAAGATATTTACTATACTAAAACTATACCTAACAAGTATTTGCGTATGTACATTTCTTTGCATTGTTGTTGATGTTAAACCTTTTCCAGTCAAAATTAGACCAAAGAAAAACATTTACCTTGCTGCTATAGAGGAAAGTTATCATTTGCCAGTATCAACAAGAGTTTGCCTACATTGTTTTATTTGTAAGCATGTATGCATAAGCGGATGTTTTATTTTACCTCAAACATAACTCGAGTTACAAAATCAATTCTACTATCCAATCTATGTAGCAGCAGCCACTATCACCCAATGTGATTGTATTATAATAATAGCATTATTTATTCACGTTAAATCATGTATGTAGGTTGTCCCTAACGTGGCAACCTACTTATGATGTAAGTATTGACACCCCAAAATGCTACTATTCAATCAACCATCAGTTGGTTACTTTGTCACATGTTATGGCTATATGGAACTGAACAGAATAGATCCCCTGTGCGTCTATGTTGTCTTTGATGAACACTGTTGATATACCTCCCATCAATGTATTGTTGAAGGTATGTCATTGTCCTGGGAAATAGTTGCTTTACTTTGTTATTATGCACTGGCCACTATACATGCTTTTGTGATTCCACCATTTCACAATCGTCGCCTTTTATAGCTGTTGCTCATCTCATTCCTAATTTAAGCATTTCTCTACTCAGCTATTTAACCAGATGACCTTATCTCACTTCTCCGTTTCATCATTAAATTACTTGCAGGTTGTATGTTTACTGAAAAATGCCTCCCTTTGTAAGCATTAGGTTTCAATGCATGAGAAACAAACAACCTTATTCTACATGTATTTCAGGTAATATCACATTCCAAACAAAAAAATTTAATATTATTTCACTCTTACTCTTAAAATACACTGCATTTATCCATATTCAAGGTAGTCAAACTTGCCACATTTATGTGGAAATTACCTGTCTTATCCATTGATTTGTATTTGTTGTTTTCCATTTCACTGGTAATACAATACGCCAAAGCCAGCGATTTCTAATGGTCTGGAGCAGAATTTGGTATGGAGTGAATTACCTGAAGTGTTCATATGGTGTGGAATATCAAACTGTGTCTTTGAACCGTTTCTTTCCCCACCACCACAAGGGCGCATCCCAGTCTTTATTTAAAATGCCCAGAAATATTGTTCAGGTGCTAGGTCTGTTGTGGTTTGGTCTCTGTTGTTTGCTCCTTTCAAAGCTTACTTTAGTTCTAGCTATTTGAAACGCACTCAGTTGCTAGCTTATGGTGCCTGATTCTAATACTCTTGCAATTTCCAAGGTAATCTCACCTTTCAAAAAGCATGTTTGTGTTCATGACATGCTAACATATGTCTGCTTATGTCATGCAAATATTATGTCTCTTCTTTCACCTTAGTTCTTGAAAATTATATGTTTCTTGAAAATTATAAAACAGATGAATTTGCCTGGTTAAAGTAGGAATCGACCCCACCATGTGCTGGATGGGTGTCTCTTCTTTCACCTTAGTTCTACCCATTTATAATAGGAGTCAAAGACTTTCACTGTTGAACTGCTGTTTGAGGGTTAGTCAGGCACTGAGATTTACAAGCAACCAAACTTGCTCAAGATACCTAATTTGGTTACTTATCTTTACATCACGTTAACTAGGGCACCTCAAATTGTTGTTTAGGAATATGGATAGCCGAAATAGGACCAACTTTGAGCATGCTGCAATACAAGGTGTAAGCATGCCCGACATCATGTCAAGGCAATCGCTGAAGCCTACAATTCCCAAGCCAAGAACTCCCCTTCCATAACAACCCACATATAACAATATTGAGTGTGCCCACACTCAGCAAACTCTATATAGCAGCTTACCAGCTACCTCAAAATTATCTGTAATGGAGCCTTCAGCAAATTCGATAACCAAAATGAATACAATTGGAATAAGTCGTTTGAGAGCACAACAATTTCGACACTGAAAACCCCGTGGTTGCAAACAGATCACACTTCTAAACTGCAGAGTACAGCGAATTGGCATTGAATAACCTGTTGTTTAATGCTTTCATTATGCTATTAACAAACTGAGGGTTTAACGCCACAAAAACCATGTAACTTCAAAGCACATTAATAACCATAACTAAAACCCATTAGTAATGAAGTCAATCATAACTTAATTAACACGGGGTTTCACTTTTAGATTCCACGTTAAGCTCTAACTCTATATAAATCATTTCCAACCAGATGAACAACAACATTTGTTAAAAAGTTTTCCTTTTCCTTTCCCTCTTCATTGTGGTATGTTTGTATCTATTTTAAATTCTTTCTTTCTAAATAGTTTTATTTTTTCTTTTTAATTTTTTCCCTCTATTATTAACCCCATTAATCATAATAACCTATCCTTACTGCAACTACTACTAATCTATGCTTTTGTCCAATGGAATTAGGCCTACCTCATACCTCTCAAATTTGTTAATTGAATCAATATTTTTCTTTTTCAGGAATGGATAATCTGCCAATCATAGCTCCAAATACAAGCAAGATAGCATCAACATTCTTTGAAGACAAATTCACCATTTATAAGGCCCATAGCACCTCAATTATTACAAATCTAAAAGCAGTGAATTATATTTTCGACAACATCTACAAATCGCACATGAAAATAAAGGTCTCGGTTGGGGAGAAGCCAATCACAATAAATGATGATATAGAACATGAGTCAAATTCCATAGACAACATAGATTAATTTGTAATACATCACGAGTTAAACTCGATTATCGCTTGCCACTATCTTATCTTCAACAAAAAAATTGTAACTGTCGAGTTTTCTTATTACTATTATTTCTCCTGATAGTCAAATTTATGCATTATTTATCTACTTCTAAATGCTTTAATATACAAAATCAAGTCTGTAACTAATCACGATTCGTATACTAAGCATACTAATAAAAAACATTTAAAACTATATAATAATGTAACAAAAACTACAATAAGTATTACGGGGATGTTAGTACACCTAATAATAATAATTTATGCACTCCGTGCCGAAAGCATGGGCACTCACTAGTATATATATATATATTACAGATGGAGCAAGTAAAGGAAGTTGTATGTCACCAGGTCTATAGATAATAAACCCTTCAAATTTGATCATGCATGGTTTATTTTGAAAGACTACGAAAAATGGGCGTGCCATTCAGTTCCAACTACACCTGGTTTCTCTCAAACTAATTTTCACAATGGGTATTCAGCTCCATTAAACGAACAAGATGGCATGGGGGGAACTCTTGATTCTGAAATACAAGGACCTGGTTCATCAAAAAGACCAGATTATGGAAGAGACAAATCAAAACAAAAAAAAAAGTTGACAGTCAAAACGAATCTTCTCTCAAAGAATTAACGCAACAATCTCAACGGGCGATGGAGGCCATTGAGACAGCGACTGACCGTGGGAAAAAAATTCTATGAAAGTTAAGCGTCTAATCCTTCAAGGGTTAAACTTGTAGGAAAAAAAAGAATTGCATGAGAGATCATGAGTACAAATACATCGACTATGGCACCTCAAGGAAAAGAATGATACAAAAACACAAAGAACCAAATCTTGAATGATCAAACTCTTCGCAATGCACAAACTGCTTCAAGAAATTTGCACTTTGAAGAATACAGAGAAGAAAGCGATTGATTAATTTGATTACGTATTTTAAATGTTCCGTATGTATTTGATGCATTTTCAATATATTTCCTTTTAATTTGTTGTTTTTTTTTATTTCAATAGAAGTTTTATTTCAATAATTTTTATTTTTATTGAAACAATTAGGGGTTTAGCAGACCCCAACCTGTATTGATTTAACATCTTTGTATTGATACATCTTACCTTGAGCATCTTCCTCCACTATTACATATTGGAGTTATCCCTCACATGAGGATGAGGAAAAAGCTGGAGGAACAGGTACTGTTCGTCTGAAGAAGTCGTAGCGTGCACGTGCTCGACTTAGCCTTGCTCAAGGCGCGCCCACGCCCTTACCGTGAAAAAGGACTTAGTTTTTTTACGATAGGTATTTTACTGGAATTTGGGTTTGAGGAAAATAAGAGAGCGCGCGCCGATTTTTGCCTTTTACCGAGGCTACCAGCTTCATGCCTAAACTTGTCAGTTTCTATTTCTACAGTAACCGCGAAATTGCAAGTTTAGTATAAAAATAGAAGTTAGGTTTTGGAAAACCAAGTCTTCCATAGAAACCCAATTTTGAGAGCAATCAAAATTGATAGAAAATCCTTGCAAAGAGAAAAGCTTGTAAGGAGAGAGGAGTGATTGTAATCTTCCTTCCCATACTTATAAAAGAATTAGCTCTTATGGAAATAGGCATCATTGGCCGAACCACGGTACATCTTTGTGTTGTGGTATGTTTTACTTGCTTTATATTTCTATTGCCTGTTTGTGATAGTTATATCCATAGATTAGGATTGTGGTTGTTGGTTGTAGTGAAAGATTAGATTTTTTATTGGAGTAGTAGATTGTCCAAGTACAAGCTATCTTAGAGGGGATCGATTGGTATTGTTTTCCCCAACAAGTGGTATCAGAGCCAGATTGGATTAAGCCCAATAAGGTTGTTATCCAAATCTTGCCCAGAAGGTGTTCGATAAAATTCCTGAGAGGAGGTTTGAGTTGAAATAGCTTGTAGAGATGGACCATTCTGTAAACACTCGCATGACTAGTCTGAATAGAGCTAACTACATTACTTGGAAAGCCAAGATGGAAGACTTGCTATATTGCAAGGACCTGGCACAACCAATTGAGAATGGAAGAGTAAAACCAGACGCAATTGTTGCGGCTAAGTGGGGCAAGCTTGACAGAAAACCAATTGGGTACATTCGATAGTGGATTTACGACACTGTCTTCCACCATGTATTCCAAGAGACTACCACTTTTGGCTTGTGGAAGAAACTCGAAGAATTCTATGAGAGGAATTGAAGTTGGCCGAAAACAAAGTGCTACTCGTTAAGAAGTTTGCTAACACGAAGTAGAAAGAAGGTTCTTCAATGTCTGAGCATCTTAATGAAGTACATAATACCATCAATCAGTTGCACTTGATGAAGATTAATATGGGTGATGAAGTTGAGGCTTTGTTCCTATTAAACTCTCTACTCGACAATTGGGAGACGTTAGAAGTTTCTCTTAATGGAGCCGCTAAAGATGGGGTCATTTCCATGGAAATGGCTACCGGGGCATTGTTGAATGAGAAGACAAGAAGGGGTTCACGAAGTAGCTCCTCTCACTCAGAGATCTTTATCATAGAGAAGCGGGGGAGAGGTAAGAGCAAAAAACCATCTCATTCTAGAGGTGATGACAGGAGCAAATCTAGGGGTGAAGCTATAACTCCTAAAGTAGAGAGACAATATTCCTATTATGCCACCAAGGGTCACTTCAGCTATGAGTGTAGAACACTAAAGAGGGATGATAAGAATAATTGTGTACATGAAGACAAGGTAAAGAGGAACGAAAAAATAGGCTGAGATATTACCACACTAGTAGACAATGATCTAGTGGGAATTGTGTCAGATTGTGCTGAGTGCTGTGTTAGTACCTCATGCAAGGATACAAAGTGGGTGATAGATACATGAGCATCCTATCATATCACACCGCACAAGGAATTCTTCACTACCAACAGCTATGGTGAATTTGGTGAGGTAAAGAAGGGTAACAGTGGAGTCTCAAAGATTATAGACATTGGAGATGTTCATGTAGAAACCAATGTCGGCTATACCTTGACACTCAATGATGTAAGACATGTCGTTGATATTCGGCTAAGCCTAATTTCCACTAGAAAGTTAGATGATGATGGCTTTCAAAAATCGTTTGGTAACGGGGTATGGAAACTGAGCAGAGATTCCATTGTAGTAGCTAAAGGAAAGAAAACTTGCTCGCTTTACAAGACACATGCTAGTTTGTGTAAAACAGAGTTAAATGCGGCACAAGAAGAAGCTTCCTCTGAACTATGGCATAAGAGGCTGTGTCATCTAGGAGGAAAAGGCATGGAAGTTCTTGTCGAGAAAAAGGCATGGAAGTTATTGCCAAGAAAAAGGCCTTGAGCTTGTACACATAGATTTATGTGGTCCTATGAAAGTAAACTCTCACGAGGGAGCTTTGTACTTTTAACTTTCATTGATGATGTGTGGAGAAAGATATGGGCATATAGTCTGAAGACCAATGATGAAGTACTCGGTGTGTTCAAGACTTTCCAAAGCATGGTGGAAAGAGAGACAGGGAAGCTTTTGAAGTGTATTCACTCAGACAATGGGGGTGTTGGGCTGTTTGAAAAGTATTGCAAGAGTCATGGGATTCATCATGAGCAGACCGTTTCCAAGACTCCACAACACAATGGTATAACCGAGGGGATGAACCGGACCATTGTAGAGAGGATGAGATGCATGTTGTCTCACTCTAAGTTACCTAGAAGTTACTGGGTAGAAACAATGCGCACAACCATACATGTGATCAACCTATCACCTTCAAAGCATCTGAATATTGATTATCCAGAGAGAGTATGGCCAGGTAAAGATGTTGATTATGGATACTTGATGGTATTTGGGTGCAGGGTATTTGTTCATATTCCCAAGGATGATAAATCCAAGCTTGATGACAAAGCTAAGCAGTGCATTTTTCTGGATTATGGGGATGAGAAGTTTGGCTACAAACTTTATGATCCGATTAACAAAAAGGTAATCCGAAGTCAAGATGTTGTGTTCTTGAAAAACCAAACCATAGCAGACTTTGAGGATGGTGAGAAGCTAGAAGCTTTGACTAATGATCTTGTTGATTCAAAACCAGAAGTTCCTACTATGGAACGTGCAGAAGGCATTGAGAATGCAGAGAGCCATGGGTTTGAAGCTCATGAAGATGATCATATTGCTCATGATGGGATAAAACCTATTAATATAGAAGATGCAGATGAAGTGCATGAACCACCACTTGAACAAGCAGAAGTGTATCCTCCTGAGGCACAAGAAGATTGAGCAAGAAAGTCCGATAGAGAGAGACAAGCTTTAACCAGGTATCCATCACATACGTATGTTTTACTATCTGATGGTGGAGAACCTATGTACTATCAAGAGGCTCTTGAAGAAACAGACAAAGAAAAGTGGTTGAAAGCCATGCATGATGGGATTGATTCTTTGCATAAGAATCACACTTATGACTTAGTTGAGAAACTGAAAAGAATAAAAATTTTCAAGAATTAATGGATTTTCAAAGTCAAGGATGAGGAGAATAATCCACAACCAAGGCACAAAGCTCGCCTTGTTATGAAGGGATTCAGTCAAAGGAAAAAATTGACTTTGATGAAATTTTCTCTCTTATAGTTAAGATTACTTTTATTAGGGTGGTATTGGGTCTGACCGCAAGTATGAACCTAGAGGTTGAGCAACTAGATGTCAAGACAACTTTTCTTTATGGAGACCTTGAAGAAGATGTCTACATGGACCAGCCAGAGGGGTTTGAAGTCAAAGGCAAGGAGCACCTAGTATGAAAGTTTATAAAGAGTTTGTATGGGTTGTAGCAGGCACCGAGATAGTGGTACATAAAGTTTGATTCCTTTATGGTGAAGCATGGCTACATGAAGTCCTCTTCCGATCATTGTGTGTTTGTTGAGAAATTTCTAGATGAAGATTTCATAGTGCTCTTGTTGTATGTAGATGATATATGTTGATAGTTGGCCAGAACATCAACAAGATATCCAAGCTGAAGAAAGACTTAAGTAAGTCCTTTGAGATAAAGAATTTGGGTCAAGCAAAGCAGATGCTTGGTATGTAGATCACTCATGACAGAAAGAGTGGGAAGTTGTGGCTTTCTCAAGAAAGCTACATTGAGAAGGTGTTGAAGAGATTTAACATGGATCAAACGAAGCCAGTCAGTTGTCCGCTTGGTGGCCATTTATGTATGACCAAAGATATGTGTCCAAAAGGTGAGCATGAGCAGAGTTAGATGGAAAAGATTTCTTATACATCCGTAGTGGGCAGCTTGATGTACGCAATGGTGTGTACAATGCAAGACCAGATATTGCTTTCACCGTTGGTGTTGTAAGCTATTTTCTATCAAATCTGGGTAAGGAGCATTGGGAAGGTGTTAAGTGGATATTGAGATATCTCAAGAGCACTTCCAAAGCGTGTTTGTGTTTTGGTCGAAGTAAGACCTTGCTTGAAGGCTACACTGATGTAGACATGGCAGGTGATGTTGACTCTATGAAGTCCATCTCCGGTTATCTATTTACTTTTGCAGGGGGAGTAGTTTCTTGGTAATCTAAGTTGCAAAAGTGTGTTGCCCTCTCCACTATAGAAGTCGAGTATATTACAGCCACTGAGTGTTGCAAAGAGATGTTATGGATGAAGAGGTTCTTCAATGAACTAGGGCTAAAGCAGAAACAGTTTGTAGTTCTATATGACAGTCAGAACACCATCCATTTGAGCAAGAATTCAAGTTTTCATTCTAAATCCAAGCACATACATGTGCGTTATCATTGGATTAGAGAAGTTTTCGAAGACAAGCATTTGTGTATTGAGAAGATCCATACCGACAAGAACGGGTCGGATATGATGACCAAAGTCTTACCGAAAGATAAGTTTGATGTTTGTTGTGCTACCGCTAGAATGGTAGCACACTCTTCCTATTGATTTGGGAATACATGGAGTTATCCCCCCTCACTGTTTGGGAGGGGGAGATTATTGGAGTTATCCCTCACATGAGGATGAGGAAAAAGCTGGAGGAACAGGAACTATTCGTCTGAAGAAGTCCTAACGTGCACACGCTCGACTTAACCTTGCTCAAGGCGTGCCCACGCCCTAGCCGTGAAAAAGGACTTAGTTTTTTCATAGTAGGTGTTTTACTAGAATTTGGGTTTGAGGAAAATAAGAGAGCGCGCATGCGCTCAATTTTGCCTTACCGAGAGCGCACCCGCGTTCATGCCTAAACTTGTCAGTTTCTATTTCTACAGTAACCGCGAAATTGCAAGTTTAGTATAAAAACAAAAGTTAGGTTTTGGAAAACCAAGTTTTGCATAGAAACCCAATTTTGAGAGTAATCAAAATTGAGAGAAAACCTTTGCAAAGAGAAAAGCTTGGTAAGGAGAGATGAGTGATCTAGTAAGGTGGAGAGACTTGAGAGAAGTGATTGTAGTCTTCCTTCCCATACTTATAAAAGTATTAGCTCTTGTAGAAGTAGACATCATTGGGCGAACCACGGTACATCTTTGAGTTGTGGTATGTTTTACTTGCTTTATATTTCTATTGCCTGTTTGTAATACTTATATTCATAGATTAGAATTGTGGTTGTTGGTTGTAGTAAAATATTAAATTTTTTATTAGAGTAGTAGATTGTCCAAGTACAAGCTATCTTAATGGGGATCGATTGGTATTGTTTTCCCCAACATTACATTGAGATCAAACATTAGTGGGGGAATGCTATATAAGCTCTCAACTTAATTTAAAAAAATACTATCCTCAGTAGTACTTGTTTTATTTCAATAATTAAGTTGTTGCAAATCGGAATGATCTTAAAATTGAAATTAGAACAAATATTATAGAAATACAACTAAAGCATAAAAATATAAAAGGGTAGGATAGAAAGATAATTGCTCAAACTAATTTATTAAAATAACTTAAAATGGTAGAATTCAATTCTAACCCTACTGTGAGTGGCGGGTGGAAATATGAGTGGAAATTCTAGCCACCACAGTGATAGGCGTGTAGATTTATTTGGAAATTCTAGCCTCTACCCATAGAGGCGTGTAGATTTATCTCAATTTAATTCTCTAGCTGCCATTCGTTCTGGCGTGCAGAGCATATGTTATACGTTAAAATTGGCGGTATACATAGCGAAACTTAAACCGATAGTGTTGGCGGGTTAGCGTTTTGACTCACCATTAGATCACAATTTACGTGATATTTGGTGTTTTGCTGCACTTAGCCTGAGTCTACGAATCCCTCACTACGTGAACATGTCTATTAACATTTGTCCAATAAACAAATGACGAATTCTGCATGGTTTGTATCGGGCAGAACCCGTTTTTAAACCAAAATATTAATAGGGTTATATACTAAAAGTATTACTTTTGTATTAACTCTAATTCTTTATATTTTGAATGAGAATCATATGGGCGAATGTTATGCTTATTATATATGTTATTAGTTATATGCGTGTGTCTAATACTTTATGTTGTAGATGATATAGTGTGAACACACAGAAGATCATATTATCAGTATCTTATAAAGTATAAGTAATCGTTCACAATCTAAATGGATTTGGACAAACCATTGGTATGGTTGTAGTATAATCTGGTATTAGTCTATCTTGACTATAGAATTACACTAGTACACTTTGTGTGTATTGAACAGGACCAAGTGAGGTTGTTTCTCCTTATACTGACTATATAAGAGAACAAATGCCTCTGTTATTATGGATGTTTGTCCTCCTAATCTGGATATAATAACGGGCACTTACATGCATTGTACATTGCTTTAAATCATCAATGAGTGAGATTCATTTGTGATTCAACAAACTCAATGGATTGGGTAATGACATTGTATGTAAGGTGTGCTATTGATTATAGAAGGAATCTGTGTCCCGCAAGAAGTCGGGTTGATGATGTCCCCTTGAGGAGCTCAAAAAGATTGTCATGTAAACCCTGCAGGTGGATTTATTCTGACATGACAATGAGGTTGAGTGGTACTACTCATGGACAAAAGAAGTTGATTAATGTAGTTGTCAGTAACTTGACTTAATCAACGGACATTCAATATCTTAAACATGGGGAGATCAACGAGCATATAAATGGAGCCCATAAACGCTGACACGTAATTTGGGATTAGGGCGGTAGTGCAACAATGGCCTTTAGTGGAATAAGCCATTTGTTGATGGACTTGGGCCATGTGTTCTGGGCGAACATGGGAAGCCCAAGCTCGTAAGGAGGCCCAACCCTAATTTCTCCTCATGGTCCCTGTTGTAGCCTATAAATAGAATAATCTCTCTCTGGCTGAAATTCACTATTTATCTTAACAGAAAAAAAGGCAAGGAAAGATAGATCCAAAATTGGATCTAGCTTTGTGAGAAAAAAGGGGATTGATAGATTGTTGTCCACACAACGTCCAATCTATTCTAAAGGAATACAACAGAAGATCAAGGGGTTGATTGTTGATTCGGATTAATAAAGCTTGGATTCTCAGAGTTATCAAAACCGGATCTAAAATGTATGTTCTCTATCCAAAATCGTGAGAACCCTATTGATTCCGCTGCGCGTGAGTTCTCGTGATTTGTAGAAATATTGATTCTGAAAATAACGGTTCCTACAAATATTATCTGTATCGCATAGATGCTAGCAAATATCCAATGCAAGCTAGTTTTTATTTGTGGCCTCACTCTTTGACCCACTAACTTATTAACCTCTTTATTTCTTTATAAACCTAGTCATGATGTAAATATAAACCAATTAGGCATGTTACCTAGTTACTTAAAAACAAAAGATTAGGCCTATTACATAGTTGAGTTTAGGCATTTATTTTATAGTAATTTTTAGCCTTCACTAGTTTGACTCTGAAGTATCATCCAATTGTCACATAATCACATTGGTTCAAATTCAGAGAAAGTTCAAGAAAATAAATATTACGTCCAAATTAAAATCAGTACAACTTGTTATCTCTCGGTCTTTCTTGCAAGATGATTTTGGTAAATCTGGAACCTATATATATTAGAAGTTGAACCAATACAATGTGGCCTGGACACCATAGTTTTTGTTCTCTGTGGTTCTGGACCAAGTGTCTAGTACATGCCTATGTTTTCATTAGACTGTATGTTTTTGGACTTAAGTTGGTTTGACTATAATTCATTCCCTTTAAGACGATTTGCAGTAAGAATTTAAATTTCCATGTCTTTCATTGGCATTTGCAGTAAGAATTTAAATTTTCATGTCTTTCATTGGCAATTCACATACATAGGTAGAAGTCAAATCTATACATAACCCTATCTAGCTAGATGCCACATTATAAATTTAGCTTTTGGGCCACATTATAAATGCATAATTTGCAGTTGGTCACCAATTGTTCGTTTATTAGCGATTGGGTCAAAATTGACAGTGATCCGTCCATATTTTCTAAATTGGCACATTTACCCTCGCATGTGTATTACACATGATTGAAATAAACGGCTAAGATCAAAGTTATTTGCAAATCAACAGCCACCATAACATTTTATCCTAGCCGTTTATTTATGACACACGTCCTAATCTCTCACTACATATCCTATTAGCGAGAAAAACACTAATTAACCGCGCTCTCACACTCACTTCTTTCAGACAACACTCTCTCGCTTATATCATTCTTTCACATACCTGTTTGTGTGCAAGGGTAGCAAAGTACCCATCATCAAGCATTTTTCAAACGCTAAGAACCAACTTAACACATTTTCAAACGGTAGGAATAAACCCATAAACTTTCACTGGAGTTTGTAGTAAATGTGGTAGCTTGGAGAAGATAGACTAGATTTGTAGATCTGATCTATGTATTATTCAAGCTTAAGGAAGTTAGTTTGTAAGTAAAAACTAAACATTTTTCAATTTAGTTACGTTTGTTCGATTGTTTATACTGTTTTGCATGGTTTGAAAGTTTGTTTGTTTAAAGAAGTACGAGGTTGTCTTTTTGGACCAAACCCTAATTATCAATTAAAAAATTGACCTAAACCCTAATTTTTTTTATTATGTTGTGGTCCCAAGCCCTAATTCTTAAATACAGCAATGGTCCCAAACCCTAATTTTTAATACAAAAAATTAGGGCTTTTTAAGTAATCTGGAATACTATAGGTACATTTTTTTAATATATTTTATATTGATCAATCAATTAGAGTTATATAGTAGTTTGTTGCCACATTATTTTACTGTTTAAAAAATATAGCACCTTTTGGGCAATGTTTAAAAAATGTAATACAATGTTCACTTGTTGGTTGTTGTCTCACAGACCTATCAAATGGGAAAAAGTAATGGCAATGGTATAAAGGGCAAGGGCAAGGGTCCAAAACAAATGAGAGGTGAGGAGTATCCAGACCATTTAATATATGTTTGTAAATTTGGGTATAACAATTAGGCAGATGATGAGGTTAGGGCTGCTATAGCTTATGTTGATGAGCATGGTGATGATGTAACTCATGAAGAAGTCCATGATCACATATGTGAATATAGGGACAAGAAAGAAGCAGACAGGGTTATTGTAGGACTACCTCCATTTGATTCTGATGATGATCAGGATCTATCTGAGTATGACTTGGAGTATCTGGATTGGCTTGATGCAATAAGTAATCCAAATGCTGCTTGGGAGAGTGAGGCTGAGGATGAGGCTCAGGTTAAGGTTAAGGGTGAGGGAAGTTCAAGTCAAGCACAAACTGCTGGAGGGGGAAGTCAAGCACAACCTAGAGTGGTTGTGCAGGCTTTGATGTGTCCCCAGGAGTATAAAGCTATGCAGACTGCACGGAAGAATAAGAGGAAGAAGAGGAGTATAAAGCTTTGATGTTATTCTTGTTTCAATGTGATGGTGTTATGTTTGGTACAATGGTTGTAAGGTGTCATGCTTTTGATTGTTATGTTTAGGGTCTTAATGTTTATGTAAGGTGTCATGTTTGGTACAATGGCTGTAAGGTGTCATGTTTTTTATTGTTATGTTTAGGGTCTTTATGTTTATGTAAGGTGTCATGTTTGGTACAATGGCTGTAAGGTGTCATGTTTTATGGATTGTTATGAAGTTTATTATGGATTATCAATGTTATGAAGTTTATCAATGTTATGAAGTTTATGAAATTAAAATGAAGTTATCATATGTTCTATGTGATCAAATGCAAATTATTCCATTGCTGATTTATATAGTTTATTTTCATTTTATGTTCCAATAGCGTGGTTGTATATGTTATGGGAACTTTGAGAGGTGATAGGGTGTTTGAGTTGCACTATGATGGTTTTTGGATGTCTTTTGCACATGGGAAGGTTAATTACTCTATGTATAAGGGTGTGGAGAGGTGTTACTATGAGGTAAATAGTGAAGAGATGTGTTATCTTGATTTGCTTAAAGAGATACATAAGAAGTTTGGGGATGACAAACCAGTGTCATGTGTCAAATTCATTGCTAGGGGACATCTGACTTACTTTAATAATGATAAGGATATGTTGAAAATGTGGGATTTGATTAAACCTGAAAGGGATAAGAAGTATCATTTGTTTGTAACCCCATCAAGTTTTGAAGATAGCCTACAACCAAGTGAATCCCAGCCCAGTGTCAATAAGCCCTTGAAGCCCCCAACATCCAACAAACAGCCCAAAATCCTATCAACACCAAAAGTAACAAACCAAATCAACCATGAAGTGAGAAAATCACCTAGGCTTAACCTTAACCCAACAGTCCCAACAACACCAAAAGCAAAAAAATAAAGGGTGCTTGTGTCTGAAGTCAGAAAATCACCTAGGCTTAACCATGTTCCTTCCATAACTCCAACAACACCAAAAGCTCCAAATCAGACCATTGTTAAGCTAAGAAAGTCACCAAGACTTCATCCTATACCTACAGCACCAATGAAAGCCAAAAAACTCTATTTTGAAGCTGAAGGTAAGGTGGAATCTCAACTCACTGCAGAAGATGTTCTAAAGGACTGGACAACTGTGATTGATAGTGGTGTGGCATTTGAGGACTTGGTTGACAATGAAGTGGAAGATTGTGATAGTGGAGTCAGTGAGGATGATGAGGTTGATATGTTTATACAAGTGGGAGATGAGTATGGTCCTAGTATTAAACTAAGTACTGCTTATGTTAGTGAACCTTTTTCTGATGAGGAAGATGTTGATTTTGTACCTAACCCTATAGATAGGGATAGTGAAAGTGAAGAACTTGATTTGGTGGATGAGCAACCTGATTTGGATGGGGATAATAATGATGAGGATGAGGATGATGACATCAGTGCTTTTGTGAAGTTACCAAAGAATTTGTATGCAGATGGAGAACAGGAGAGAATAGAAGGAAATGGAACCACAAAAGTGAAATTGCAACTGCTGCCTAAAATGGAATGGAGAACATTTAAAGAGTATAGGGAGTTTATGAATAACCTAGCAATATATCAGAAGTTTAGTTATGAACAAGTTAGAAATAATAAGACTAGGATCCACTTAAAGTGTAAGGACCCAGAATGTGGATGGAGGGTGTACTGCACTATGATAAGTGACAAACACACTTTCAAGTTGAGGAGCTATATGGAGACTCACACTTGTGAGGCTGATGGAAAAAATAAGAATGCACAAGCAACATGTGGATGGGTAGCTGATAAGTTGGAAGGGTTTCTAAGATCTTATCCACAGATGAAACCCAAAGACCTAATTTTGGAAGTGTTGGATCAGTTTAGGGTTGACATTTCTTATCATACTGCTTGGAAGGCTAAAGTTAGAGTTAGAGTACTTGAGAGGATCAATGGTAACTATGAAGCTAGTTACCACAAGATAGCAGAACTCAAAACACAAATACTTAAGAGGAATGAAGGATCATTGGCAAAGTGGTATAGGGATCAAGATGGTGAGTTTATTGGTTTTTTCCTGGCCTATAAGGCATCACTTGATGGATTTGTTCAAGGATGTAGACCAGTAATTGGTCTAGATAGATGCTTTCTGAAAGGTAAGTATGGGGGTTGTGTATTGAGTGTCATTGGATTAGATGCTATGAATGGGCTGTTTCCTCTTGGTATATATATATGCAGAAGTGAAGATAAGTGTACATTGAATGATTTCTTGAAGAATCTGAAATCTCATTTGAACAAACACCCAGAGAAACTTACATTTATATCAGATAGGCAGAAAGGGCTTATAGATGTTGTTGATTTCAACTTTCCTTTTGCAAATCACAGGTACAACCAATTTTGTTTGTGTATAATTATTATAGTTGTTATCCTATTACAGATTGCATGTATAAGAATAGGTTGTTTCCTTTATTGTTCAAAGATTTTGTTTTAGACATATGTATAAGAATTTCAAGTCATAATTCAAGGGTGATTACTTGCAAAGTCTGAGTTGGGGTGCAACAAAGGCATACAAAGTACCTGAGCATGTAACATTTATGGATCAGTTGGAGGAGGATAAACCAGATGCAAAGAAGTGGTTAGAAAGAGAATCCTTAAACTGTTGGGCTAGATCACACTTTGATTTGACATCAAAATGTGATGTTATAACAAACAATTTCAGTGAGTCATTTAACAGTTGGATCCTAAAAATTAGGGACAAACCTTTAATTCAGTTTATGGAAAAATACAGTTTGGCTGTTATGGGCTTGTTGCATCAGATAAGAAAGCTTGCATGTGAGATGCCAGATAATGAGTTGATACCAGCTGTTAGAGATGTGATTAAAAGACTTGAGAATAAGCACACCAGGTATAAGGTTTCAAGAGTATCACAAACTGCATACTGTGCCATCAACATAAAAAGTGAAAAAAAAATTTGTTGTGGATTTGGTTAAACAAGAGTCTGCTTGTATAGTTTGGCAAATGACCGGGATTCCATGTGTGCATGCTATAGCTGTGATCAGACCATTCAGGCCAAAAAAAGAAAGTTGGGCAAGGTATATTTTTAGTTTTTTTTTTTTTTTTTTTTTTTTTTTTAAACAACTAGCAGTTAAGGGGACCCCAACCTTTATTAATTAAAATACGCAAGTACAGCTTACATTCTTTATCCCCTTTGATCAGTTCACTAAGTTTTTTATCCATAAGGAAGATGGAGTACATACATTGATTACAACAAGCATTTCTATGAGTACTACAGTTGCTACTAACTCTAAACAAGTACTCTGCCACCTGATTCGCTTCCCTGAGGACATGTTGAAAAATGACCTCTTCACATTTCGCTTGCTCAGCCTCAATTTGAGCAACAAGATTCCTAACATACCATGGAGGTGCTTCCTTCTTGTTCAATACCTGAATCACTCTATGTGAGTTAGACTGCACTTGTACTCTCTTCAACTGCCTTACTGTCATGCCTTCTAAGCCTTTAAGAATCCCGAGTAACTCTTGATGAATGACTGAGCCTCGTGGAGAGTTCCCACTAAACGCCATGATGATATCACCATTTCGATCCCTTAGTGCTCCTCCATAGCCTGCACTTCCATTTTTCAATAAACCATCTGTATTAAGAGTCAACATGTCTGCGTCAGCTGCCTTCCACTTGACCCACTGTTCATCTCACTGCTGGAAATTCACACTGATTCCTAGCTGTAACAGGACAGTACGAGTAGCTATATCATCTTTTACCTCTTCAAGTGATTTCTCCAAGTAAACTTTCATCCTGTTCAGCGCCTTACAACTGACTGCATCAGCAGTGAAGAATCACTTCCTCTTCAGCCTCCAATTTCTCTTGGTCCAGATAGCTTGAACAACCGCACAAGTTAATGCCCTCAACACTTCAGACGCCATAGAATTAGGCCTACAGATGCGTATAATGTAATACCATTCATCATGTGAGTTGCACACTCTCCCAGGTAATCCCATCGCTTCTTTGAAACTTTGACACACCAGTTTCGAGAATGAACAGTCAAAGAAAAGGTGTGCCAAACTCTCTTCCTGCATATCACATAAACAACATCTTGCGGTTCTGATCACTTTCTTCACTCGTAGTCTGTTCTGGGTCGGTAATGTATTTGAGAACAACTGCCATACAGTGAATGAGTGCTTCGGCACATACAACTTTCCCCACACAATCTTATACCACTTCACTTTACTTCATACCTGTTTGAGGACAGCATAGGCTGATGAAGCTAAATATTTTCCTGAACTCAATGAGGTCCAAACGACTTGATCTTCTGGTAAATATGAGTTAATCTCCGTGTTCATAATCCACTCCTTCACTTCACATTCAGGAAGATCCATGATACGCCTTTCCCAGCACCCATTCTCAATCACTGAACTAACTAGCGCCTCAAACGGCACTACCTCCGCAAGGACTGATTTAGCAAGAGAATTAAAAAAAAAGGGGACCAGAGCACCAAGGGTCGTGCCAGAAACTAGTACCACTGCCATTGGCTATGATATGTTTGAAATACTTCCATGTGGTTTCTTGGTTATTCATGATCCCTCTCCACACCCATGAACAGTCTTTTAGAGCTTTCATGGTCCAAAAATGCTTTTGTTTGATGTGATTGTCCCAAGCCCACTTTACCCATAAACAATCAGCCTTTTGGACCAATTTCACCACCAATCCGCAGTAGGCAGCTTTGTTCCAAACATGTGGATCCACCAATCCAAGGCCTCCCTGTTCTTTATCGAGTCTGAGTGTAAAGTGGCTTGCATGGTGCATTTTCCGTTCCATGCTCGGTCCTACCCAGATGAACATGTTGCATATCTTCGCCACTTTGTCAAGAACTATTCTCGGAAGAACAAATGTAGCTGCCCAATAGGTTTAGAATGAAGAGAGTACCGACTTCATAAGTTGCACTCCACCTGCTCTGTTCAAATCCTTATTCTTCCAGTTTGAGATTTTACCGGTAATCTTCTCTATGAGTGGCAGACATTCTCTTATCCCAAGTCTAGTAGCTATGAGAGGTAATCCCAAATAAGTTACTAGTGGGGTTACCAGAGAGATGTTCATAGCCGCTGCTAGTTATAGCCCTTCCGCTTCAGTCATACTCCCAGTCAGGAGAGTCATCTTTGCATTACTGAGATGGAGCCCTGTAGCTTTAGAGAATGATAGCAGTATGTCCTTGATAGCCATAATGGATTCCATGTTACCTTTACAAAATAGGAGTACATCATCGGCAAAGCAAAGGTGAGATATGTCCAGCTTCTTACACTTTGAGTAGGCTGAAATTCTTTTCGACTGTAGTCCCTAAAGCAAAAGAGCACTCAGGATTTCCATAATAACAAGCACAAAGAGGTATGGTGACACAAGGTCCCCTTGTCTAAGCCCTCTCTTCCCTTGAAAGTATCCTTCTGGCGACCCATTCACCATCACCGAGTAGAAAGGAGAAGCATAGCACGTCTAGAGCCATTCAATGAACAATTTAAGGAACTTGAACTTGTAAAGGATAGCTTCAAGTGCTTGCCAAGAAACTGAATCATAGGCTTTCTGGATGTCCAACTTTATCGAGCATCTTTTTTGCCCATTCTTCTTTGAGTACCCTCTCAGAAGCTCATGCGCCAAGAGAAGATTATCCTGAATAGATCTTCTAGGAACAAATGCAGATTGGGAGCATGAAACCAACGATGAAATACAGCTCTTCATCCTGTTTGTTAGTACTTTGGAGATGCATTTATACACAATGTTACAACATGCAATAAGCCTAAAGGAAGAAACATGAGTGGCATTTTTCATTTTAGGAATAATATAAAAAATGTAGAGTTTATACCTCTTATAATCTGCTTATGGCTAAAGATGTACTTTATAGCTTTAATGAAATGCTCTCCAACGGTATCCGAACTTTTTTTGAAAAAACAAGCACTAAATCCATCCGGACCTGAGGCCTTATTATCCTCCATTTCAAAGAGTGCTTCCTTGATCTCCGTATACTAATCGGGGCAACTAAGAACTGGCTAGTACCATGATTTACCTCAGCCACTTGTACACCATTCAGAAATTCAGTATCACAGTATGCCGAAGAAGTCACCCCAAGCAAATCTTTGTAATATTCTATGAAAGTTTCTACCACTGGATTTTTTCCTTCTCTACTAGTACCGTGCACATCAGTGATACTCCATACATGGTTTATGGTCTATTTTTCCTTTAGAGTATTGAAGAAAAATGCACTACACTTATCCCCAAAGCTTAGCCAGTCAATATCAGTTTTATGGTACAACTCTGCTTCCTCCAGTTTAATTAAGAGACACAACTTCTCCCTTAAACTGTACTCCTATGCACTAAGAGAAATATTGAGAGGGCATTGGTTAAGCCTTTCTTGAATCTCTCTCAATTCTGTACTTGTTTGCACCACTAGCCTCTGAGTGTCATTTCGAAAAGATCTTGCCCAACCCTTCAACAAACCTTTTAAACTTTTGAGCTTTCGTGATAACATGAAAGGAGGGTTCCCATGATCAGCTATATCCCAGCTTATTTTAACAGTAGACACAAAATCCTGGTGCAAAGTCCAAACATTACAGAATCGAAAAGAAGGATGCCTTCTATCTACCGCCAAAAAGGTCATAACCACCGAGCAATGATCAGAAAGACCTTGAGGTAAAAGTCAACCTTTGTTGCTAAAGGAATAAAAGTCCAAGTAGTATTTATCAAACATTGATAAGAGCCCAAAACTGTAGTTTTAACCCCTTAACAATAATACTTTTAGACCAATTATGCGAGTAATAAATAAGAGTTAATGCTGATTACGTGTTTTTATGTATTTCAGGCATTGAAGTCAATTATATCCAGAATTGTGCCACTTTTGCGAGATAAAGGAGCAAGGGTTGGTTGCTAAGAAGTTTTGTGATTAAAGGCCAAGATTCAAGGAGAAAAAGCCTTTGTAAAGCCCGGTCAAAAGCTGAAAAGTCAAAGTTAACGCGGGCAGAAACAACACACAAAAGTCAACAAAACTTCCGAAGATCGTATCTTTGGACTCAAGCCTCGGAATTCGGCGTTCCTTATGTCAAAACAACCGTCTCGGAAAGAGCTTTCCAATGGTTCAAACCTTTATCCAATCAGAGGAGCAGAAGTGGATGAAAAGTCTATTGAAGTTAAAGCCAGTGAAAAGGGCTCTGTGGACTAAAGAAATTGGGCTTTGGGCTCGATTTTCTGGCCCAAAACATGGCTCCTCAGCCCATGCACGAAAATGTGGATCTGGTCTCCTCCATTTCCACACACAAGACTTCGCTCAAAAGAAAAATTAGCTGAGGGTAGAAAGAAGCCATTAGAGCATAGTTTTTAGATCTAGTTTTTCATTCCATTATTAGTTTTCATACCTTGTTTTAATTTAGATTATTGAATCAATTGTTATTCCTTTATTAGATCAATAAAGTTAGTTGTTCTTCATAATTTAGTTTCATTTTCTATTAAGTATTTAATTTCAATTCATAGATTTAGTTATTTGTCATTATTAGTTTTAATCAAATCTTGCATTAGTAGTTTCCATTTGAATCGAAACAAGTAAATTTACAATCTTTTATTGATGTCTTGTTTAATTTCATTGGGAAATGATAGCATAATGATTCTAGGCTAAACCTCCCTTAGAGGGGGTTGAATAAGCCTTGATGAAGCTTGATTTGTGTTAACATAGAATAGTCGTAATTTTCATTCCATTCTAGAAAACGATTAGTTCACCATGAGAATAGGTTTGATTGTTTCACATGCTAGATGTTAGTTGGTAGAGATTACCATGAACAACTAGAGATTAGAAAGAACCAATTGTTATGCGAAAGCATTTCAATTCGGATTACGACGATTTTTTATTAGTAAATTAAGTCAAGTTAAGGTGGAATCAATCCCTCTTAATTATTTATCTAGTATCAATTTAGCATTTCCGTTATTTCGTTATCGTATCTTGTTTAGTATTTGAATTTGCATCGTAGTATAGTTCCCTTCGTAAAACTCTCATTAACTTTGGATAGACTCATAGTCATAGAAAACTTTGAATGCTAAAGAACTAGGAGTGGAACCAATCTTTGACTCCACTCTATTTTGATAGATTCGAGAGTAGAAATCTTTGATAAACCAGTCTTCGTGAAGTTTTAGTTTTACTTGCGTTTGAAGTTCATCATTTATTCGTGAGTAGAATTATTCAATTTTATAGTTTTATCAGACATCTATCGATCTTTGACCACTTCCTGATGCTATCGCCACCACTATTCCATGTATAAAAGCTACCAGAGGCTGCATGATCAAACAGACCTGCTACATTTAGGCAGCTTGCAGAAGGCAAAGTTTCCCTCGGGTTAACAGCTCTGTCGCCTGCCCTCTCAAAGGAAAAGATAACATTATTAAAGTCTCCCATCACACACCAAGGTCCTTGGGTTCCCACAGTTATCGCCATCAACTCTTCCCACAAAAGAAGCCTATCTTGACTTTTGTTACTCGCATAGATAACAGTTAAGGAGAAACAAAACCCATGCTATAAACTGGTGAACTTGCAGTGGATGAACTGTGCTCCTTCCACTTCTCTCTGTACATTCAAAATACTAGTATCCCATGTAAGCCATACTCTTCCGTGTTCATCACTCGAGTAATTATGTACAACTGCCCAAGATGGGCAAACCAGACCGACAATATTGATAGTTTTAGTTGCAACTTAGTAAGATTGGGGTAAACCAGACCGGCAATATTGACCACCACCATCCCATGTATATTTTTAGTTGCTATTTAGTAAGATATTGATATGGTAATGGAGTTTTAAGTGAGATACCAATTGAAATTTGAATGTTAACAGGTATTGCAGTCCATTTTATCATGTGAATGCATTCAGAGCAACTTATGGTGGTTATATATTTCCATTTGACAATGAAGAAGATTGGGGCAATGTACTTTGGATTTGTCTTATCATTCATATTTCCAATTCTCCATTGGGATTCTTATGTATTGTTATATGACAAGTTAAACCAGAAGATGTTGTACAACCTCCACCACTCGAGAGACATTCAGGTAGACCTAAAAAATAGAGGATAAGAGGTGAAGATGAAGAGAAGGCAACAAGTAAGAGAAAGTGTAAGAAATGTCTTGAATCAGGGCACAATAAGATAACATGTCTAGTAGGGAAAGATCAAACATCAAAGAAATCAAGAAAAGCGGATGAAGCCAATGAAGCCAATGAAGCTGAAGACATTGATCCTGAAGTTGGGAATGCGGAGAACAATGAAGGTGAACTAGCAGAAGAGGTGGTGGCAGAAGGTGGGCATGATAGCCCTATAAGAACTAGAGGTGGTAGAAGAAGAGGTGGGGATAATAATGTGAATGTGCAGCCAGTGATTGATGTCCCTAAAGCTGAAGTTGAGAATCTGCAAAATGATGTCCCTAGAGCAAGGTGAGGTGGAAGAGCTGGTGGTAGGAGATGTGCAGGCCAACATGTGAATTTGTAGCCAGTGATTGATCTCCCTAAAGCTGAAGCTGAAGTTGAGAATCTGCAAGTCCCTAAAGCAAAGAGAGGTGGAAGAGCTGGTGGTAGGAGAGGTGCAGGCCAACATGTGAATTTGCAGCCAATGATTGATATCCCTGAAGCTGAACCTGAAGTTGAGAATCTGCAAGTCCTTAAAGTAAGGAGAGGTGGAAGAACTTATAGAGCTGAAGATGCAAATGTTAGGAGATATGGAACAAGAAGTGGTATAGGCAGAGGAGGTGGTAGAGGCTTGGGCTGGTGGTTGGGTGAAGATTCACAACCACCCTTGACACTAGGACAATCTACACCTTGCATTGTGTTTAGTGAGTCTCTTACTCAATCCCAACCTCAGTAATGGATGTCTTACTTAGTTGAGATACTCTATTTATTTGAGATACTTTGTTGAAGTTGGCAATGCTGCTTTGGCTATTTATGGGCATCAGATATTTTTTGTTATTTTGTATGCTTTTAAACATATGCAGACTAAATTATGGAAGTTCACTTTTGCAGAATGATCAATTATCAATGGTGTATAACTAACTTTATTTTTGTTAGAAAAGCATGTTTATTCATGTTGCACTGAGTACACACTCAACACACTCACTCCCCTCACTCACTCACTCACAAGTACTAGTAGGTAAATGACATTGTGGGCACAAGTGACAGCTCTTGCAGAGAGGAAATTCTTCTTTGCATAATTGGCAACTTGGAAGCACCTCTTTGCTGGAGTAGATCTCTTGCACAACACTACAAGCCTCGAATGAGCACTTAAGCAACTTGGTTTCTAGGGTACCTGCATCGTTATACTGTAAAATCACACGCATAAACCCACAACACCAAGCTTTAGGGCAGTGAACACCTATGTAAGTACATAAACAAATAAATAACCAAGCATTAAAAGTTAAAAACACACTGACAAAATTTCATACTTACAAAATTTTAAAATTTTTGTATAAATAGGCAACATAAATCTGAATTGTACAGAAAAAGAATCTTGTTTCCACCCAAAGAGGCTCAGATTCATAGTCTTCCTCCAACAGAAGTGAAGAAACTACAAGAATCTCAATCATTAATAACACAAGGGGAAGTCACGTAGATAAAGAAAATAGATGTGTTAGTATGTTCTAACTTACTCTACTTTTTATCCGACCACTTGGGGTTGCATCAAAGAAAGGACATTGGAGCACGGAAAACACATGAATGCATATTTTGGAATAGTAATGTAGCTGTCTTGTACTCTTGTACCCAACCGTTAGAACATGTATAGCTCTTACAAACACACAAATACAATTTCCACAGGCAAAAGCAACATAAATCAATATGAGAGTCTTGGCATTGTTGGAAGTTTCCAAAGCCAACCAATAATGACTTCTAATTTGAAGAAACAGAGCTATAATATGTACCAACAATACCAGTGGCACAAGAGCTCCTCCATATAATGTAGTAAGATATTTCCAATACACCTTATAACCGACTCTTCCTTTCTCTCTCTCCTCTTCTTGAACAAGCTGCGCACTAGCCTCAAGCGTTTCATCAGTATCATCATTATTTTGTCTCTCAATTTCCTCTAAAGCACCATTTTCTTGATCTATACTTCTAACATTCTCAGCGCCTACGACCCCTCTCTCTGTTGTTGAATCCATGTGGCCAAAGAAAGCCTGCTTATGTGCACCCATCAGCTCCATAACCTGTAGCGAGAATCTGATCATACTGTTGGCGTTATCCCTCACAGAGGAGAGAAAAGGAGTTGATTTCGTCTTGGAGAAGTCTAAGCGCGACCCGCGCTCAGATTGGTCTTGACCCTAGCGCTCCCCGCGCCCATTCCAGCATAATTCTGAGCGCGCCCCGCACCCATGCCTATTTTGGCAGGATTCTATTTTTCCGAAACCGCTAGTTTTGGCTTATATGTTTGGGTTTTTGGCAAAACCAAACACACGAGAGGCAGCACAAAAGTCAGAGAAAACCCAATTTTGAAAGCTATCAAGATTGAGAGATAACTTTTACAGAGATACAACCCTGTAAAGAGAGAGGAGTGATCTAGTAAGGTGAGAGACTGCAAGGAGTGATTGTAATCTACCTTCCCACTTTATAAAAGGACAAGCTCTTGTGGAAGTAAGCATCATTGGCCGAACCACGGTATATCTTTGTGTTGTGGTATGCGTTTAATTCTGTTTTACATTATTATATGTTGTTAATAGTTGTTTAGCGAGTTGGGCATATTAGTATAGGTTGTAGTTGATATTTAGAATTTGTCTAGAGTTGAATTGTGTTCAAATACAAGTTATCTGTGTAGTGGGGGAATCGATTGGTATTGGTATAAACCCCAACAAGTGGTATTAGAGCCAGGTTAGATTAGCCTAGGGTGTTATCCAAATCTTGGTCGGAAGGTGTTTGACAAAATTCATGAGAGAAGATTTGAGTTTAAATAACTTGTAGAAATGGACCATTCCATGAACACTCGCATGACGAGTCTAAATAGGAAGAACTACACCATTTGAAAAGTTAAGATGGAAGAGTTGCTTTATTGCAAGGACTTGGCACAACCCATTGAGAATGGAGAGGAAAACCAGAAGCGGTTGTTGCGGCTGAGTGGAGCAAGCTTGACAGAAAAGCAATTGGATACATTCGATAGTAGATTGACGACAGTGTCTTTCACTATGTATCCCAAGAGACTACAACTTTGGGTTTGTGGAAGAAACTCGAAGACCTTTATGAGAAGAAGTCGGGCGGAAACAAAGTGCTGGTCGTTAAGAAGTTTGTCGGCACAAAGTACCAAGAAGGTTCTTCAATGCCTGAGCATCTTAACGAATTACATAATACCATCAATCAGATACATTTAATGAAGATTAATTTGAGAGACGAAGTTGAGGCTTTATTTCTATTAGGCTCTCCACCCAAAAGTTGGGAGACATTAGCAGTCTCTCTATACAGAGCAGCCAAGGATGGAATCGTTACCATGGAGATGGCTACCGCGTCTTTGTTAAATGAGGAGACTAGAAGGAGTTCAAAAGGCAACTCCTCTCACTCAGATATCCTTGTCACAGAGAAACGAGGGAGAGATAGATACAGAAAACCATCTCGTTCTAGAGGTGATGACAGAAGTAAATCTAGGGGTGAAGCTATAACTCCTAAGGCAGAGAGACAATGTTACTATTGTGCCACCAAGGGTCACTTCAGATATGAGTGCAGAACACTAAAGAGGGATGAGAAGAATAATTGTGTACATGAAGACATGGTGCAGAGGAACGGAAACACAGGCAGAGATACTACCACACTAGTCGACGACCTAGTGGGAATTGTGTCAAATTGTAGTGTGTGCTATCTTAGTACCTCATGTCAGGATACATAGTGGGTGATAGATACAGGAGCATCCTATCACGTCACACCACACAGGGAATTCTTCACTACCTACAGCTGTGGTGAATATGGTGAAGTGAAGATAGATAACAGTGGTGTCTCGAAGATTATAGGCATTGGTGATGTTCATGTAGAAACCAATGTCGGCTACACCTTGACACTCAGGGATGTAAGACATGTCCCTGACATTCGGCTAAGCCTAATTTTGGCTGGAAAGTTAGATGACGATGACTTTGTAAACTCGTTTGGTAACGGGGTATGGAAACTGAGCAGAGATTCCATTGTAGCAGCCAGAGGGAAGAAAACTTGCTCTCTTTACAAAACACAAAATAGTTTGTGTAAAGCAGAAGTGAATGCGGCAGAAGAAGAAGCTTCCTCCGAACTGTGGCATAAGAGACTATGTCATATGGGCATAAAAGGGATGGAAGTTTTTGCTAAGCAAAAGGCCTTGCCAGACATTAAAGGTACACATTTAAATACATGTACTCACTGTTTGATAGGAAAGCAACACAGGGTGTCTTCCAAAGATTCCCGTCTCACAGAAAGGACAATGTCCTTGAACTAGTGCACGCAGACTTATGTGGTCCTATAAAAGTGAAGTCCTACGGGGGAGCTTTATACTTCGTGACCTTCATTGATGATGCGTCAAGAAAGGTATAGGCATATAGTCTGAAGACCAAGGATGAAGTACTTGGCATGTTTGAGAAATTCCACAACATGGTGGAAAGAGAGACTGGAAAGTTGTTGAAGTGTATTCGCTCAGATAATGGGGGTGAGTACATTGGGCCGTTTGAAGAGTATTGCCAGAGTCATGGGATTCGTAATGAGCAGACCGTTCCTAAGACACCACAACAGAATGGAATAGTAGAGAGAATGAACTGTACCATTATAGAGAGGATGAGATGCATGCTATCTCACTCTAAGCTACCTAGAACCTACTTGGTAGAATCAATGCGTACAATTGTGCATGTGATCAACCTATCGCCGTTAAAGCCTCTGAATAGTGATTATCCAGAGAGAGTATGGTCAGGCAGAGATATTGATTATGGATACTTGAAGGTATTTGGGTGCAGGGCATTTGTGCATATTCCGAAGGATGAGAGATCCAAGCTTGATGACAAAGCCAAGCAAAGGCATTTTTCCGGTTATGGAGAGATGAAAAGTTTGGTTACAAACTCTATGATCCAATTAATAAGAAGGTAATCCAAAGTCGAGATGTTGTGTTCCTGGAAAACCAAACCATAGCAGACTTTGAGGAGGGTGAGAAGCTACAGGCTTTCACCAATGATCTTGTTGATTCAGAACCAGAAGTTCCCATTGTGGAACGTGCATAAGGCATTGAGAATATAGAGAACCATGAGTTTGAAACTCATGATGAGAATCCTATTGCTCATGATGGGATAGAACCTATTGGTATAGAAGATGCAGATGAGATGCATGAACCACCACCATAGCAAGCAGAAGTGCATCCTCCTGAGGCACCAGCAGATGGGGCAAGGATGTCAAACAGAGAGAGACTAGCTTTAACTAGGTATCCACCACATACGTACGTGCTACTATCGGATGGTGGAGAACCTATGTACTATCAAGAGGTACTTGAAGGTACAGACAAAGAAAAGTGGTTGAAGGTCATGCATGACGAGATGGATTCTTTGCATAAGAATCACACTTATGAGTTAGTTGAGAAACCGCAAGGACGAAAAATTCTCAAGAATAAGTGGATATACAAAGTCAAGTATGAGGAGAACAATCATCACCCAAGGCACAAAGCTCAACTTGTTGTGAAGGGATTCGGTCAAAGAAAAGGGATTGACTTTGATGAGATTTTCTATCTTGTAGTGAAGATGACTTCTATCCGGGTGGTATTGGGTATGACCGCAAGTATGAACCTAGAGGTTGAGCAGCTAGATGTTAAGACAAATTTTCTTCATGGAGACCTTGAAGAAGATGTCTACATGGACCAGCCAGAGAGATTTGATGTCAAAGGCAAAGAGCACCTAGTATGCAAGCTAATAAAGAGCTTGTATGGGTTGAAGCAAGCACCGAGACAGTGGTACATAAAGTTTGATTCCTTTATGGTGAACCAAAGATACAAGAAGTCTGCTTCCGATCATTGTGTGTTTGTTCAGAGATTTCCAGATGGGGATTTCATAGTGTTATTGTTGTATGTGGATAATATGTTGATAGTTGGCCCAAACATCAACAAGATATCCAAACTAAAGAAAGACTTGAGTAAGTCTTTTGAGATGAAGGATTTGGGTCAAGCAAAGCAGATACTTGGGATGCGGATCACTCATGACAGAAAGAGTGGGAAGTTGTGGCTTTCTCAAGAAAGCTACATTGAGAAGGTGTTGAAGAGATTCAACATGGATCAAGCGAAGCCAGTCAATTGTCCGCTTGGTGGCCATTTCCGCATGACCAAAGATATCTGTCCAAAAGGTGAGCATGAGCAGAGTCAGATGAAAAATATTCCTTATGCATCCGTAGTGGGCAGCTTGATGTACGTAATGGTGTGTACAAGACCGGATATTGCTTTCGCCATTGGTGTTGTAAGCCGATTTCTGTCAAATCGGATAAAGAACATTGGGAAGGTGTTAAGTGGATATTGAGATATCTCAAGGGCACTTCCAAATCATGTTTGTGCTTTGGTGGAAGTAAGCCCTTACTTGAAGGCTACACTGATGCAGACATGGCAGGTGATATTGACTCGATGAAGTCCATCTCTGATTATCTGGTTACTTTTGCAGGGAGAGCAATTTCATGGCAATCAAAGTTGCAAAAGTGTGTTGCCCTCTCCACTACAGAAGCCGAGTATATTGCAGCTATTGAGTGTTACAAAGAGATGCTATGGATGAAGAGGTTCTTCGACGAATAGGGCTAAAGCAGAAACAGTTTGTAGTTCTATGTAATAGTCAGAACGCCATCCATTTGAGCAAGAATCCGATTTTTCATTCTAGATCCAAGCACATACACGTGCGTTATCATTGGATTAGAGAAGTACTCGAAGACAAGTATTTGTGTATCGAGAAGATCCATACCGACAAGAACGGGTCGGATATGATGACCAAAGTCTTACCGAAAGGTAAGTTTGATATTTGTTGTGCTACTGCCAGAATGGTAGCAGACACCTCCTGTTGATTTGGAAATTGCGAGGTATCCCCTCTCACTGTTCGGGAGGAGGAGATTGTTGGCGTTATCCCTCACATGAGAAGAGAAAAGGAGTTGATTTCGTTTTGGAGAAGTCTGAGCACGACCCGCACTCAGATTGGTCTTGACCCAAGCGCTCCCCGCACCCATTCCAGCACAATTCCGAGCGCGCCCCGCGCCCATGCCTATTTTGGCAGGGATTCTATTTTTCCGGAACCGCGAGTTTTGGCTTATATATGTTTGGGTTTTTGGCAAAACCAAATACACGAGAGGCAGCACAAAAGTCAGAGAAACCACAATCTTGAAAGCTATCAAGATTGAGAGATAACATTTACAGAGATACAACCCTATAAAGAGAGAGGAGTGATCTAGTAAGGTGAGAGACTGCAAGGAAGTGATTGTGATATTCCTTCCCACTTTATAAAAGGACAAGCTCTTGTGGAAGTATGCATCATTGGCCGAATCACGGTATATCTTTGTGTTGTGGTATGTGTTTAATTCTGCTTTACATTATTATCTGTTGTTAATAGTTGTTTAGCAAGTTGGGCATATTAGTATAGGTTGTAGTTGATATTTAGAATTTGTCTGGAGTTGAATTGTGTTCAAATACAAGTTATCTGTGTAGTGGGGAAATCAATTGGTATTCGTATAAACCCCAACACATACTTGCCTGATTGTATAATCATTCCATCTTTGAGTACCTTTCATCCAGAAAAGATAGTTAACCGATCGTAAGAAAATGAAAATTGATGAACTTAATGAAGATGGAAATGAAAAAAAAAATGAAGCCAAGGCACCACTGTCTTACCAGTATAAGGTCAGCAGAAGGTAAGAATTCAACTTGATTAGTAACATAAATCACTGTTTTGGAACTAAAAAATCCAAGTAGACACTCCTGTGATGCAAAACATATTTAGTCCAAGTTAATAGTCAATACAACCAGTAACAACTATAGACACCAATAATCCCACTCTTGATCTGTACATAGTTATGTGGTTCCCTGACCTTAAAGGTCGCTTCACAACACAATCTGCATTTCAGGAGATAAGGAAAAAAAGATGCAAAGTAGGCTGGTATAAGCGTGTGTGGAATAAGTTTGTTCATCCTAAAGTTTCTGGTACTGCCTGGAAGTTAAGCCAGAACTGTGAGGCCACTGATGCAGCTGTGATGAAGAGAGGAGTTAGACTTGCCTCAAGATGTAGCTGCTGCAAGCAACACGTTGAGGACCTCCAGCACCTCCTTTGGGACTGTTCATTTTCTAAGAAAGTTTAGAATTGGCTCGCAGGTAAGTTCAAGTTCAGAATGAGCTTTACAAATATGAAGGAAGCCATGAGTCTGGTTGTTAATTGTAGTCCTATAACTAAACAGCTATGGACTGCAGCAGTAATAAGTACTATGGTCACCTTATGGAAGCATGGAAACAAATACGTTTTTGAGAATGCAAGGATTTCTTTGAACTTCTGTCAGAGGCAGATCATCTTGCATGTCAACTGGACTGCTCAGTTATCTAAGGCTTTCATGTACGTTCAGTGTTGCTGATGTTGAAATCTTAAGAAATTGGGGAGTGGAAGGGAGATGTCGACCAGCTCAGAAAGTTCAGAAGGGTATATGGTTCCCTCCATCAGTTTCACAAGTCAAAATAAACACGGATGGAGCAGCAAGAGGAAATCCTGGCCTTGCAGGGATTGGTGCTTCCTATATATAGAGACCATGACGGCAAATTCCTACTTGTAACAGGCAGAGCTTTGGGAGTTCGTACAAACTTTTGGGCTGAGTGTCTTGCGGTGGTAGGAGTGGAAATGGCTATAGTGAAGCACTGGTATAATATCTGGGTAGAATCTGATTCTTCACCAACGGTGTCAGCTTTTAGAATGGGAAACATACCGCGGCAGTTGAAAGGATGGTGGGAGGCTTGTATGCAAAGTATCCAATCCTTCTTTATATCTCATATTCTCATATATGGAGGGAAGGCAACACTGTTGCAGATGAGGCAGCCAAGCTTGCAGCTGGTTTGCGAGTTAATCATAGCTTTGGCAAACCTCCATGGCTTCTGACATGAGAAATGCCCTATGACTCTTTTGTAAGGATTGTTTGAACTGATATACTAGTGTTCACACTGAGCATTGTAACTTTAATTTTAATATAAATATTAACTTACCCAGCAAAAAAAAACAAATTATAATATACCTTGTACAGATGCATTCCAGTGTGAGCATCCAGTGCACTAAATGGATCATCGAAGATATATATATATCAGCATCTTCATATTAGGCGGCACGAGCAAACAGTATTCTCTGCTTCTGTCCACCACTCAAGTTGATCCCTCTCTCCCCTATAGCTGTTTGATCCCCAAAGGACAGAACTTCAAGGTCTTTCTTTAATGAACATGCTTCAAGAACCCTCTCATACCTCTCTGTCCATCTCCTTACCAAATAATATATTCTCCTCGATATTTCCACTTTGTATCCAAGGTGATTGGGCAACATAAGCTTTTCTTCCTCTCAGCAACTTAATAGTACTAGATACCTTGTACATTTCCCCCAATACGCATGAAAGCAAGCTTGATTTCCCCAAGCCAACTGTACCACATACACCCACCCTCATGCCATGAAACACTTGAAAGTTGACATCTCTCAATGTAGGAGTAGAAGAAGAATCCCAAGAAAAACATCCATTGTTTATTTCAACCGCCACCTTAGAAGTACTAGGAAGTTTCTCTATCATATCCATTTGGAGATCATTGAGGTGCAGGTATGAGGCAATCCTGTCAAGGGAAACCCTTGTTTGAGCAGCCATTGATATTGTCTGAGGGAGTCCAAGGATGGGTTCCTGCAAAATCCTTATAGTTGCAATTGCAGATAGAACCCTTCCAGACTCTAATGGGATCCTCATTATTACACACGCTCTGAATGTAGCAACAGAAACAAATATAGGA
The DNA here is from genome assembly GCF_015680905.1 of Coptis chinensis. Lineage (NCBI taxonomy): Eukaryota > Viridiplantae > Streptophyta > Magnoliopsida > Ranunculales > Ranunculaceae > Coptis > Coptis chinensis. Next base: position 32,342,570 of record NC_141463.1, on the reverse strand, counting down.
CCTGCATTATTAATTAAAGTGATCATAGCAATTACTAACTGAAACTTTTTCAGCCATCCTTCTTCAGTCTTCCTATGCACAACTATCTTAGACAAAAACTTCATTTCCCATCCTTGAAGCTTGAGGATTTTCATATTCCTAAGTATTTCTGATGTTGTCGTCATTCTTCCATCTTTTGACTCCATCAATTTCATCAGTAATCTTTCCTGCTGTTTGGCCGCTGGAACATTTGCCAACATTACAAGTACAGCAGCAATAAAAGCTGCCACTGAAGCAAGTCCAACATTCTTGTACAAGTTCAATAGTCCCAATACAATCTGAATGAGGACTTTCCACCAATCATGCACAAATGCACTGAAAGAACCAATTCTACCAGCATCAATATTCATAAAATTTGCAATCTCTCCGCTAGAATGAACCTGCATTGATTGTATAGACAATGCCTGACCTTTCCTGTAAATCAATCCACTTAACGCTGCAGTTACTCTAACACTAACGCGATTAAATCTAAAAATCTTTTGTCTCTCTGCAAGGCACTCAATAATCTTCGACAAAATGAATGCAGACACTAAAGCATACCCTTCATTCCTAAATTCTCGGCGACCATTCAAAAATTGAACAAAGGAATCAATAAGATATGGACAGAAGCAAATGCACACACAATCGTTAGTAAAGCCGTAAACAAAATTTCTCTCTATGCTGAAAAAAGCAAAGCCTCAGCTAATATAAAACTCGATACTTCTCCAAGATTACTACAATACAAATCAAGCTTATTTCTCAATACCGCGTAATTTCCTTTCACACTATCATTACCAACGAGCTCAGGAATGTCATCAAGATTTATTGTTTTCTCATTACCAACAACAAGTGTTGGAGTTATCCCTCACATGAGGAGGAAAAGAAGTTCAGTCTGCGTGAAGAAGGCTAAGCGCGCACGCTCAGTCTAGTCTTGCTCAAGGCACGCACGCGCCCATGTCGTGGACAACTTACAGTGTTTTTAGGCCGCGCGCGCTCGACTTTGGCCTTGCCCAAGGCGCGCCGCGCCCATGCCTATTTTCGTCAGGATTTTTATTTTTGCGAAACCGCGAGTTTGCAATATAAGGTTTGGGTTTTTAGCAAAACCTAAGAGACAGAACACACGAACGAAGACAACACAAGGGAGAGAAAACTCAATCTTGAAAGCAATCAAGATTGAGAGATAACTTTTACAAAGAGAGAGGAGTGATCTAGTAAGGTGTGAGAGACTGAAAGGAGTGATTGTATTCTTCCTTCCCAAAGAGCCGAACCACGGTATATTTTTGTATTGTGGTATGCGTTTTATTTCTTTACATTATTATCTGTTGTTAATAGTTGTTTAGAGTTGTGTTGTGGTATGCGTTTTACTTCTTTATATTATTATCTGTTGTTAATAGTTGTTTAGAGAGTTGGGCATGTTAGTTAGGTTGTAATTGATATTTAGAATTTGTCTGGAGTTGAAGAGAGTTCAAATACGAATTATCTGTATAGTGGAGATCAATTGATATCGGATTAAACCCCAACAACAATCACAAGACTTAACCAAGAAAAAGTGATCGAAGATACTGAAACAATTGGCGCTTGAAAGAGAACTAGAATTTTCACCACTACTAGTCCTATCATTCAACAAAGGCTCTTGAAGAGCACTGTCATTTTTTTCTTGTCAACCATTTCAATAACACTGGAATCGAAAACTCCCACGTACAGCAAAACAAGGTCTCTGATTACCAAATAAAATATAATATAAACAGAGAACAAGAATGTCGTAGCAGTAGAAAGAAGAAGCTACCAATGCATGCATGCATCATGCATGCAATATCCTATGTCAAATGCTGGAAACCAATACCACCTCTGCATGGCAGTCCGTTTTTGGTTTTTCGGGTGATAATCCTAGTTGAGTACGAGTCCTTTTTTTCATGGATAAAGATAGCTGCGATTGCCTCGTCTAACCTTAAGGCCAAAACCGTAATCTAGCCAATAATATTTCCAATATTAGTAAAATCTTGTCCTTTCAAATATATTTCGGAGGGAACAAACACCAAAAACCTTCCCTTTATGGGAGGGTTTTGATCGACATCCCCAAAAGTCTATAGTTTCACTACAGGAATCATGGATCTATCTGAGTTTGAACTACCATCTGCTAGGCCAGTGATTGGACCACAAATTCAAGAACAGAGAACACACATAGCAGGTGCAGGAGCTCAAGAGAAGAGCACACCCACATCATATGCAGATGCATCAAAGAAAGCCACCACTCCCCACTTTGAGTTCCAAAACCTTCCCTTGCCGGAGAAGATGGGGGAGTACCCATCGATTCAAATCCCACAAGCAGCGGTAGACCGAGGGGTACAGTATTGCAAGTATTGCTTGATTGGACGCATCGACTTGGTCAAAGTTCCAATAGACAAGGTGAGGAAGATGGCAACAGATTTCTGGAATCCTAGCGGTGACTGGATCATCACGCCGATAGGTAAGGGATATCTATTCATAAGATTTGACAATGCGGATGATATGAACAAAGTTTGGACCAAGGGCTCCTGGAATTTTGGAGGTTTTCCTCTAAGACTAAGCACATGGAACCCAAATTTTAATCCTGAGGTGCAACGACAAACACATGCCCTTGTATGGGTCAAATTCCCCGGCTTAAGCCAAGAGTACTGGGATCCTGAAGCATTAATGTCCATAGCTCGTGGTGTGGGCATCCCTATGCAAATAGACTCAAAGACTCTCAACAGAGAGTATGGCTACTTTGCAAAAGTTCTAGTAGATTTGGACATCTCAGCTGCCATTCCAGATCAAATCTACTGCAAAACAAAAACTTTCGAGTTTTGGCAAACAATTGAGGTTGGGAAACTCCCCAAAATGTGCAACCACTATAAGTGTATTGGGCATCTTGTGTCTGAATGCAGAAAGCTAAAGGGCGTGATGCGACAACATGAAAGAAACAAAGAGGGAAACTGATGGCATTGTACCATCAATTGAGACAGTTGAAGATGTTAGGGTGGGAAACAAGAGGAGAAGAAGGAAAGCTGGGGCTGATCAAAATAAGGGCAAAGAGACATGGGTTCCCAAAGCTACTCCAGTAGTGAACACTGGAAGTAACAAGTTCAAAGATACTTGCGACTTGGAAGCCACATATGCAACAGTTGAGGCTTTCTCGATGTTGAGGAAGAGGAAGAGGTCATGGGAAGTTTTAGAGGTGCATTCAGATGAACATGTGGAGCCACAAACCCAACCGAATGCAGCCAGGAAGTGGTAAGCACTAAGGATTTGAATGAAATAATAAACATGGAAGGGGCACTCAAGTCCGGTGAAGAAGAATTGAATATAGTGATTGAGGACAATGTGGAAGACACAAAGCCAGAGCAACGTGATGAAAATTCTCTACAAGTCTTTGGAGCCATGAGCGGCGATAATGAGGAATTTTCCGATGCCCTTAACAATGGTTCGAACACAACTTCTCGATGGAGAGGAACCAATAGAACATCACACAGCCCAAGGTTCAAAGAACGCACACCCTAGACTCTATACACCTCGCACATGAAATGAGAGTAATGTCGCCGCCTTCTTGCGCCAAGAAGTTCAACATCCCCTCAAGACACAGGGAAAATTACGACATGAGACAAATGGAAGTGTTGCAAGTCATGAAGTTAAAGGAGGCTCAATTGTCCCCTTTGAAGCCACCTGACAAAGAGCAATGGGGAGACATACATGATGAAGAGGACACTGGGCACTCAGTTAGAAAGTCGGTACCCGTCCTAAGCTTGTATCCATCAAAGACCCCACCAACTCCCAAGAAGACTGGGAGGAGGAAGGCCACAAGGTAAACCACCTTTTCAACACACAATAAACCCTCTTTTCTTTATAAATGAGGTGCATTTTCTGGAACTCAAGAGGCATCTCCAATGCCAAAACACAAAACAGACTCCTTAAACTCTTTAAAGATTGGGACCCCGACATTTTAGGAATTGTAGAACCTAAAATCCAGCCAAATCTCATTCCTTCTAGTTTTATACAATCCTTGGGGTTGAGCAGTTATATCCTTACAAACCAGTATAACCAAAGCACTCCCAACATTTGGTTGCTTTGGAAGGAATCCATGCCCACTCCAACCCTCATTTCATTTTCCAGCTAGCAGCTAACAGTCGACTGCAATGGTTTGATCATAACAATGGTTCATGCCAGCTTGTTATACATCCGACGGAGACCCTTATGGCATGAACTATCCAACATGAATCCAAACAATCTCCCATGGCTTGTAATGGGAGATTTCAATGCATATCTCAGTGTCACAGAAAAAAAGGGAGGACTTCAGCCCACTAATGCAGCTATGGCAGATTTTAGAGATGCAGTCAGTCATAATCACTTAATAGAAGCGTCAAGCACTGGTTTCCTCTTTACCTGGACGAACAAGCAGAAAGGCAATAAAAGGATAAGAGATAAAATAGACAAAATTTTCATGAACTCTAATTGGATTGCCCTTTTTCCTGGATGGCAATATAAAGTGCTTAGTAGATTCTGCTCCGATCACTCCCCTCTGGTTGGTTGGATTGATTCTATTCCTAAGCCCAAGAATGCACCTTTTCGTTTCTTTAACATGTGGACTAAACACCCTGAATTTCTTGAGGTGGTTGAGGAGAACTGGAAGGCACCTATAGCAGGACACTCTCTCTTCATTCTAGCTCAAAAGCTCAAGAGGCTGAAGAGAAAACTTAAGCACTGGAATAAGAATGTATTTGGCATGCTCAGTACCAATATCGCCAAAGAGACCGCAACTTTGGAAGCCCTGCAACAACAATTTGAACAAGATGAAAATGAGATGCTGGCCTTAGAGATTGCAGAACAGGAGTTACAGGTGGAATCTTTGCTTGAGCAAGAGGCAGTGTATTGGAAACAAAGATCAAGAACTCGATGGGATAAAGAGGTTGATAGAAGTACAAAATACTACCACAACCTTGTTAACATAAGAAAATCAAGAGCTATGATCAAGGAACTGCAAGATTATCAAGGTAACATGCTAACTGAGCAGGAGGAGATCAACAACTTCATTGTAAGTCACTACACTTAGAAATTCAGAGCAGAGAATCTGGACTTAGATGAAGGTCTCCTACAGCTCATCCCACAGACTGTAACTGAGCAAGAGAATGAGGATATGTCAAAGATGCCGAACCATGAAGAAATTAGAAAATCAGTTTTTAACCTATGCCCAGATAGTTCACCAGGACCCGATGGTTTCAATGGCCATTTCTATCAAGTCTGCTGGAACATTATTGGAAGAGATGTAGTCAGAGCTGTGAGATACTTCTTCATAAAGAGTAGACTACCCTCAAGCTTCAACTCAAACTTTATAGTTTTGATACCAAAAGAAAGGAATACAAACCAGTTGAATAAATTCCGACCTATTTGCCTCTCCAATTTCTCCTATAAAGTTATCACCAAGATCCTAGCTTCAAGACTGGCTCCAGTTGCCACACGGATAGTTTCAAAGGAACAATATGGTTTCATCTCGAACAGAAACTCTCATGAAGCAATTGGATTGGCGTCAGAAATGATTAATGAGTTGAAAGTCCAAAGACATGGAGGGAACATAGCTCTCAAATTGGATATTTCCCAGGCTTTTGACACTCTTGATTGGAAATTTCTTTGGACAGTTTTATCAAGATTTGGATTCTCTCACACATGGATCTCTTGGGTAAAAGGAGCAATTTCAAACAACAATGTCTCAGTGATGATCAACGGAGGGCCAAAAGGTTTCTTTACAGCTAGTAGGGGGCTCCGGCAGGGAGACCCACTTTCACCTCTTTTCTTCGCTTTTGTTGAGGACTGCCTCAGTAAAGGAATGGAATGGCTTGTAACTCAGAGGAGAATCCAGAAGATGATCATAAATGCGAAGTACACAAGCCCCTCTCACCTCATGTTTGCGGATGATATTTTTATATTTTGCAATGCGAACAAAAGATGTCTTAAACACTTACTTCTTCTTATTGAGAGATATCAGAATTCAGCTGGGCAGTACATAAGCAAGGAAAAATGCAAGATATTCTTGAGCCCCATGACTCCCACAAGAAGAAATGCCACTGTCGAGTTACTTGGGATTCAAGAAGGAGCATTACCAGAAAAATACCTCGGTGTACCACTCATTACTGGCAGAATTACTAAACAAGCTTTGGCTCCATTGGTAGATAAGGTTAGATTGAAAGCATCAAGCTGGGCCGGCAAATTGTTATCTTTTCAAGGTAGAGTGGTGTTGGCAAAGCATGTGTTGAATAGCATACCTATTCATAATATGGCAATCTATAAATGGCCAACAGCTACAATCAAGGAGTGTGAAAAGATCATCAGAAATTTTATTTGGAGTGGCAACCCCGTAACGCAGTTTATGACACTAAATTGGGAAAAGACATGCAAGCCGAAAGAAGAAGGTGGATTAGGAGTAAGGAGACTCAAAGATATAAATCTCTCGATGCTACTAAAAATGGCTTGGTGTATGGTAAATGACAACAGTGACTGGGCATGCTTTATGAGAGGGAAATACGGGGGACGAAATGGTGAATGGACAAAGTACAAGAAATCATCCATTTGGTCTGGCATGAAGTGGGCACTCGAGGAAGCCAAGACGCATACTAGTTGGACCATTGGCACAGCAAAACATCGAAGATCCGGAAAGACAATTGGGCAGGGTTTAGATGCTCTCGGATTTTAATCCCTATGCACAACGGTTTAAACATCGGAGGCAATGCGGCTCAAGTTGAGTGAATGTATCGAAATGATCACTGGGAATTCACCGCAGAGTTCACAGAAATTCTGAACAGGGTGGGAGTGAACTTGAACTTACTACAACAACCTGATTCTATACAAGAGGATAACCGAATCTGGATGCCCACCCACGATGGGCTATTTTCAGTCTCTATCTGATATGAAGCTACCCGAAGAAAGAAACAAAAGTGAACTGGTATTCATTCTTATGGAAGTCCGTGCTTCACCCTAGTGTTCAAGGAATTGGATGGAAAGTTCTTCGAGGAGTGATGCACACTGATGATAAGCTAAAGGCAAGGAAATTCAGCTTGGCGTCCATTTGTTGTATGTGCAAGCAATATGAAGAGACTCAAGAACATATACTCTTTGATTGTAGTTTTGCACAGAAACATTGGGAGTATCTCAAACAGAGCTTCTATATTCAGGGAACTATTCACTCAAGGAATGATGTTCTCAATGCTTGCAAGAAGAGAAGCCCGCTAACAAGAGATATATGTTCTGCAGCAGCCATCACGTGCCTAGTACACATTTGGAAATCAAGAAACAAAAGACTATACGATGAAGTGCAGGTCAAGGACAGCTATGTAAGAGCACGTCGATCGAAAGCAATTCTAGAAGCCTACATGCAATCACCGAACTATGGACAACACATCTCAAGAACTTGCCACTTTGCACACTCTGGGCCTACAAAATAAACTCAGAAGAGCACCTAGGATTATGGAATGTTATTGGTCTCTTCCTCCGCAAAAGGTTTTCTAAAGGTGAACACGATGGTTGTGCTAGGGGAAATCCAGGGGATGTTCCGGGCCGGGAGTGACTCTCGGAATTCACACAGGCCGTGATAGGAACACTCATAGGGAGGTCTCGGGGATTACAACCAACTATGTGGTTCAAAACAGTTTGCAATTGTTGAAGGTGTTAAGAAGGCTATCGAGTTGGAGTGGGATCGAATTGTGGTAGAATCGGACTTCGAAAAGCCGCAATTCAAGCCTTCTAGAAAAGCAAGGTACATTGGAGATGCAAAGCGAAATGGAATAGACTCAAGACCAAAGCAAACATCATTCTCACTAGTACATGGAGAGAAGTGAATTTCGAGGATAAATGTGCCAAAAGAGGAGCAACATTAGCGAATGGGCAGCAACAATAGTGGCCTCACAGACCAGATTTCCTACATAGTATGGAGAACCAACACTTCACCTACTATAGATTTATTGCTTAAATCGTTGTAATGTTGGAGGGGCTATAAGAGTCTCTCACCTGATATAACTGTATCTTTTTCTTTTTGCTATATACACAATTACTTTCTAAAAAAAAAAAAAAAAAACCTTTGGCAGAACGTTAACCTATTAAAGAGTACACTTTTTTATTGTTTCATTTTATAAAATAATATTTGCTCCTTGGCCACTTCGCCAGTTTGCGTCCTTGCCCAGTAGGAATTGTCCTCGTGGCCATACGTGACCATGTATTGGGAATAGTATTGGGAATATATAAATTGCAATTTGATTGAACACAATGTCAATTCTCAATGGCAGTGTTCGTGAGTTGACGGTCTTGAAAAACAAAAATCGAAATGGGAAAGACCAACGGGGAAATCAGAAGAATATTTGTTAAAATCTTCATCGGACCACATCAATTGTTGTAATTAATTTAAAAAGGACACAACTGGCCCGGTCGATCACTTTGATGTCCAACAACCGAACATAAGGTAAGTCCATGAAGCTTCAAAATGCTCAGCGACGAGCTTTCCAAAGGAAAAATACTGTTCCTTTAACAATGTTTTGGGCATGTAACAAGGCCTGTTGGAAAATCAAATCTAAAGTTGAATATCAAGTGCTTCCAAAGCATTAAGTAACAAAGGAAGAAAGACAAAATGATAAAAAAAAATTACTAACCATGATCCATAACCAAAACCATATCACTGTCAAGGACAGACGTTATACCATGTGCAATTGTGAGGACTGGATTCTGAGAAGTGCTCCCCAAGTGTTTTCTAAATAAGGCTGTCTGTTACGTTGCAGTATCAACCAATGATGTGGCTTCGTCGAGCACCAAGATTTTGCTCCTCTTAAGTAGCACTCAACCTAGGCATACCAATTGCCTCTGACCCATGCATACTCCAGTTTTCTCCTTTTGCAGTAACTGCAAAACAGAATATGAGCGTATTGAGTTTTACGTACAAGGATTCATTATTAACCAGCAAATAAAAGTAATGTATCAGGGGGTATTAAAACCTAATGAATCAAGCTTCATTTCCTCCTTCCTTACTTCATCACCAAGTTGGCTCTTCTCTAATGCCTACAGCAAGAGATGAGCGTTTTATCAGTTATGGGTAATCATACTAATATACAGGTGTTAGGGTAATGAGCATGCACAAGGGAGCTAAGCATTTGATGTATAAGTGTGCTAACTAGCTACTAAAAGACTGTACCTCCCAAATCTGTTCATTTGAGCATTCTTCAAGCGGATCTAAGTTACTTATCACGGTCCCCTCAAACATGGTTGGATCTTGCGAATTTATGCTTAATCTGGACCGCAAGTCATGTAGTCCAATCTTGGATATATCGATACCATCTATAAAAATCTGTCCAGCAGTGCTACTGTCATATCCTCTTTGACCCGGGAAAATAAGTTCTACAAACTAATGCCGCTAAAACAGTGTCTCTAACAAACAAAATGAAACTCAAAAATCAACTAACCCAACCTGAAGACTACTTTTTCAAACTCAGTTCCCCTTGACAACATTCTCATTCAAAGACAGATGTGTAAATTTTGAATATCCCTTCTGTATGGGCAAACCGAACCTTAATGCCTAAGGAGACGGAGAGCATTGACTCTTTAAGACTTTTCAGTGGACATGACAGCAAAAAACTTCTAAACAACAACGTTCCCATATTTTTGGACTAAAACTTCAACCATTTCTAGAGTCCCTCAGCAGAAACCAAATGATTTTATAGTTCAACTGCTGTAAGAATGATACCTTGCTGCAATCTGAAATAATATTCATCAAGCTTAGCTCTCGCAGAGTCCAACTTAGCTAACAGGGCGTTGCAATGTTGATTTCTCTAATTGTCCTGCTAAGTGAAAGAAAAAAACAACAACAACAACAACTCTAACAAATGATCCCAACACAGAAACTTGATCAGTAGGAAGAAGAAAATAGAAAAACACTCGTATTATTTTTTGAAAGATACTGAAAAACTTATAATTCCAATTAATAAACTTGGATTACTTTATGTTCCACCAGATCTTACAAGTCAGACAAAGAATATTGCAACAACAATCGAACACAAGAAACCACTTAGGAGAAATGTACCGATCAAAGTTGACCCACTTCTGTTTTGAGATTGTGTGAGTTGATCCAGTCCTAATTAAAACAGTAGAGTCAACAATAGCTTATTAAGATTGTAAATAACTAGAGCGCATTAATTTTGAATAAATGAAGGGGCCTGATGCTAACCTGTTGGGCTTGTAATTTGGCACGCAATTCTTCCATGACTTTGGTGTAGTAAGACCTGTTTCAGTATTTTCCTTAGCAAAAGAAACAGTGCACGTAACTCAATGCTATGAGTATGGACATATACATTTTCACTTGAAGTTTGGAAGATAAGCTTACTCTTTCCTGTTGAATTAGCTCCAGGGTCCATACAAATCAATCAAATTGTATAACTAAGAGTGTTGAATCATTTTATAAACATTTTCATTATGTTACAACCTTAGAGCATCTTTAGGAGTGATATCAACCTAGCACCAACAATTTGGTGTTTTTTCAATTTAGGAGAGCTACATCACCCATATTAATGAAAACACCAAATCGGCCAATATTTGGTTCCAGATTTGATGCTATATCAAATCACTCACGCGGTTTTTCCAAAACCTCGCGGTTTTTCCAACACCGTGTGGGCTTGAACTGCTAAATGGGCTTCTATGGCGCGGTTTTGGCAAAACCGCATGGGCTTGGGATTCTATGGGCGCAGTGTTGGCAAAACCGCGTGTGCTTTTTATGAAAATTAGAACTGTGGTGCATAGAATTTGAAAAATTATGAGTTTTGCATAGAAGTTAAGAAATTAATAATTGTGCAATTGAAGAAATTCAAAATTGTGATTCAAAATCGAAAAAATTAAAGAAATTAAAAATCTATGATTATGATTATGATTATGCAGTTCAAAATCTATGATTATGATTTAATCATATAATATCTAAAATGATCCAAAACCTATCATATTACATCAAATTTATTTAGCTCTCTTCTTACGCCCCTTACCACTTGATCCTTCTCCTCTTTCTATTTGGATATTCCTAAGCTGCTCCTCTAAGTTCCTAACCTGAGAATCAAGATCTTCTCTGTCTGTACGGAGGTTAACTACCTCAGCCTGAAGTTCATCATATCCCTGATGTTGTTGCATGTACACCTGCTGAATATTCTCGTACGTTTTTCGAGTCTCGTCATACGCACGTTGGGATTACTAATATGTCTGAGAATATGTCTCCTCCCTTTCTTGGCTATAATGATACACGGCAGTCCTCATCCTATCAAACATACAAATCTGGTTCTCATATCTTTTCCGAATCTCAGTCTGAAAATCCAAGAAAATACATTGTGAGTACATATTATATATATAATTAATAAGATAAATAAAATAACTAAACTCACCGTGGTACACTGATCAATCTGCGGCTCTAATTCATGGCAACGAGCACGAGGCACCTCAGGAATGGAAATGTAAGTAGCCTCCCCATCAGGTCCATACACGACAAACATCCAAGATTACCGGCGCATTATAAGCCGGATGATATGCATTCGTGAGGTTGTGGGTTGTAAAGGTCGTGGTGGATGAGGAATACGTAGCTCACGCCTCATCCCTTCCTTCCAGCCCACAAAACTCGAAAGTTGCTAGCCCGACCAAATGGGGCAACAACGGACTCATGGAGACACACGGTTCCACCATCTATAATCTTGATCGCCATCGCTTCAACAACAAAAGAAGACGATCCGTCAAAGACCACCACCGCATGAACTTCATGAACTTGAATTCTACCCCACAACTTCGCATCACTAACATCCGCATGAGAGCACATGGAACTCCATAACGCCCAACATCTGCTCCAACATCCGCCGCCACAAGCATTCAAACCATACAATCACGTCGCGGCAAAACCTGACTCTCGTGGACGGACAACACACAAGCATGCTTTGACAACTGGATCGTCAAAGGCAGTAGTCAAACGCCAAGGTCTCCACTCAATAGATGACAATGATCTAATATCAATCTGAACACGAGCCATACAGACATTATTTCTAATCTGTCCCCTGTTATGAGTCAAGTGAGGCTCTGACCAACTACCAAATCTAGGGCGAGTATCAGCAATCATGTCTATGTTAGGACAAAAAGTTTGAAAGTACTCATAAAACCAAATCTCTAAAAGTCCTGTGAATCCTGCAATCTGAGGACTTCTACTTCCGAATGTCTATGAAGCTTTATCTAACGCCGCTATCAATGTGGCATATACTGAGCTACCCAGGTTATAATATCTCATAGCATACAAATCAAATACATAAGCATAATATCCCAGTCGTACTGTAGAATAACCATTGGAAAACAAAACATGCTCAATAAAAAATATCAAAAAAGCCCTAACATATACATCAGCACCCTCACTACCAAGTAGAACAATCAAAGCTAACTCTGCTCGTGTATCAGGATCTAAGAGGGGGTCCATATGTGCAGTCTTAATATGAGATAGTGATAAGAGCCCAAAACTGTAGTTTTAACCCCTTAATAATCATACTGTTAGACCAATTATGTGAATAATAAGTAAGAGTTAATACTGATTACGCGTTTTTATGCATTTCAGGCTTCAAAGTCCATTATGTGCGTAAATGTGCCACTTTAGCGAGATAAAGGAGCAAAAAGTCAGTGAACTTCCTCCGAATGCCATATCTTTGGACTCGGACCGCGGAATGAGGCCTACCTTATGTCAAAACAACCGGCTCGGAAAGAGCTTTGCAATGGTCCAAGCCTTGACCCAACCAGAGGAGCAGAAGTGGACGAAAAGTCTGTGGAAGCCAACTGCAGCTGAAGAGGCCTTTTTGGACTGAAAGAATTGGGTTTTGGGCCTGATTCTCTGGCCCAAAACATGGCTCCAAGCCCATGCACGATTTTTGGATCTGAATGTATAAGAACAAAAGCTTAACTCAGTCTTAATGGTAGTTAGGTTAGGTAGATAGCTTAGAATGGAAAGTAGCCATTAAAATAGCTTCTAGATCTAGATTTAATTGTTTTATTTAATTAGTTTCAAATCCTTTATTAGATTAAACCTTTGGATCTTGTTCTTCATTTGATTAGATCAATAAAGTAGTGTCCTTTATCAATTTCGTTTTGTCATTTACAATTTATTAGATCTAAATTCAATTCTTGTTACCATTCAATTCTTAGTTATTAATTAGATTCCATTATTGTGTAATTAAGTAAATTTCAATGCTTTATATTATGTTTAGTTTAAATTTAAATGGAAATGATTATGAATGATTCAAGGCTAAACCTCCATTAGAGGGGTTGAGAAGCCTTGATGAAAGCTTGATTCCGTTTAACGTAAATCGTCGTAATTTCTATTCCACGCCGAGAAATAATTAGTTCACCATGAGAATGGGTTTAATTGTTCACATGCTAGTTATAAATTGGTAGAAATGCCATGTGTAATTAGGGATTAGGAAGAACCGATTGTTCTCATTAGCAGCGATTCGATTCGGATTACTTACTTAATTGTCGCTGGTGGATTAAGTTGAGTTAAGGTGGAATCAATCCCCCTCTAACTCCTTATCATCGAATCAACGTAGCATTCCGCTTAGTATTCTCGATAACCGACTAGTGCATTTCGGTGGGTAGTTGCATCGTAGTCTAGTCCCCTTTTAAGTAAAGCTCTCATTGACTTTAAGTAGAGTATTGAGACTAGAAAACAAGCATACTGGAAGGACTAAGAGTGGAACGAATCACTTTACTCCACTATATCTCATAGGATTGAGAGTAGAAAAAATATCTTTGATAAACAAAGGCTCACAAGTCTAGTTGTTAGTTTACTTACGTTGTGAATTCATCACTCATTTCAGTAGGTAGACTAATCATTTTTATCATTATCAAATGCAACACCGCCATCTTAGTTTCACTTTCGTATTGTTTTCGTGAGTGTTAGTACTTGTTTTAAAGTCTCATTTCACCCACCCACCCTTTGTTGAATCATACCGGTTGTCCATTTTATAGTTGAAAAATTTCGGCAAAATTTACACCTTGAAGGCCATCCTCCTTGAGCGACCATACTATGTTATTGGACCGAAAGGACCGACCAGCCCATATGGAGCGACCCGCACTCTAAAACACTTGTAATTTGAAAATTACCGAAGGCCGAGCCACTCGTGGTTAAATTTTTCGGATTTCGGCGGTTTTGATTCGAACTTTGCTCTTTCATATTTTTCGTGTTCTAACCTGCTATATACACCGAACAAGCGTAAACAAGACGCTTATTCATAAGCCGAAGCAAGGACGAATCGGTATTCCTTTCTTCCACACCTCGCATCTCCTCGTTAGAGTTTTATACTAGTATATCGAATTGTTTGGAGTGTTGCATGTTTAGTTAAGCTCGACTTAGTCTTGCATGAGATTAAGGTCCGGTAGAACAAAAACACCAAACGTAAATACAACAACAAAGAAACAAACAAGTCTATCTAGTATACCACACACTACACCTCTAGCTACTATTTCACACACACCACCGATATAATGGGGAAGAAAGAGAGACTCCTCTCTCGACTTCTACAAAGCCTTGAGCGATAGCCCCAAATCTTGCATCGCTCTAGCGGACCCAGTGGGATTTCATAATCCCTCCAAATATTTTAATTTGTTACCCGCTTTTCATGGTTTAGACCATGAAAACCTTATCGGACATCGTAGGATTGAACAAGTCTTAACAACATTCCACCATCCTACGGTTGGTACGGAACAAATTAAATTAAGGGTATTCCCTTTCACCTTAGCCGATAAGGCGGCGTCTTGTTAACTGCCCAAGCCTAATTCGTGGACTCGTGGGGCTAAACTTGTTCAAATTGTTTATGGAACATTTTACCCACCCCTAAAGACGGATGAGATGCTTTCCAAGATTCATTTCTTTTCGACAAAATCCTCATGAATCATTTTCGTGAGGCTTGGAATCGTTTCACCGACCGCTTATAGAGTGTCCACACCATAACCTAGCAAAAGACACGTTAGTTCGTTCGCTTTTTCAAAGGACTTCAACATCACCATAAAGAAGTCCTTGACATTATGAATGGGGGTAGTTTCTTAAGTAAAGGAGCCTCGGTGGCTTATAAATTTTAGAAGACCAAACTAAGCTTAAATAATAATTGGGGGTAGTGATGATATCCCCCGCCTAGTTCTTCTTCAACAGTTAAGGCCCCGGTATGTTTGAAATTAAACACGATTCCGAGCTTAAAACTCTAATCGAATCACTCACTAAAAAGGTAGAGGCCATTTCTCAGACAACAAAAGCCTATCCCCGTCCATGAGTGTAAATTCAAACCCATGTAGTTTCGTTGAGTCCCGAAAGCATCCCGACTTTAATCGTCCCTATAGCCTATGAACAAAGGCTTGTTCCATTAATAGTGAACCTAACCCCTTGGAGACAAAATCCCAACTTCGGTTGGAGGAATAACCAACAAGTCACACCTCAAGGGTACAATAATCAATATGTTAGGCCAACGCATGCTTTAACCAAGCTCCACTACGACAAGGGACAGAGTCGGGTAATTTTAATAATTATAACAACCAAGTGCAACCTCGACAAGGTCAAGCACAAGGTCAAGGTAATTATAATAATTATAATGCTAATAGAGGTATCGTCCCCGTAAATAATAATTATCAAAATCCACCTATAAATAATTCACGGAAATAGTTCCAAATACACCACCCGTGACTACTACACCCACACAAACAACAGGATCGCCTTCGACACCTTCATACAAGTGAGCCAAAAACTTTTCCAAACCATGGCTCAATCTAACCAACAGCTTCTACAATCCGTTAATAATTTAACCCAACAGTTGGCTCAAGATAAAGCCCAAACCAAAGGTGTGTTGCCAAGTCACGCAATACATAATCCTAAAACAACAAACACAAACCTTGAGGTAACGGATAATACTAGTAATGAATTTGAAAATGTAGGTGAGATAAATGCCATCACCACTCTCCGTTCTGGCAGAGTGGTTGATAACAAGGTAACTATGCCTATAGTTACCCCACCAGTAGCCCCTACACCTACTATTTTACTAGATACCTAAATAGAAACCTAAGAGCCTACCATTTGTAGAGGTACCGATTACAACACAACCTAAGAAACGAAAAGCCACGCTTAAACATCCAGTGATGATACCATTGCTAAATATAGACGAAACCACCGTTTCCACAAAAATTAGCCATGTTAACTAGGGATACAAATTACGAGGAGATTAGGGACGTTTTCAAGAATCTAACTATAAACCTTCCCTTCCTCGAAGCTATTAAAAAGCTACCACATCATGCTAAGTTTCTTAAGGAATTGTGGTACTACTAGGCGAAGACAAATATACAAAAAGACGCTTTTTACGTAACAATTCCCCAACCTTATCCAACATAATGGAATTGTTAAGTACAAGGACCCCCACGGTCGCCCCATCGCATAATGCACCTTAGGAGATTCCTATAATGACGACGACGGCGTTATTACCTACTGGGGCTAGTGTTAACTTACTCCCATTTTATTTGTATAGACAAATAGGTCTAGACAAGATGCAACCCACTAAAATGACGTTGCAATTAGTCGATCGGTCTATTAAGTATCCTAAGGGTGTAGTCGAAAAATGTGTTGGTAAAAGTTCGTGGATTTCTACTATCCGGCTGATTTTGTAGTCCTCGATACGAAGTCGCTAACGACTCTGTCCCGATCATTCTAGTATCCCCTTTCTTGGCAACCGCCAATGCGCCATTAATTGCCGTGATGGTTCAATGTCCATGTCTTTTGGCCATCTTGTCATTGAAGTCAATGTTTTAAAACAAGGACACGCTTACCCGATTCGCCTATGGATGGAGAGGTTAGCATGATCGAGCTTTGCTCGAGATTATTTCAACAACACGTTCTCTGATAGTCATATGCCCAAAATTCTTTCCTTTGGAAAGTCAGACTCCAACATTTTCATCCCTACACTAGTCGATACATGTATTATTGATGAGGAAGGGATAGAGGATTTTCTCAAAGATGTAAAGGACTACCATAGTAATGTGGATATGACCAATCTAGATGAGGAATTGAATGAGTTTCTTCGAGTAGGTGACAATTCACCCTATCAAGAACTAACTTGCACAACATCCACCTCGACTCTCCTCCTTCCACCCTTTCAAAGGAATCTCGAGTTTGCACTCGATCCTTTTGTTTCTCCTGTGCTTCATAATTTTTTAAATCCTCCTAGCAAACAGATACTTCAGAAGGACAAACTATTTGACACCTTCATTTTCAGAATTGAGACAATCCCTACACACACAATGAATGAGTTCGGTGCTAAAACCACATCCTCATTGTGTACAAGCTGTCTTTCTACAACTTATCCATATCCACCATATTCTCCACACCCATTCACTTTTCCACACTTATTTACTAGAACACCCACTCATTCAAAAATTAAAAAGAAGGTGCATGATAGGTTACACAATAGGGTAATCCGACTTCCCTTTCATATCACTAGGTTGAGTCATAGGGAAAATTGGTGTTTGATTGTGTTTGGATATGTTTTCTGTGATATTTATTTATGGAATGATCCACAACTATTTCGGTTGTTGATATATGATCAATTGCATGTTCATACATATGTTTTAGATAAAGTCTCGAATCCTACTATAAACGACTCAATTTCTGTGTTTGGTGCACTTCCTTACACTTTAATATATTGGCGAAAGTGCACCATTAAGGTAACCGGCCCCTCCCTATGGAGTGTGTGGCTGTAAGTACGGATCCTAAGTCCACGGTTCACATAGTTCACGCTTTTCCACTTTTGCATGTTTTTCTCGGATTTTGAGTCATGTTTCTCTATGGTGTGAATTATGTCTTTATTGCTTACTGTTTTTCTTTCTAAAAATAAATAAAAAAAAAAAAATAAAATAAACATAGTAATCTAGGAAGTCTCTCGAATCGACTTTAAAAGACCTTATCGCTAAAAACAAATTTTCTAAGCTTCGTTGTAAAAATTTGTTTGGGGGTGGGTGTTAAATGTTCCGTAATAAATGTTTTATGTCCCATTAGAGTTGCTTAGGCCGCTTTTATTGTATTACGATTTGGATTGACATAATCTATTAATTTAGAGTTCATTCGCTCGCGATAGCTTACG
This sequence comes from Coptis chinensis, assembly GCF_015680905.1. Taxonomy (NCBI): domain Eukaryota; kingdom Viridiplantae; phylum Streptophyta; class Magnoliopsida; order Ranunculales; family Ranunculaceae; genus Coptis; species Coptis chinensis. The sequence goes on along the minus strand of NC_141463.1, from coordinate 32,324,397 downwards.
CCATGCACGCACTTCGAGGCGTTTTCCACTATCTCGTATGTCATCTGAAGTCGGAATAGAGTGTTTTATGGATCATTGGATAGGAAATTCTCTCCCGATCATTTCCGTATCTCATTCGCATAAATCGGACCGGTAACGGCTGGAATTTTGATTTGAAATTCATGCGAAAAAATCAAAAAATCAAAATTTCGATTTTGGGCTTGGGCCCAACCAGCTTAACCCGCCCACCAATTAATTCGGCCTTTTACATTCTCAGCAACAGTTCATCATTTTTTCCACTCCATTCCGCCATTAACAAAGCTCAAAACCCTAACAAAAAAATAAAAAATTAAAAAGAAATACCATAAACTCACGCCAACCATCAAATTTCCAAGCCAAATCTCTTCTAAAACTAAAACCAAACCACCTCCACCAATTTAACCCAACAAAACCACCAAAAATTCAAAATTTGGTGTCAAGCAATGCCACCACACCGCCACCACCATTGCTTCTTTCAGTCGGTCAAGCTAAACCACCACCACCACATCATATTTAAACCCTCACCCATTCCAAACACTAGATGGCTCAACGCCGAATTATACCGAGCAAGTTTTCATCTGCAGACCATTTCGCTACCGCTTTTACGTGTGACGAATGGCTAGTAGAGACTGAATAGTCTCGCAAACCAAGCCTTCTACCACGAAGACTTGGTCCGACGCTTCTACAACACCGTGGAGTTGGAGGGAGTAGGATTTTGTGATGGTAAGGAAGAAGAGAAGGGAGTTGACCATCGGGTCTTGGGTCGAGATTCTAGGCATTCCGCCTAGAATCCATCTAGAGGCCACCTTTACAGAGCCCCAGTTTGATGGGGTGGAGCCATTGATGGGCGCATCACATCAATGGAGCTACAATACAAACTCATTGTGTTCGCCAGGCATCCTCGGGACCAACCAAATTGCCACCAACCCGGGATTAATCGAATGTCCTAGGGAAGGACAAGGTCGTGACATCGGTCGACTGCCTCCATCGCCCTATGGATACTCCAGGGAGCGTAAGTACGATTTCTGTATCCCGAGTTTTTGCCGAAAGCATGATTAGGGGGGTCGGAAGGTCTTTGGCACCTCTTCCCGTGTTAATCACCAAGATCATGTCAAGATGAAAGCAGCCTCCAAACCGAGAGGATTTACATTACCCCACCTAACACGCAATCTATAGGGAGTGTGTCAACAAGTTTGGAGGAGGGCGGAGGATAGAGAGGAAGAAGAAGAGGATGGTGGGCTGGGAATGAAGAGGATGAGGATGCCTCCGGGATGAGGAGGGCGTGACCTCGCTTTGATGCGGATGCCTTCCGAGGGTGTTGGTCTGATGCGTAACGCATGGCTATGCTTCATAGGGACATCGCTTCACTAAACACTATCTGACAGACCTCCTGACTCGACAGGCGACTATTCATCACAACTTCGAGATCCGCACCCGCAGAGAGGATGAGAGATGGGATGGGCAGCGCGGGGCTGAGATGGAAGCCCCAGCGCCGGTAGAGTGGATATGCTTGCACGCTTCCCACCTCATCATAGACTGCCCGAGGACACTATGATGAGGCATGAGCGCCGTCGACGAAGACGATCGCTGGGACCTTCGGAGCCCGTGAGCCACCACTAGAGAGTGTGCCCCCACCACCGCTGGCGATGTTTAGAGAGTCTGAGGATTGATAGTGGTTGTTGTTTTATTTACTTTTGTTGTGTTATTTACTTTTGTTGTTTTATTTACTTTTGTTGTTTTTATTGTAATGTAATTTTTATTTCCGTAATTTGAATATTGTAGTGGTACTCTAAATGAAATTTTAATATAAGGGCTTATTTTCATTATGCATGGTTGTTTCATATCAACCCCACCTTCCCAACTTGTTTGGGGGTGGTTTTATCAATTCAAGCATTATTTTTGTATAACCCTCGTATTAGAATTAATTGCGGAGTCAAGGTGAAAATATGGTTGTTTAGGCAGAAATATGATTAAGTATCATTGTAGGATGAAATCTAGATTAAATAGGTACATTCTATCATAAAATCAACCTAAAAGATACTGGGTTTGAATTAGAATCCAGGATATGAGTTGTTTCCGTTTTCGAGTTTGGAAATTTTAGGATTTCCGGAAACTGCCGTAATTAGTTTTGGCAACTTTCCGATCCTTTTTAGCAACTTTAAACCTATATAAACTTGATACAAACTATCCTCACAACTCACACTACACCTAAACTCCATCACTCACCTTTCACACCCGCGATTCCCACGTTTCGACTTCATTTTCGCAAAATCGAATCTTCGGAGCGCCAGCCTTTGGAAGATAAGCGCTACACTTCGACAAAAATTTTGTCGAGCGCCCGCCCAAGTCAAGTGCGACTCGCTTAAAAACACCGGAATTCCAAAATACTAATAAGCCTGCGCCAGCTCCTCCTTGAAGCGACTTCATTTATCGGAATTCCAAAACAAAAAAAGACCGCTGGTTGCCAAGCCCGCTGACTTCGTGGACCAGAAAATTTTCCAGTTTTTTTTACAGTAGTATCCGGATCATTCGCAGCTATCCCAAAGCGTAATTTTGAGATGACATCTCCAACATTGATACCGAACAGCTTTTCAAGATTTGTTCCAAAGCACTACTTACGGTGCTTGGTTTCACGAGGTGATCACATATGTTGGTTTGGGGAACCTCTTATGGTAAGACCGGCCGAACTTTATTCTCCAAAGACTTGCATCTTATTTTTATAATAACTGCATTTTCTTTGAGAGACCGGATGGAGAACAAGTGTTCTCCATCAACATTGACGATGAACCAATGGAAATTACCGTGTTCTTGCTAGCATTTGTTCTTGGACTTGCTATGCCCGAGATACAAGACCCATGGTGCTATTGGGTCGATAATATGCATGTCTACACTTATGAAGTCTTTGCACGAGGCTTATGGGGCGTGCATTTTCCAGATTGGTGACCAAGGGGACTATAACGCCGCCGCGGGTAGCCCGTCCATGAACATAGGAACCTATTATGTTTTGGATTATGTTAAACATTTTAGGGAATGGCGTTTTCTTCAATGAATGACGCCACTTGCAGCGTTTTCCTTGCTTTAGCCAATGGACGCCGGTTCTATGACCTTCCCGAACTTTGATGTCTAGTTTAGCACGAGCCTATACAATGAGACATAAGTACCTTCTTATGCATGTTCTAATTTCACGTGATTATGCTATGTTTCTTTCCTCGTTTTTGTACACGCTTCACGGGATTGGATTAGGGTAGACACGGTTGCGACCCACCAATAGTATTATTCGATCTTTCCGCAAATGACTTGGCAAGGGTGGCGGATACAACCTCACCAGTTGCACCCTACAACCCATCGGACCAAGTGGCACTTAATAGGTTAGCAACCATAGATGATAAATGGCGTGAAGCCCCGCAAATTATCATAGCATGGCAAGACGCGAAGGAGCCCTCACTTCTTTATAGAAGTAGAGGATGGCGAAGATGATGAATAACAAATGAGTGGAGGTAAGTTTTAGTTTCTCAAAGTGTCCGCTTACGTCCCAAGCAATTTAATTCTCTAACCCCATAATGGGTAGAACTCATATAGAGTTGTGGTCGGTTTTATTTCCTATATTAGTACGCTCTAACCTTGTTTTACAGATGTTCCCGAATTTCACGCCTTGATGGGTATTTTTCCTACCCTCTCTATTTAAATGCTTTGAGGACAAAGCATGCTTTTTGTTTGGGGGGCATAGAAACTCGTGTAATTAAGACATCCTGTTAGGATATAGATAGACATAATATGCATTGTTTTCTAGTTAAAATTTCAAAAATTTAAAAATATAAATAAATAAGTCATGCTATACACTTAGGAATATTGGTATTGTTTCTTTCTCCATGCTCTTAACAATCTAGAAGTCTCACATAGCTTTTGCATCGTAATTGTTAGGACCTTAGGTTAATATGTAGGTAATAATCTTTGCATCTATCTATAAATATATTACATGAGTATCTATGATCGTTTGGCGAAAGTTTTCCAAATCTAGGCTAGAGTACTTTATTCTACAAATCCTGTGAGAATATAGCCTAAAAGCCTTATATGAAAATAAAACATTTGAGAAATGACACAAGGGAGAAGTAAAATCGGATAGAGAAATCACACGCCCACTTGCTTGATCACTAAACCATATCCTAAGCGAGAATTTAGGCCCTTTTGGATCGATATAGCCGTAAATTCAAACCCATGAATTATTTTCCGCTAGTAAGCCCCTCCGAGCCTTTCATTAGCCCTTCCATAAACCACAATTCCTTTACCCTCCTCAAGTTACAAAAAAAAAAAAAAAAAAAAAAAAAAAAATATATATATATATATATATATATATATATATATATATATATATATATATATATATATATATATATATATATATATATAATAAATCAACCTACCCAATGAAGATAAGTCCGAGAATAGAATGAGTGAAGAAAGAAGAAAAAAAAACAAAAATTAGTTAGTTCTTCTAAAAGAAAAGAAGTTTCCATCCAAGGAAAAAGAAAAAAAAAAAAAAATAGAAATAAATAAAACTCCAAAAATAGAATAAAAAGTCAAAAGCCAAAGAAAAAAAAAAAAAAAAAAAAAAAAAAAAATATGGCTAAGGATGGAAACAAATTGTAGAAGCAAAAAGTAAATAACAAGGTTTTCTAGTTACATAATATGAAGACTCTATTATCTCGACTTGTCCTTTAGAATATCCATTTCTTTCCTTCTTAAACCATCTCCTAATCCCCGTAACACCTAATAAAGACCTCTAGCTCAATTAGGAATAGGTTAGTGTGATAGTAAGTGGCGGATGTGTTTGATCGACTCAGGCCTCGTGGTGTCATTGAGATTGTAAGGTAAAGTGTGCCCACTATACATCAAGTAGCCTTGAGTGAAAAATCGAGTGTTGTTTCTTGACTATTATTGTGAGAACCTACTTAAGGACGCTTATTCGAAGTTCTCGAAACAAACCTACTAAACATTTTATAGTACTACTATCAGGTATATGTTTATTGTAGATGCTAGATTATTATGCATATATTAGCTTAGGTTTTGACTTGGTTATTCTTGTTCATAGCTAGTGAGACGATAGATAATTTGGAGCATGAATAAGGAAACAATAGTTTTATTTTCTTAGTCCTTGTAGTATAGATGAAGTTTGTGAGTACCTTCACCGAAAACTCTCACGAGGCTATAACTCGTCCCACTAGGGAATTCCTAGTGGTTTAAGGCCTTGTTGCATATGGTCAATGCAATCGCACTCAAATAAACGAGAGTAGTTAGAACTCCATTTTTGGTCACTTATTCTAATTTCTCATCTTTGCTTGAGGACAAGCAAAATCTTTCTTTGGGGTGGTTTGATAAGAGCCCAAAACCGTAGTTTTAACCCCTTAATAATCATACCGTTAGACCAATTATGTGAATAATAAGTAAGAGTTAATACCGATTACGCGTTTTTATGCATTTCGTGCTTCAAAGTCCATTATGTGCGTAAATGTGCCACTTTAAGCGAGATAAAGGAGCAAAAGTCGCAGAACTTCCGAATACCATATCTTTGGACTCGGACCTCGAATGAGGCCTACCTTATGTCAAAACGACCGCCTCGAAAGAGCTTTGCAATGGTCCAAGCCTTGACCCAACCAGAGGAGCAGAAGTGGACGAAAAGTCTGTGGAAGCCAACTGCAGCTGAAGAGGCCTTTTGAATTTGAAAAGAATTGGGTTTTGAATCGGGCCCAAAACATGGCTCCAAGCCCATGCACGATTTTGGATCTGAATGTATAAGAACAAAAAGCTTAACTCGTTGTTAATGGTAGTTAGGTTAGGTAGATAGCTTAGAATAGAAAGTAGCCATTAAAATAGCTTCTAGATCTAGATTTAATTGTTTTATTTAATTAGTTTCAAATCCTTTATTAGATTAAACCTTTGGATCTTGTTCTTCATTTGATTAGATCAATAAAGTAGTGTCCTTTATCAATTTCGCTTTTGTCATTTACAATTTATTAGATCTAAATTCAATTCTTGTTACCATTCAATTCTTAGTTATTAATTAGATTCCATTATCAGGTAATTAAGTAAATTTCAATGCTTTATATTATGTTTAGTTTAAATTTAAATGGAAATGATTGCGAATGATTCAAGGCTAAACCTCCATTAGAGGGGGTTGAGAAGCCTTGATGAAAGCTTGATTCCGCTTTTAACGTAGAGTCGCCGTAATTTCTATTCCACGCCGTAAAATAATTAGTTCACCATGAGAATGGGTTTAATTGTTCACATGCTAGTTATAAATTGGTAGAAATGCCATGTAATTAGGGATTAGGGAGAACCGATTGTTCAAATAATTCGGATTACTTACGACTTCGCCGCTAGTGGATTAAGTTGAGTTAAGGTGGAATCAATCCCCTAACTCCTTATCATCGAATCAACGTAGCATTCCCTTTAGTATTCCGATAAACCGACTAGTGCATTTCGCGGGTAGTTGCATCGTAGTCTAGTCCCCTTTCGTAAAGCTCTCATTGACTTTAAGTAGAGTATTGAGACTATAAAACAAGCATACGGAAGGACTAAGAGTGGAACGAATCACTCTACTCCACTATATCTCATAGGATTGAGAGTAGAAAATATCTTTGATAAACAAAGGCTCACAAGTCTAGTTGTTAGTTTACTTACGTTGTGAATTCATCACTCATTTCGTAGGTAGACTAATCATTTTTATCATTATCAGATAGCTTAATACCATAAGAATCATAAATATTTGCACCCAAACGAGGAAAACTCATAAGCATATTATCCATATTCTCATAATTTGTATGAAAAGGTATCAGTTGGCCTATACCGGTACTCAACCCAGAAATCATAGTGAAGTCTAGTGGTGTGAACCCTAACTCCGCATAAGGGAAATAAAATGTATGAGTTCTACTCCACCATCTTTCTACTAAAGCTATGACTACTGCCCAATCAGCCTTCTCATAATCTACATCAACCAAAAGACTCAAAAGTGTATACAAAATATTATCTCTAATATGTACAAACTCATCCAAACTCTTAATAACCTTCCACCACTCTCTAACACTATGTAAAGCCGATCTAACTCGGTAGTCAATAACATGCTGATATTATGAAAAAAAATAATACGTATAAGATAAATAATTAATTGATCCAACTCAACAAATTAATATTCAAAATATTTAATCAAAACTAATTAATTACCTGAGTATTAGCCACTGCACTCGACACGTGTTTTGTGTCACGTGTAGAAGACACAACTTCCATATCAAGTGCTTCTCCAGGTGCAAATTGCCAATCGAAGTCGTTCATCTGATACTCCAGTACATACGGATGTCTATCAGCCAGCGCGACATCCTCGGGTTCTTCTCCCCCATCGTATTGTACTTCCTCGGGTGTTTCTCCCCCATCGCCAATGTCATGTGTGTACTGCCAATCATCACCGTCGAAAGGTTCAAAAGAATTCATATAAAATTTTAAGAGTTTAGATAGGTTTTTGTTTTTTTTTTAACTAAAGAGAAGGTTTTATAATTGTGAGAAGAGGTGAAAGTGACTGAACCGCGTGGCTTTGAAGTTGTTTATATAGAAGTAGCACGCGGTGTTCTGAACACCGCATGGTTTTCTGAAAACCGCGTAGGCTTGGGCCTGTCAGTTAGGCTTTAGTGGCGCGGTTTTGGCAAAACCGCGTAGTTGCTTGGTAAAATTTTGATGTACTGTTGCTCCTAAAGTTGTTTGGTATTTTTTTGGTTCAAAATTTTGGTGTTTTTTTTGTATCTCTCCTAAAATATGCTGTTAGTAATCACAGCTCGGTTTACCTGTGAAAGGGTAGAGGATTCTGCTTCAAGTTTTGCTTTCACCATCAATTCTGTCTCCTCTTTCAGACTCCTTATTTTCGACTTAGCTGCCAATTTCCAAAAAAATTACAACAAATATTCATAAAAGACCTGATTGGAGATGAATTTCCATGCATGAATGGAAGTGATCTGAGTTTGTTCTTCAGCTGAGTTCTTCGCCGCTTGACCTTCACATTTGTCCCCAAGAAGAAGAAACATCTGTCAACTTAATAAATAAGAAAAACATCAAATCGATTCAATTGAAGATGAACCGTGTTTATTAGATCTAAAAAAATTTAGAGAGAGAAGGAAATACCATTCATTTGAAACACATTTTTTTTTTCTGAACACTAAAACACTCTCTCAGCTCACAAATCCCGTTTTTATCTTTCCTCTTCTTCGTTCGGCTCCCACTGTTTTACGGTATACTAGTATAATCTATAACTCCTGTAAGCATCATAACAGCATTCCTCACATCTATTTTCTTCCTGCTGTACAGTCGAATGAGTTACACTTGGCTCAATAGACAATTTCAAACTTGTTTTTGGTTGTCCATTCTGGTAAGAATTGACCTGCTGTGTCATTTCCTCCACCCTCAAGGTGGGTCTTTCATTTGTTGTAAATATTGATTCTCTCAAGGTGAAAGAAATCTCCGGCAACAAAAGTATGCCTCTTGCACTCCACCTCAATCCAGCTGGTTTTTTCACATCTTTTTCCTTCATCAATCTCCTCAAGTCCTTGACCCCAACATCCCATCTTTCATCTGCTGCATATATATTTGACATCACAATGTGATTTCCAATATTATTGGATTCAACATCGAAAAGGTGATCTGCTACAATACAAGCACCAAGTAGCGTATCCCACACATTTGCATTAGCTTCAACAGGCATGGAAGTTACAAAATAATAAGCATCTTTCAAGCGGCCTCCCCGTGCTAGAAGATCCATAATGCTCCATTGTAGACTTGATGCCATATACCATCTCAATCGATTCAAAAACTTTCCAGCCTTCATCCACGAGGCCCGCATGACTGCAGTAATTATAACATGATCAGGCTTAATGCCTGAAGTGAGCATCCCATAGAAAACCTGGAGCGCCTCAGCTCCTCTCCCATACCATGCATTGCATACCCACCAACCATTGCTGTGAACATTACCAGATCTTTCTGAGGGCTCAAATGAAAGAGCTTGCAAGCACTCTTTATGCTTCCACATTTCGAGTACACGTCCAAAAGAGCTCCTCCCAATCATACATCTTGGAAACAAGACCTTACAACATATCCATGACACTGGCTTACTAAGTCCACAGAAGCCAAGCGGGCACAAACTGGAAGAATGCTCAACACTCACCATATCAGGTTTCATTCCCCACATTTGTAGCTCATTGAACAAACTGACAGCATGTTTGGGACAGTCATTGTCAGCATATGCTCGAACCATTAGATTCCAAGTAGTGAGATCCTTTCGAGACATTATTAAAAATAACCTCTGCATTATACATCAGGGGTAGTGAAAAGCAAGTCTGTAGAGTGGCATGTTGTCAAGAGATGGCAATTATAACAATTAGCTCAGCCCCTGCCGAAACGGTTGTGTCAAAGAACACTTATACCTCAACCATTAGGGATGATTTAGGAGGATTGTTTTTGCTATCTAGAAAGAACTAGCCGCACAACTTGTGCTTGTCCCGGCCTACTGCCTTTATATAATTTATTTCGGATATTCAACAAAAAATCGATGCTTTGGAAAATCTAACCAATAATCTTGATATAAAACAAAACGAGTAAATAGAAAATGATAATTCATTGGTCCCATCCAAGTTTTGAGGCCGATGGTATCTTTTGCGTGCCGCCAATCTTGAAAACAAATTTGAATAACAGGTTGGTCTAAAAAGATAAAAGCCTTTTTTTTTTCCAGGAACGGATAGGATTTAAAGATGGAGAAAACGCCAACAATGAATAAGACCCATGTCTATCTTCCTTTGAAAAGTCCGGCTCATTTTATATGACCTATATTATTTTACGAACAAGTCTTCTTCTAATGGTGGACACGTTGCTATTGTCACATTGCAAAACCATACGTAACGAGGTAAGTGATAATGACGCGCCGAACCATACAAGCACAGTAACATACTATATAGATGACATAATTTGTGATTGTGGTTATAGAGTTTGGAAAGTAGGAGAAAGAAATGGAGAGGATGAAAGGAGATAAAAGATGGTCTCTTCAAGGAATGACTGCTTTGGTTACTGGTGGAACCAAAGGAATTGGGTCTCACTCTTTCTAACATCAAATGATTTTGCTTTGATTTGATTATTTTTGGTATATATCTCTGAACTTTATTGTGATCAGGCATGCTATTGTGGAGGAACTGGTAGGCTTTGGAGCAACTGTTCACACCTGTTCACGCCATGAAACTGAACTCAACCAAGTGCTGCATGAGTGGAACCAGTTGGGATATAAAGTTACTGGATCAGTTTGCGATGTCTCGGTGCGAGCCCAAAGAGAGAAACTGATGGAAGAGACCTCATCACTGTTCAATGGGAAGCTTAACATCTTGGTAAGTTTCCACTTACACTCAAATAACTTTTTATTTTATTTTATTTATTTATTTATTTTGGCCTAAAACAACAAATTAAGTATGGATTTTATCTAGAATTGTGCATCTACCATGCATTACCCCACTTTATGGGATTGACACCCTTTGACAAAAAAAATAGAACAATAATAGTTATTTCTTATGTTTTTTTACACTCTATATGCCCGATAGTTCTACGGCATCGGGGTGCCGTGAGATCTCATATCCCACAGCAAGGAATTGCCGCGAGATCGCACAATCTATAGCATCGGGTTACCACGATATTCCATATCCCACGGTAAGGAGTTGCCGCAGAGGATTTTTTTGTTTTTTTTTTTTGTTTCACTTCAAATTTTGCGTATTAAACACACAATCTATGGATATTTTATTTTCTTCTTTAGAGTTTTTTTATATACTCCAAGAACAACATCAAAACCATGAAAAAAAAATATACAGTCGAGGTATAGTTTTGCTATCTCGCGGCAAATTTTTTCATACACTATAAGAAAAATTTGTAATCAAATTAATGAAGAAGAGTTTTGATAATTAACACAAACAAATACTCCATTTTATATAACATAACCATCTCGCGGCAACTGACTTTTTTTACGGTGACTATTAAAAAAATTTAAAACAGAAAAGAACCTACGGCAACAACCTTCCGTGGATTTGACATCTCACGACAATTTCTTATTGTGGGCATTACCTTTTCGCGGCAACTTCTTGCCGTAGGTGATTTATTTTTTATTATTTTTTTTCAAATTTGAATTGTTACGTGCACTTGTCGTTAAAGTTCACAAGATTGAGCAATGAACGAGGTTTTAGATACCACAAGTTGAGCGCCAAACTTTTCTTATTTTCTTATTTTGTATTTTTTTATTTAATTATTTTTATGTGTAAAGAACTAGATAGAAGAGGGGTGTTTGTTTGATAAAAAAAAATGGAGAGGCATACAACAATTTATATGATTAATGTAGGGGTGCCACTACTTTGGAATTGGTCAAAGAGGTGTCAATCCTATTAATTGGAGTGTAAATACCGCCATATATATAAGAAAGAGGAATGTATAAATAATAGAATATGAGGTTCAACACAAGTCTAACAACTATCAACTGGTAGTAACACTAACCATTGAAACGAAAACACGAAATAGAACAAAAAGGTTTTTTCATCTTTGTGCAAATTGTAAACCTAAAATAATAAGGGGTCCTATTACTGCAGGACCCCCACAAAAAAAAACATTATTACAAGTATGTCATTGGTTTCAAAAAATCTAAAAAAAATTATTACAAGTATGCTATTGGTCCCCAAAAAATTGAATTCGAAACCCTAAACTTAAACGACCAGGCTAGGTTGTTTGGACTAAGTCCCAAACGACTTGGCCATACCGTTTGGGACTTAGTCCAAATGACCGGCCGGTCGTTTGGACTAAGTCTAAACGACTTTACCACCGTTTGGGACTTAGTCCAACGACCACCACCACCAAGAGCCCAAAAAACAAAACTTTGAATTTTTTTTCAAAGTTCAAATCCCAAACGATATGGCCACATCGTTTTGAACTAAGTCCAAACGGTGTGACCATATTGTTGGAGACTTAGTCCAAACGGTGTGGCCATTTTTTATAAGTTCAAATCCCAAACGACATGGCCACATCATTTTGGACTCAGTCCAGACGGTGTGGTCATGTCGTTTGGGATTTGAATTTTGAAAAAAAATTCAAAGTTCTGTTTTTTGGGCTCTTGACCGTGTGTGGGTAGGGTCGTTTTGACTAAGTCCCAAACGTGTGGCCAAGTCGTTTGGGACTTAGTCCAAACGACCTAGCCGGGTCGTTTAAGTTTAGGGTTTCAAATTCAATTTTTTGGGAATCAATGGCATACTTGTAATAATTGTTTTTTTTTTGGATTTTTTGAAACCAATAACACACTTGTAATAATCGTTTTTTTTTTTTGAGTCCGCCCAACACAAATTGGGGTCCGGCAGTAACAAATACCAATAATAAGTGAGGTGTGGTGTGGGACTTCCCAATTGTTCACCCTATAGACCGGTTTTCCATGAAATGCAAATAGGTCATTGTTAGCTAAAGATGCTCCATAATTCCGCTACTATGTTCACATCTTTGAAATTTGCAGTCTGCCAAATAGGTTTTGTCCAAAAGAAGCGCTATCCACATTTTTCTTTATCCCTCTTTGTTCAAGTAGGCTCCAATAGCAACTTTGGATTCTAATTGCAGGCTGAGGACTAGCAGACATGCAGCCCCCAAATTATTGAGTATTGTGTTTTCTCTATCACATCATAACAATGCCCTTTAGATGGTCTAAATAAAGCCATTTGTATATCTTTTTCTAACCTTCTTCTAACATCTATCGAGTTTCGGTACTCATAGAAAACTCCATTTTTGTGCTTCCAACAAGATCGCCATGGTACTCACCACACAAGCATTTCACAATTGTCTTATTAAGCGACTTCGATCTACCGGCCACTTTGTTTCTAGCTTCCACCTAACAATTCCAAAGAATATGATCTAAATCTTCTTCCTCCATTACAACCAGTGACATCAAGCATCCATCCACACATGTTAAAATCTACAATTTCCATCTACACTCGCTGTAACCAGTATAAGTTGCATGATGAATAAAATGTACAATATCCTGAATTTATGATTTTATTTCGCAAACAAACCACATAGCTGCTTGACATTAATTTGAAAATATGGACAAGAAATCAACTCCTTCCGCACAAAATCCCTGTTAGACCAAGTTAAAACGAGTAAGGGTTTTTTTAACCAAATTCATGTTGAAAATGTAGAGAAAAGAATTTCAATGAACAAAACATAATATTTGTAGCCAAAATGTAAAACAGTAGGAGATTGACAAACATCAAAGTGGACAAGAGTAAAAGGTGTAACAGTTCTTATATCTATAGATATTTTAAACTAGATGTGTGTGGATTTACCCATAGTGCACCCTTTACAGAAATTCTGCGTGTACTTAAACTCATGTGACAATAATTTATTTGTCCCTAAGAAAGACATAACTTTGCTAGACAGGTGTCCTAACCTATTATGTCATAGTGACAAAGATTGACGAGATGTATGTAAAGTTTGGACTCGAGGTGGAAGCAAAGGTAGTTTGTAGAGACTATCTTTGCATTGTCCTTAAAAGAGGAGACAACCATTAGATTTATCAAAGACATAAAAGTGGTGAGAATCAAATGCACACAATACATTATTATCATGACAAAACTGAGCAATAGATAATAAGTTTTTGCACATAGAAGGAATAACATAAACATTGATGCTGGTGAATATATACTGGGTTGCCAGTCATATGAGTAGAGGCACATGTACCCAAGTAGTAATCATGATCATAGGATTGTTGCGGAGTATATATATCTAGACCGATTACCATAGAAATAAGCCTGATGATCATAAGAATGTTGTGGCATATAACCAGACGGGCTTCCAGAAAAATAAGCCTGCTAAGGTACATGTGGAGTTATCTGTAAACCAACAAAATGAGGCAACTTGGGACAAGTGGTAGCAAGATGCCCAATGCCATAACACAGCTGACAATATCCAATAGTAGGAGACACTCTGAGAAGGCCAGGTGCAACTAAGCAATGCTGGGGACGGCCTATATAATTCTGAGACATAAACAAGACTATCTCCGGATGATATACCAAAGAATTTGTACGCCTTAGAGATCGACTAGTGGAGCGCCTTAGAACATCTTTAATGGTGAGACCAAATGAATATCAAACACCAAATTCTTAAAAATTTGGTAAAAGTCATCTTCAGTGGTGAGACCAAACCAAAAAAGCATAAAAAAAAATACCAAACCAAACAACAATTTGGTGTTTGTTTTGATGTTGTATCAAACGTACGATGCGGTGTTCAATAAGCCGCGCAGTTTTTCAAATACCGCGTGGGCCTGTGGGATGTGGGCTTTTTTGGCGCGGCTCTCAGAAAGCAGTGTGGGCTTCGAAACGTGGGCTTTGGACTAAACTATACGACGCGATGTTTCAAAAGTCGTGCGGTGTTTGAAATACCGCGGGTGCTTTGGGCTAAACTGTGGGCTTTCTGGTGTGGTGTTTCAAAAGCTACATTGGCTATTCTGACGCGATTTATCTAAAGCAGTGTAGTTTGGTGTTGAATTTTTTATGTTTGGGCTGAAGTTATTTGGTATTTATTTGGTCAAAAAAAAATTGGTGTTTTTCAAGTCTTACCATTAAAGATTTTAATGTTCTTAGACATCAAAAGAGGTCAACGCCTTGCCGTAGAATTCCACCGTCGAAAATTTTCGAAAAATAACAACTAGGATTTGTTGCGCATAATACTTGTGAGTCCAAAAACCAATGCACTGAATACCAAGTATCATATAACTTTGATAGGGACAAAATTAAAAGTAACACTAAGCAAGAAGTGACCACGTACGTGCAGGCAACAAAAATGACTTTTGTTTTCACAACAAAAAAACAAGTAATCAATATTCTTTCGTAAACAATGATTGAACATCAATGATTGTATCATAGAAAGTGAAATATGGTCCCACAATTGATGAATGCTTATTGTGATTACACAGTTGTGAATAGCCATATTCAACTGTTTTGCGTTTCTAAAGCAATAGAAAGAAAACCAAGTCGAAAGATAGCACAACCAAATTTGTAGCTAGGTCTGGGATCTTGTAAGAGAACATATTAGTCAAAATAAATTACTTTATCTGAAAGAGAGGAGGAAAAGAAATCAAGCAGCCAAATAATGAAAGTGGTCGGGAAGAACTAGCCGCAAAAAGAACATATTAGTCAAAAGAAGAGTCTATGGTTTGATAGAATCGAACATTTACTAATATCATGTAGAGAAAAGAATTTCAGTGAACAAAATATAATATTTGTAGCCAGAATGTGAAACAGTAGGAGATTGTCAACCATCAGAGTGGACAAGAGTAAAAAGTGTAACAGCCTTTATATCGTTAGATATTTTAAACTAGAGGTGTGTAGATTTACCCATAGATAACCCCTCCCTTCCCTGCCCGTTTGTTGGTTGCTAGGCCGCTAGATAGGGTACTACGTAAAAGGTGATATTATGTCCTTTTTCTGCCCAGTTAAAAATGTCTGTTACCAACAAGAGTAACTAGATAACAAAGAATCAAGAGAAAAAACTTGTTTTCTTAAATACAAACTAACAAATAATAATTACTAATGGTGAGAGAAAAAATTGTTTAATTCAGTCAATGGTTTGAAAATGTGATTACACACCCTATTTATATGTTGCTTTTGCAACATCCCCATTAATGTTTAACTCCTACATTAATGCAACACTTATTAAATCTAAGAAAACATATGGTCTCCAACCACACACAAGTGAACCGCAGCTGAAAAGAATATGGCTTATTAACTTCTAACATCCCCCTTAAGCTAGACTTGTTTCAGTCCCATCAATGTCTTCATTTTCACGAATAGATCCTTCTTAGTGGCTTTGTGAATAAATCTGCCATTTGATCTTGAGATTTGCAGTGTACAACTTCAACTTCACCTTCTTTGACCAACTCACGAATGAAGTGATATTTGATCTTTATGTGCTTACTTTTTGCATGAAATATTGGATTCTTGGAAAAGGAATTGAAATAGCAGCTTTGTTGTCACACAACATTTTTGTAGCTTATGCTTGCTTCAGGTTCAATTCCTCCAAAATCCATCTCAGCCACCTAGCTTGACAACCGGCAGAAGCAAGAGCAATATACTCAGACTCGGTTGTAGAGAGAGCCACAATGTCACAGCCCGAATTTCTAAACAATAACAAAGTGAATATTTGAAATATAAATATCTCAAACATCACTAGGTTCACTTGTTTAAAAACCCAGACTATAACGGAGGATACTACACATACAAACCCTAATAGCCATGTCCTAAAAGAAACAACTTAAAATAACATAATCCCGATAATTATCTGCAACTTCTTTATTAAGATAACATCCTTCCAAATAAAATATCAAACAAACTCTCAGAATAAAATTCTTCACTACCATGTTCTCATGCCATGAAAAAGATAAACTATTTTATTACATTCTTCCAATAAAGAATCAGACCTAAAAGAAAACTAACGAACTGCTCCAGGCACGGATCCCAATCACATGCCGCGGTTCCACTGCCTTCCACCTATGTTCCCAAGAACACACCCACGCTAAAAAACAAAACAAAGCAAACATGGGTCGACAAATTGAATTTGCTTTGGTATGAGTAGACTAAACACATATAAACATTTCAAATTCTTACTTATCCCACTAACACTTTAAATCTATCATAACCTAATCATTCTCAGCTTGGAAGACAAGTAGTTCCGTCATCTCAAACGGCATAGTTTCTTCCCAAGCAAAACTTTCATTTTATTAAATTCCATCTTATTAACTCATTCTAATAACTCGTTTTAATATCTAAATAATTGAATTACAACTTACCGATATCCGCTGCTGTATAAGGGTAGGACCGCGTCCCTGCACAAAATATTATTAAGTCCTACCCTCCTGCAAAAGAAAGTTAGAACTTGTATATAACATATGTACATATCCTATATGTATTCAAAAGTAAGCCCAAACACACTCGCATAATCAAATAAATTTCTCTTATCACTTAATCAATTACTTTTCTTATACACCCACCCTTTAGTACCTACTCCACGATTTGCACTCCACACATTTGCCAAATCACACATTCCTGTGTGCCTCTCTTCCACCGAATACCACAATATCATAGCCATCTCTGGGCTTTCATACACATATTTCACACCTCTTTGGGCAAAAAACTCGGTCATTCATGGCACATTCAATGAATACCTTAGGTCATTCCCGCACATTCAAGGAATACCTATCATATCACTAACGAGCCATTCATGGCACATTCAATGAACATGCAGGTCATTCCTCGCCACATTCAAGGAAGACCCAATCCTACATTCCCGCATATTTCAAGGAATACAACTAACCCAAGCAAGAAATACCTTAGTTCCTCTTTAGGGCGATCAACTACAATTTGGTCATTCATGACACATTCAATGAATACCCTTATATAACACTAACGGGCCATTTATGGCACATTCAATAAATGCCCACCTACATATGACTTCATCACCATAAACTCAATTCTAAAACTTGAGTGGAGAGTTCTAAAAGGGTCGCGGTAAGTTTTGTTTACGCATTATTGTATTTTTATTGTATATATTATTTCGAACGTAGGAATATCTTGATTCAATTAATTTTGGTTTACGCGTTATTAATTTCATGAATGTATAAGTGTCATAACGTTGTGTATCATCGCAAAAGACCAAAAATCACAAAGCAGTAAATACACGTACACAAGTATATTTATAAAGGTCCTAGCCTAAGGTCAAACACGTTAATAGTCCTAGACTTATCCTATTAGACCGAATCATAATTTTAGGAAAAAGTCAAATTTTTTGGGTCAACTGGTCAAAGTCAACCCTGGTCAAAGTCAATAGTCAACTCTGGTCAAAGTCAACAGTCAACTCTGGTCAACCCGGCCTAAACTCCAAAAGCCCAAATCCTAAGGCCCATAGTCTAATCTTAAAGTCAAAATGTTAAAATCCAAAATAAAAATATTAGCCCACGATTTTGGCCCAAGCCCAAAATCGTTTTTGGCTACTGTTCATCTCCTTCCTCTCCAATTTCAACCAACCACCACCGACCACCACACAGCCACCACCGGCCACCCCTAATTAAAACAAACCCAGCGGTTTGGTTCAGGGAGAAAAACCCTAACTACCCATATCAACAATTCACCATTTACATATATCAAGAAATTCGACCGAAGCCCATTAAAGGTTTTTTTTTTTTCAAGCTTCAATTGTCAAATTTCCAACACCCAATCCACCACCAACAATCCCCCTCAACCCAACAACATAACCTCACAACAAAACAATCAAACCCGACAACAGTTAAGCAACAACATACACAAAACGGTTATGTTCTTGCTTGAACGCCATTAATGGCTGTTCAAGCTTCACAGCACTTCCCCTCATCTGAAACAACCACCTCTACTTCACCACGCCCAGTCCAAACATCATCAATAACATTCAAGTTAACAAATTAACAATTCCACAAAACAAATAAAAACCATACAAAAAAACAAGGAACGGTTTGGTGCTGCTGATGGCGACGCCATTAGCCACCGGTGTCCAGACTTCGGCAGTTTAAATGCCAAAAGTCGTCCTATTTGATCTACTGCAGGGGTTCAAAATGGTGGCTAACCATTTACAAAGTTGACAAAAATTGAAATTTGAGAAAAACGGCATTACTAGTATGTTTAAATCGAAACCAATAAAAATATAATATAGTATGGCTACTCACTGTTCAAATCGAATGTTCTAAACGACTCCCGAAATCGAAACCCCGTTGCCTAATCGTCAATAAAAAGCGATAATCTTCCTCGTTCAAAACCCCTTTTTTTCTCTCAGTAAAACTCTCACTTTTTTTCTAAAACTCTCGTTTTGTTTTTCTCGAAAAAAAACTCTACGTGAGAAACCCCTATTTTTTTTAGTTTTTTCAAACCTCTCCGAAAAACAAGGGTTTTAAACCTATCTACTTACTGACGGGCTTTTATCCTAACAACTAGATATCCTATTTCTGTTTTCTATTTACATTATTATTATTATTACTATTAATATTATTATAGGAAATGCAATAAAAAGACGGGGTGTTATACACAACTTGTTGCTTCTTTGAAGACCACGAAACAACACTAGATCCGATGTTAAATACATACCCGGATGTGCTCTTGCAATCATTAACATTTCCAGCCCAATCATTGTCACTATATCCAACCAACTTTGGATTTTCAACACTGAAATAATAGAGACCATGATTTAATGTCCCTTTCACATATCTCAAAATTCTTTTTCCAAGCTCCCAATGAACATCTCTATGGGCCTCCATGAATCGGCTAAGAAAGCTTACCGAATATGTGAGATTTTGTCTGGTTGTGGTCAGATACACAAGACCTCCGACAAGACTTTGATAAAGTTTTGGATTCACCATTAATTTTCCATCACTTTTACTCAACTTCAAACCAACTTCCATTGGAGTGCTGATTGGTGTAGCATCCTCCATTCTAAACCTTTCCAACAATTCCTTTGTATATTTCTTCTGAGAAACAACAATACCATCTTCCTTCTGTTCTACTTCAATTCTAAGAAAGAAATGAGGTAAACCCAAGTTTGTCATCTCAAACGTTTGCATCATGCACCTTTTGAAACCTTGAAACATCCGCACACCATCGCCAATGAAAATCAAATCATCAACATATATGCTTGCAATGAGAATCTCACCCTATGAATTCTTCTTGGTGTAAAGAGTGTGTGTTCATATGGGCATTTCAGCATTTGAGAAACCCATTATCCTGTAAGTACTTGTCAATTTCACTATACCAAGACCTCAGTGCTTGTTTTAGTCTGTACAAGGCTTTTTTCAATCGATCTGTAAAATGCTGACTTCACATCCATCTGATAGACTTTCCACTGATTCTGAGCAACTAGTGCTAACACCATGCGGATCATGTCAAAACGTGCAACGGGGGCAAAGACTTCATTGTAGTAAATTCATTGCTTCTGCCTGTAGCCCTTGGCTACCAATCGAGCTTTGTACTTTTCAACACTGCCATCCGCATTCAACTTGGTCTTGTAGACCCACTTCACGCTAATGCTCTTCTTGTGTTTTGGAAGTTCAACTAAGTCCCAAGTCTTATTTTTCTCAATGGACTCAATCTCTTAGTCCATAGCCTTAATCCTACTTTCATCTTTTCTAGCCTCCTCAAAAGTAATTGGATTGGTATATCTACGAATAAAGCAAAGTTCATACCACCATAAGTAATCTTAATGTATTCACTTGATGGATTACCTCTGGGACGGCTGATATGGACAGTTAGTCTTCCTTGGCATATTTTCTTCTCCATGCTCTTCTATATTCTCAGGGTTCTCATCACCTGATGACGCTGGAGATAATGGAGGTGAAGATGGAGGATTTGTAAATGGTTGAGGAATCATAGCTTATCTTTTCTTTTCTGGCTCCACATCGAGCAAAATTGCATTATGTTTTTCACCTTCCTTCTAGCTCCGATCCATGATTCTTCTTCACTGAATGTCACATCTTGACTAATAATGACTTTGTTTCTCAATGGTTGAATAACTTGTATGTTGTGGCCTTCTCACTGTATCCAACTAGGATGCATTTATTTGACTTGTCATCCAACTTCTTTTTTATCTCATTTGGAATGTGAGAGTAGGTAATAATGTTGCCAAATATTCTCAAGTGGCTAACACATGGCTTTAAACCACTCCAAGCTTCTTGTGAAGCCATGTCTTGAATGTTTTTTGATGGGGCGTGATTCAAAAGATAGACAACACATGCAACAGCTTCAGCCCAAAACTTATTAGGCATCCTCTTGGCTTTTAACATACTCCTAGCCAGTTCTATAATCGTCGTGTTTTTCTGTTCCGCCACTCACCTTTGACGATGTAGCAACTAAGATTCTTTCGCAAATAGCTTCATCCACAGCTTGGTAGATAAAGAACAACTCCTTTTAGTCTTTCTTTCAACTCGGTGAGTTATTCTGTAGTGAGATTTGCTTGACTCTCTGGCTCTACAAAACCAGACTCGGCAATTTCCCACAAATCTTGAGGCACATACAAGACCTTCATTTGTATGCTCCATGCACTGACTTTAGTTCTTCCCACTAAACTCTGGGAGTTAGGGTTGTAACATATTGTTGTTGGAATCAGCCATGGATCTTAATAAAACTCCGATACCATTATGTTACCAACAAGAGTAACTAGACAACAAATGATCAAGAGAAAAAACTTGTTCTCTTAAATTCAAACTAACAAATAATAATTACTAATGGTGAAAGAAAGAATTATTTAGTTCATTCGATGATTTGAAAATGTGATTACTGAAGAGAACGTGTCTTTGTAGTCTGTTTGAATAAGTCCTAGTCTTTAGGATAGTTGAGTAGTGTTTCCTGATTTGTCTCATTCTGTTAAGATTGTAACAGGTTATTTATAAGCCTAAGATTCTTTAATAACAAGTAGGTCATTACCAGAACTGTTAACTACTACTTGAACATTTGTTCTTAACATTGTGGTATCGGAGCCACTATTGGGCATCACAAAATCAAAGCAGCAGAGTCTTTGACATAAATCAAAGCAGCAGAGTCTTTGACGTTCTTGCAGTAGCAGAGAAGATGACTACCGAAGGGAGTTTTATGCAGCCATCCATTCCTCGCTTTGATGGTCACTATGACCATTGAAGCATGTTGATGGAGAATTTCCTACGATCTAAGGAATTATGGAGGCTGGTGGAGACTGGCTATGAGGAGCCAAAGAAATGGATCTGTCGCGCATGACACCACGAAAGAAGGGACTAGAAGAATTGAAACTCAAAGATCTGAAAGTGAAAAACTTTCTCTTTCAGGCTATAGATCGGACGATATTGGAGACCATTCTTGTGAAGACAACTTCCAAACATATTTGGGAGTCTATGAAAAAGAAGTATGAAGGGAGTGCTAGGGTCAAGAGGTCACATCTTCAAGCTCTCTGTAGAGAGTTTGAAATCCTTGAGATGAAGACTGGAGAAGGAGTCTCTGAGTATTTTTCAAGAGTTTTGTCAGTGGCCAACAAGATGAGAACATATGGGGAGCAAATGCAAGATGTCACAGTAGTAGAGAAAATTCTCAGATCACTGAATGAGAAGTTCAATTATATTGTTTGCTCGATTGAGGAGTCCAAAGACATCGATCACCTTTCCATTGATGAGCTGCAGAGTTCTCTAATTGTTCATGAACAAAAATTCCAGCGACATACAGGAGAAGAACAAGCACTCAAAATCAGTTATGACGATAAATTTGGTGCAAGAGGACGGGGTCGAGGTGTGTACAGAGGAAGCGGAAGTAGTAGACGCCAGCCCTACAACAAAGCAACAATCTACAACAAAGCAACAGTGGAATGCTTTAAATGCCACAAGCTTGGACACTTTCAATCTGAATGTCCAAGCTGGGCTAGCTGAACTAGGAGAAGAAGAAGAGATGTTGCTCATGTCATATGTGGGGATGAACGGTGCTCGAAAGGGAGATGTCTGGTTCTTAGACTCTGGCTGTAGCAACCACATGTGTGGTGACAAGAGTTCATTCACTGACCTGAATGAGGACTTCAGGCAAACGGTAAAACTGGGAAATAACACAAAGATGGATGTGTTAGGAAAAGGCAGTGTGAGATTGAAAGTAAGTGGGTTTACACATGTTGTTAGTGAAGTATTTTTTGTGCCTGAACTAAAGAACAATCTATTGAGCATTGGTCAACTACAAGAAAAAGGGTTGGCGATTCTCATCCAACATGGAATACTCAAGATTTATCATCCAGAGAAAGGACTCATAATACAGGCCGAGATGTCAGCAAATCGGATGTTTGTATTGCTGGACAAATCACTATCACAAAAGCCAGCTTGCTTCTACATCTCCACACAGGATATGGCACACTTATGGGATTGTCATTAAGGACATTTAAGCTACAAGGGGTTGAGGACTCTTCAGTTTAAGAAGATGGTGCATGGGTTATCTCAGTTCAGGACTCCAACAACAGTGTGTACAAACTGCATGATTGGAAAACAACACAGAGATCCAATCCCAAAGAAGAGCATTTGGAGGGCCACAGAAAAGCTCCAGCTTGTTCATGCAGATCTTTGCGGACCCATCTCTCCCATCTCTAACAGTAAGAAGAGGTACATCATATGCTTCATTGATGACTTTACTAGAAAAGCATGGACTTATTTTTTAGTAGAAAAATATGATGCATTATGTTCAAACGTTTTAAGAGTTGTGTTGAGAAAAAAGTAGGAGGATATATTAAATGTTTGAGAATAGATCGAGGAGGAAAGTTCACATCACTTGAGTTCAATGAATTCTGCACAGAGCATGGCATCAAGAGGCAATTGACTGCAGCGTATACTCCATAGCAGAACGGCGTAGCGGAAAGAAAAAATTGAACTGTGATGAACATGGTTCGATGCATGTTTTCTGAAAGAAGGATTCCGAAGACTTTCTGGCCGGAGGCGGTGAACTGGACAATACATGTTTTGAATAGAAGTCCTACATCGGTTGTGAAGAATCAAACACCTGAGGAAGCATGGAGTGGAAGTAGACCCTCAGTTGAGTACTTTAGAGTTTTCGGATGTGTGGCGCATGTGCATGTTCATGATGTGAGAAGAAAAAAGCTAGATGCAAAGAGCATTGCTTGTGTGCTGTTGGGAGTAAGTGAAGAGTCTAAGGCATATAGACTCTATGATCCAGTTGCAAGGAAGATTGTAGTTAGCAGAGATGTCGTGTTTGAGGAAAATAAGTCTTGGAGCTGGAATAGCAGTTATGAAAATAAGTAATGAGGCAGTGAACGCAGGGAATGAGGGAGCAGTGAATGAAGGAGAAGAAGAAGTCACTGAACTGGTTGGTAGTCCTCAAAATGGTGAAAATGGAAGCGATTCATCTAGTTCTGAAGAAGGAAGAAATGTTGCAAATAGAGGCGATTCATCTAGTTCTGAAGAAGGAAGACACAAAGGGCCTCCGGGGTGGATGAGAGATTATGTAACTAGGGAAGGACTTTCGGAGGAGTCGGAAGAAGAAGATGCAAATGTCCATTCGGCTCTATTTGCAACAGCAGATCCAGTGTATTTTGAGGAAGCGGTGAAGCATGACAAATGGAGGATAGCTATGGACATGGAGATACAGGCTATAGAGAGGAACAACACATGGGAAATCACTAATCTTCCTAAAGGTGCAAAGAAAATTGGAGTGAAGTGGGTTTATAAAACCAAACTCAAGGAGAATGGAGAAGTGGACAAGTTGAAGGCTCGTCTGGTAGCAAAGGGGTATGTGCAACAACAAGGGATAGATTACACAGAAGTATTTGCGCCAGTTGCGCGAATGGACACAGTGAGAATGATTGTGGCTTTAGCAGCTCAAAAAGGGTGGTATCTCTATCAACTTGATGTCAAATCTGCCTTCTTGCATGGGGAACTTAATGAAGAAGTGTATGTGGAACAGCCGAAGGGTTATGCGCTAGAGAATAGTCCTCAGAAAGTCTACAGGTTGAAGAAAGCTCTATATGGACTGAAACAATCTCCACGAGCTTGGTTCAATCGTATTGAAGCACATTTCATAAGCGAAGGGTTCGAGAAGTGTTATAGTGAGCATAGTTTGTTCATTAAAACAAATAAAGGAGGTAAGATTCTCATTGTCAGTTTATATGTTGATGATTTAATATTTACTGGCAATGATGAATTGATGTTTGCTGAGTTTAAGAATTCCATGTTGAGGGAGTTTGACATGATTGATTTGGGGAGAATGCGGTTTTTTCTGGGCATAGAAGTTTTGCAGAGGTCAGATGGGATCTATATTTGTCAGAGGAAGTATGCTTTGGAGGTGTTGAAGAGGTTTAGGATGGAGGACAGCAACTCAGTTCATAATCATATTGTTCCAGGTTGTAAGCTTTTTAAAGATGAGAATGAGGTTTGTGTGGATGAGACTTTGTTTAAGCAAATGGTGGGATGTCTCATGTACTTAACAGCTACAATGCCAGATTTGATGTTTGTAGTAAGCTTGATTTGCAGGTACATGGCCAAACCAACTGAGTTGCATGGGATGGCAGCCAAGAGGATACTGCGATACTTAAAAGGAACTATTGACCTTGGAGTTTTCTACAAAAAGGGAGGGTGTGAAGGTCTGATTGGATTTGCAGATAGTGACTATGCAGGAGATATAGAAGACAGGAAAAGTACATCAGGTTATGTTTTCATGTTGGGATCTGGGGCTGTTGCATGGTCCTCCAGAAAGCAACCTATAGTCACACTTTCAACCACAGAAGCAGAGTTCGTGGCTGCAGCTGCTTGTGCTAGTCAAGCTGTTTGGGTGAAGAGAATAATTGAGAAGTTGAGTCTGGAAGAAAGTAAGTGTACTACAATTATTTGTGATAACAGTTCCACAATTAAGTTGTCAAAAAATCCTGTGCTACATGGTCCCAGCAAGCACATTGATGTGCGTTTTCATTTTCTTCATAATCTCACACGTGAAGGAGCAGTCAAGTTGGTTTATTGTAAAACACATGATCAGCTGGCAGATGTGATGACAAAGCCCCTCACAGTGGATGCATTTCAGAGGTTTCGAACACGGTGGGAGTCTGTCAAGTTCCTGAATTAAACTAGTTGAAGTTGGTAACTAGTTTAAGGGAGGGAATGAAGATAACGTGTCTTTGTAGTCTGTTTGAATAAGTCCTAGTCTTTAGGATAGTTGAGTAGTGTTTCCTGATTTGTCTCATTCTGTTAAGATTGTAACAGGTTATTTATAAGCCTAAGATTCTTTAATAACAAGTAAGTCATTACCAGAACTGTTAACTACTACTTGAACATTTGTTCTTAACAATTACACACCCTATTTATATGTTGCTATTGCAACATCCCCATTAATGTTTAACTCCTACATTAATGCAACACTTAATAAATCTAAGAAAATATATGGTCTTTAACCACACACAACTGAACCGTATCATTACTGAAAAGAATCTGACTTATTAATTAACATCTAACAATGCCTAACATGTCAGCTTCACCCATATGTGATCTGTTATCCATTCTATACGTCGTTAATGACCCTATTTAAAATTGCCATTGTTATATGACTACCAATTGTCATTTCATGACATTTAACTCTAGATAATATAAGCACATTATTAGTGATCAAAGAGTTCAGAGTTTCATCCTAGTATTTATGTACTAACTAAGTATTAATTTATGTAGTAACTAACTAATACTTTCTTTTGGCTGGATGTAGGTGAACAATGTAGGAACAAACATTGCGAAACCAACCAATGAATACACTGCCGAGGATATTTCATTTGTGATGACCACAAACTTTGAATCTTGTTACCATTTTTGCCAACTTGCTCATCCACTATTAAAAGAATCTAGCGAAGGAAGCATTGTTTTCATCTCCTCAATTGCCGGTATATCTGGCTTTGATTCAGGTGTAATATATGCTGCGAGTAAAGGTACATATACATTCCTAGAACATAAGAAGTTTTAGAGAACTTCTTAGATAAAATCTTTACTTTTCCTCTTCAAAATGTTGTATTTATTAAAAAAATACTCTGTTTAGAGAATTATATTTTGTTGGAGTAACTTACAGATACTATTGGAACGAGGGTGTGAAAGTAAAGTTTTATTTGTGGTGTTCAGGAGCAATGAATCAAATAACAAAGAACTTGGCATGTGAATGGGCAAAAGATAATATTCGGACTAATTGTGTCGCACCTGGGTTTACACGGACCCCTCTAACTGAAAAGGTAAGGTTCTCTGCCATATACACAGACTTTGAATTATATTTCAATCGCTGAAATTGTCACTGAATTCAGATATATGTATATCAAATGCCTATATTGTAGTCCATAAAATTATTCCTATCACTCTTTGTTTTTATACATGCAAACTCCATAACTTTATTTTTTTAATACTTCAATTGCTTCCTAATAGTTCCATTTTCACGTAAAATTTTCTCATTCAGGGACTCCAGGATGAGAAATTGATCAAAGGCTTCGTGTCTCGTACTCCCTTAAGGCGAGTTGCAGAGCCTAATGAAATTTCACCGCTTGTAGCTTTTCTTTGCTTACCTGCAGCTTCGTATATTACAGGCCAAGTTATAAGCGTGGACGGAGGAATAACTGTTAATGGTTTTTACCCTACAGAACCTTAAATCTCCATTAGTATCCACACATGCAAATATATATATTTAGAACATGTATACCACACAAATAACCTATCTGAGTTTCTCTTAGCTCGTTCTGTTTTACCTATCTTGTACTTTTTATTTTCGTTTATTGCACTGTCATTAGAAAGATTTTTTTTTTTTTTTGCTAAAAGGTAATTGTGTACCTATAGCAAAATGAAAAAGTTACAGCTACATCAAGTGAATGACTCTTGTAGCTCCTCCAACGTTACAGAATTAAGCAAGAAATATGTAGTATAGGTAAGTGAAGTGTTGGTTCTCCACACTATATATAAAGTCTGGTCTATGAGGCCACCATTGTTGTTCTCTATTAGCTACAATTGCTCCTTTTCTTCCACATTTGTCTGCACCGAAATTAACTACTTCTCTCCATGTACGTACTGGTGAGAATGATGTTTGTTTTGTTCTTGAGTCTATTCCAATCTGCTTTGCATCGCCAATATACCTTTGCTGGCCTGGAAGGCTTGAATTGTAGCTTTCAAGTCAGATTCTACCACTATTCGAATCCCCCTCCCCAAACAAAAAAAAACTCAATAGCCTTTTTAACACCTTCAACAATTGCAACTGTTTCTGCAATATGGTTGGTTGTAATTCAAAGTCCACCTATGAGTGTTCCTATCACTTGACTTGTATGTATTCGAAGAATCATTCCTTAGCCAGCATCACCTGGATTTCCCCTAGTGTAACAATCTGTGTTCACCTTTAGAAAGCCTTGCGGAGGAGGAGAGGCTAGTTCCTGAGTTGTGTTGTTCATAGTTCCAGTTGATTGCTTGTAGTCTTCAAGCATTGCTTTTCTGACCTGTACTCTTACTATACATAATTGTCCTTGACCTGCAATTCTTTATACATTCTCTTGTTCCTTGATTTCCTGATGTGAACCAGACACGTAAAGGAGGCTGCAGACCAAATGTCTCTTGTTAAAGGGCTTCTCTTCTTGCAAGTTGTAAGGACATCATTCCTTTATTGAATTGTTTCCTGAATGTGTAGTGGAAACTCTGTGTTAGGTATTCCCATTGCCTTAGCTTTGTGCGAAGTTGCAGCCAAAGAGCAAGTGTTGTTGAGTCTCTTCATGTTGTTTGCACATGCAACAAAATGGATGCCAAGCTGAATTTCCTTGCGATTAGCTTATCATCAGTATGCATCACCCTTCGAAATAGTTTCCATCCGATTCTCTGTATGCTAGGGTGCAGTTTGTCCTTCCATAAGAATGAATGCCAATTCACTTTTGTCTCCTTCTTTCTTGTTGTTGATTCATATGCAATGGAGACTGTAAAGTTCCCATCTGTGGTTGGCATCCAGATTTGGGTACCCTCTTGTGCAGCAGAGTCATGTTTTGGCAGTAAGTTCAAGTTCAATCCAGCTCCGCTCAAAATTTCAGTGAAGTCAGCAGTGAAATAACCCCAATGATCATCTCTCTCTCTTTTTTTGATAATACCCAATGATCATCTCTCTGATACATTCATTCAGGATAGGGTAGAGTAGTTGCACCTTTCCAGTTTATTCTTCCAGATGCTAATGTCCTTGCGTGTGCCAATGGCCCAACTTGTATGCAATGTTGTCTTAGAAAGAAGTAATTAATGTTGTCTTTTGGACTAAATGTCTCACAAAACCTATTTCTCAAAACAAATACAACAATCCACATACACTCTGATTTCGCAAATGTCATTGTCCCCAAAATAAATATAAGAATCCATATAGACGCTGACTTCACAAATGACAAATTAAATATGATATATTTGCCACAAGGTTCTTACGCAAGTTGCGCAATAATATATAGGGACATAGGGTGATGGCACAATAAGAAGTCAAACCAACTCAAGTTTGATTCCTGTCAAACAAACGCACAACTGTATACTGTTTCTTGGAGATTGTCTGAAGGACATGTCATTTGATCATTAAGTTTCATGATAAATACCAAAAATTGTGTTTTAAATTTCGTAGAGACATTACATTTTAACTAATTATGTATTTAATAAATATAAATTAATTGTATTTTCATGTTTTCACAGGTTTCAACAGACAACGATAAAATACACACAAAATCTGTGTTTTAGCAAGAAATACAACCGAATAAAGCTTAAACTTGAAATCTTCAGTATCAATTCATTTAAAGCTCCAAACTGCCAGCAAAACTCATGGACTCAGAGAACCATGAAACAAGTTGAATAATCCAAACTTGAGTCCCTAAGCTAACTAAAGAAGAGATTTTTGGATAAAAAACTTGGTCAAACTGACCTAAATTAGCCCGAAAATCAAGAAAAAACTTCAAATAGCGATATCTTCCGTCTCCTAACTCTGATTCAAGCATTTGACTAGCTAAAATGATCAACGCAGAAAACTCTACGTAACGATATCTAGATTCTAAAAAATGGTCGTACAGTTTGGAATATGAAGATAAAGCCAAAGCTTGTTACTATTAAGTCCAAGCCCATTACTATTCCCTATAATATTCTCTGAAATATTATATTTTATTTGTAACCGTTAGATTTAGATTAAATGGATTAAATCTAGACCATCTAAAAAACTATAAATAGAAGGGTCTAGTTTTAGTTTTTCGGATGGAATGGTTAGCATTTCCATCAGTATGAATAGAGTAGTTTACTGCTTTCCTAGTGTAATGAAGAATTTAATTTCCAGTTTTTAATTAAAATGTTTTTAATTCTATTTTATTTTTTGTTAATTAGAATAACACTTTAGTTTCTGTGATCTCGGAGCAGAAACTCTGCCCGAATGAGAATTACCGTTAGGGAGGGTGTTTCGATAAATATAACGATTAGGAACCGAGTAAGTTCACCCAGAGATGGGGTTTTGAATCGATTCCACACGCTAATAACACTCGTTCAGAGATGAAGAGCCGTTATTAGGGATAAAAAATCGGAACTAACTCTTTTAACGGAGATATGATTCGCTCAAACGGATTTTCTATCTCCGTAATCAAAGTCTATTTTATTTTATTTCCATTATTTTCTCACCTAAATTTACTTTCACAAATTCACGTGATCATATTAATTTTGTTTATAAATAACGTTTTGCAATTTTATTGAAATGCGAACGAAATAACAAACTCGACCGTTGTTTTATAGACATTACACTTCACATTAGTGCTTATGTTATATTTCATCAATAAACTTCAATAAAAAACAAATTCTAGTGAAAACAATAACATACATCATCTCAAAATCATATAGATTGTAAAGAAATTGATTCTCATTAGTTGTGAAAAATGATTTACAAAGATACCTTACAAACTGAGAGCTGGATTTAACAAAATAAGTAAGTAACTAACTAACTGTAACAGAATTAGGGTCAGTTGTTACATTCCAAGTTTCCAACTAGTAATGACAAATACGTGACATACACAGTGTTTTAGAACGATCTAGAGATTGATATACTCTAATAATCGAACCTATGGGCTATGGCCTGCATATACTAAGATGTTTTTTTTTACTAATCACTACAATAATCATTTAACATATCGATCGATAGTGTAACAATTTGGACAAATGCCAAAATATTAATCACTTCTTATGAGAGGTTGGTGTAATGTGAGAGATTTTGTAGTATAAATAAAAATAAGGGTTAATGAGTATTACATCCCCAAAATAAAAATAAAAATTGGGTTGATCGTGTTTTTTTTGTGTATTTGGGTGGTGGCCGGGTCCCAATTGGCTCATCTAGTGGGGGGTAATACTTGTTAACCCTAAAAATAAACTTGATATGGACAAATGATAAGGACTTATAATAAGAGGAGTTGGTGTGTGTGACTTCTGAAAGTTGAAAACAAGAGAACTGAGGAGAGAACAGAGAAGAGATGGCCGCTTATTAGAATGACCGCGTTGGTCACCGGTGGAACTAAAGGAATTGGGTATCAGTGGCGGAGCTAGAAAATTGAGTGAGGGTGAGCCAACCCCGACCTACAAAGCATACTAAAAAAACAAAATAATAAAATTAAATTAAATTAAAAATCAATTTTTTACTAATTATTCATAATTCATAATTCTTATTTGAAATTATTATTTCACACAAAATGAAAAGAATCAAAACTGACTATCAGTGCAAATCTCTAGACCCATTAATGTTGTTATGTACTAATGTCCAGACTAATATGAATAATTTAAGTAGTTCTTGCATCTACATTTCTTAATTTTTTAATTCTCTCAGGTGGTTCTAGATATGATTAGGTTTTACTAATATCACATAAAGTGATGCAATAATTGTTGAAAGGGGGCTCTATTTTATTATATATAGAGATTATTCCAAGTTCTTCGAGAAATTATATAGGTACTGATTGGGTGGTCACGAACATAAATTTGGAACTTCAATCAAATCATCTCAAGAATTAGAGTTCAATCTTTCATTAGGTCCAGTATAGTGTATCCAATCAACTATCCATAGTGTGCATATGGAGTTGGCTTTAACTTGCCTTTGTGAGACCGAGAGTATTGTACAAGACTAGTCCGACTTAATGAGCTTAACAAAGGAAATCATTAAGTACTAACACATTTCAAAATATAAGAATGAAAAAGCTTAACCTAAACATTTATCATCTCACTAATGTCATTTAGATTTAAAGAGGCGGAGCATGAGCCAGTACCAGGTGAAAAGTCAGAAAACCTTTTAATTCGATCTTCCAGCCTTCTTTAGCCAGGTTGCCTTCTATAAATCAAAGGACTAAGAATTGACCAATAATCCAAGACTATATAAAACCTACCTGTAAAGACTCAAATTCTTGTTAAGGGTATTTTAGTAAATTACATAGCAAACCTAGGGACATTTAAGTAATTGGTCGGTCGGGTTTACATTTCAAACTTACGTAACTTAATGAAACTTAACTCAAACTCATAAGCCACGTTAGATAAGCAAATCATATGAGAAAAATTTGACAAAATATCGGTTAGCGGCTTTCTGCGTTCGAAACTGGCACAAGTTAACAGCTTACATGCATGAGTGGGTTATCGTTATAGCCTGCGGTGGGATAGAATGTAGGAGATTAAATTAAGTTGGATGGGCCGAAAAATAATTTCGACCGCTAAGTCAAATTAGTTAGTGGTTAGGAGTGAATTATACTTTAGGCCTAATTTAGACAATTGGGCTTGGGCCTTAATAACTAAAACATGTGAAGGAAAAAAAAAACAAAAAATCGCACGAAACAATATCACATCCAAATTTTTTCCCCAATTTCGCAACCACTAAAACCTAAGAAAGAGAAAATTCAAATTCACCAAATTTCATCAATCCAAACCCAAAATTCAAACACCCATCTCTTGTAAACACTAGATTCAAATGGGAAGATTCAAAAATTGATTTGAATTGCATCGTAATTCTGCGAAAGCCGAAAGATGAGTAATTTCGTTTCAAACAAATAGTTTAAATTCAATTTAGATGGAATTGGTTGTAGTTAATGAAAAATAATTGGAATGAGGTGTTTTAAATGTTGGCAGTAGCTAATTGGAGGGAGATATATTAGCGGATTGGTGGAGAAGAAAACTAAAGGAGCTACTCGTATTGATTTAGTAAGAATTATGGTTTACCCACTCCATTTTGAGCAGTTCATGTCGGGTTATAATTGTTTAAGAGTAGATTGAGTAATGAACGATTGATAAGGAGTACAACAGTAAATGTTACAAGAATTAATGTAAATGGAAGGGTGTGGAAATTGTTGTAGTTGTAATTTGGAAGAGATATGATTGGTGTTGACGTGAGGTACAGCGCTAGAAATGCCCTGTAGCTCTGTTAACTGTAGTTAGAGGAAAAATTTCCTAAAACCAAATTCGTAGCGTCGAGATTCTTCTCGACTTACGTTAGATAAGAATTCTCGTTCGTTCGATAACTTCTAATAGTCGACATATATGTATATGATGTTATAGGAGTCAAATAAGAGTGGATTCGGTTAAGCGGGCTCGATTCGGTTAAGTGGGCTTAAGGAGAACGGAACTTGCTAAAGTAGGAACCTACATACCAATATATAGTTCGCTTATTTTCATGCATGATTTGAGTTGTTTAAAATGATAAGAGATAGTTTGTGTATCAACCAGCATGTATATGTGATATTCATGTTTTACATTGTATTTCCTCGATATAAACTAAATATATGAATAGCTTTCGTGTGAAATGGTTTTGCGAAATCTGGATAGTGGGGATTTATTTTCTTTGTTGGTTTTGGGAAGGGTTCTCGTCTCTTGTCTCAGTAAGGAGATAGAGAGATGGATTTTGTAATGCGGGTAAGGATTACCCAGTTGTTTGTAACTATGTGTGAGGTTCTTGATTGTTTCACGGATGGTTCATTGTTATTTACGATGATTCGCCGTTTAGGAATCATCGGTTGTCATTTACTATGACTGGCTCGTTTGGGAGTCATAGGTTGCATTACTCGATTGTTGGAAATCCAGGAACTCACACATACAGAACCAACAGTTTTAAAAGAAAAACTAAATATGTAACTATAGTATTTGGAAATAATCGGTAATACGAGTATATATATTACTATGCTTATCACGAGGGGATTTAGAAAATAATTGATGAATTCCTATAAAGAAGGAATTGTTGTCGCATTTTCGGAGACGGCAGTTCGCTCTAGGATTCCAATTGTGATGTACACCTTTTGAGGTGGTGGGCCACCTTTAAAGGGATGCATTACAGGATGTAGTCCGGGAATTCCCTTTCTACTTTTCTAGATAACCATGCTTGTACATGTCACGCTGTATAGTGCTTAGCTTGTGTGAGGTTACATGTTACCTCGATGAGGTTTAGACGCGAGGAGTGAGAGTTTAGTCCACTCGGATGTGTGTCGATCCCTGAAAGTCTGCTAGTCGTCGAACGGTTGACTACCGTAGTTAGGTGACAAAGTATGGGCGTGGTCACAGGGCCCACCTGAGCCCTAAAAGCTTTGGGGATTTTGTGTGTACGAACACAACAACGACATTTCAGCTCCTGCCCGGTAAAATCGAAAACAACAACGGTGCATGGTTCACACTGGAAAGTACTGAACCGAGATTGCTGTGGATGGGCAATGAAAATACCGGTCGTAGCCCTCACCATTCTAATAGGATGCATCGGCCACAATAGTTGTATGATGTTTGTGAAAACTATATTTTGAATATTAACGAAGCATGTCGAAATAATTTATGCTAGTTAGTGATGTACTATATAGTCACGATATTTGGATATTATTATGGAAACCTGCATGTTTTAAATGTTTTACTATAAGTAGTCTATTTATTGGTTATGTGCGTTTCTACTGGGCATAGTTGTTTTGTTCATCTTACATTAATCTTTCAGCCGAGCCCCTTGCGGAGGAGACTTTCCCTACCACTGGGGATGATGGTTATGGAGATTTGGGGGGTTTCCTTTATGCTTGACGAGGGACAGAGTCGAGTGATTTTGGTTGTATAGAGAGAGACTAGTTTCTTTTGTTGTATATATAGAGAGCTAGGTCATTTTGATGTACTAAACGATGTATTGGAGTAATAGTTACACTCAATCATTTTGTGGATATGTATATATATCTTTCTGTTGTTTAGAAAGTAGGATTTATATGGAAATAGTTGTTGGAAGATTTTTTTTATGCGATGTCCAGGTTATGACAGGTTTTTCGTATATGAAATGTCGATTAAACAAAAGAGGCTCTGCCGAAATTTCGATAGAATCAGGATAGCGACCACCTCGAGATTCATCTTCGCGTCCTCGGGATGTGTGTTGGGTCTTGGGGCGTGACACTACCGAAGCATATATAACACTTAAAAGAATTAGGTTGGGATTAGTTTTTCTCTTTTTCATTTTTTTTCTTTCCTGCCTTGGGTTTTTTTGGCATCGAGTGAAGTATTTATAATTTTCTTCTATAGAATATAAACTAGAAAGTGAGGGTACACTAGGGTGTACCATGCCCCCCCTGGCTCTGCCACTACCACCAACTTTAACCTCCGTAAGACATAGCAGTGGATCTCCATCCCACAGTAATACCCTATTTAAATAATCAACAAAAAGCCCATTCTCAGCATACCCGGCCAGCAATAATAGCATTTCCATGACACTACATCTTCTAGAAAACGCCGCAAACACATCATCCTCCAGTCCTCCACGCAACCATATTTTGCGTACAATGATACGAGCGCATTCCCGATAAGAGTGTGATTCTAAACTTGACTTAATAACGTACCCATGAACACTCCTCCCAGAAGCTATACCTTTCAACCTAGCATAAAACAGTAGCAATACTAATCACATTGGGCTTAGGCTGCTCACAATTACATGCATATCATAGAACAAATTCATTTACAACAGTAAAATCAACAAAGCCTCGAGAACAAACATACCCAGATAAAAGAATATTCCGATCCAAATAACAGGATCATTCATTTTTTCGTCCAATCCATCAAATAGTTTTCACCAATGCAATCCATATTTTGGAGGCCAATAAGGAGGAGCTAAAACTCTATTTCGATGGGTGTTCCAACCAGTAATGATTAGTGGTGTCAAATGCCTTCCCTCAAAACTTTTACTTCGAGGACCAAATCATTTTACCGCCCTCAACCCTCTCGGGGGTTTTGGAGGCCAATACTATGATACATTTGATTTAAAAATAAATTTAGAAACATTAGTTAAAAATAATAAAATCGAATGCACTTCACAATTAAACCTTCAAACTACTAAAAACTTGTTAAAGTTGTATTAGTCAATTAAGATCAATTAAATTCATTTCATAAAATATTATAATGAAATTATAAGGTTGGCAAATTTAATAGATAAACGATTTTTTAAGTGATTTTTAGCATATTAATGTTAAAATGAAATATATTGTAATTTTTTTATTAAAAATATTAAATTTGAGGGCCTAATGAAAAACCCTCCCCCTCAAAGGCTTGATAATAATAGGTCTTTGAAAAAGTAGGTATGTGTAAGGGTTTGAGGAATACCCCTAGTAATGATACACAAATCTACTAATTTGACCTACTTAACCAACCTACTAATGATAACCATTGATTTACATAAAGATATGTGTCTAAAAAGTTATTCAAAAAATGAGTCGCAATAATAGGTGCGTGTAACATGATAAACTGTTCTTTTATAACATGTGAAATTAGATGAAAAAAATCATAAAATGAAGTCACGTGTTGACTTAATTAAAGTGAAGTCATGTGCAAAGTTTCACAGGCCGAGGTCCTTTATAAATATCCATAGAAATGGAGACATATATCCACGATGATTAAATTGGAGGCCTATTTAGGGGCCACGTTGGAGGCAATTTTTCTTTAAGGTCTGTTAAATTTAGAGATAAAGGCTTATATCCAGGTCCCATAGGTAATGCCCTAAGCACCTACATATAGCATACATATTCATTAAAGCCTTAGAAGACGCGGCCTTGTCACACCTAGGGGTGATAAAAGGGTCGGGCCGGGCTAGCCCGACCCTCAAACTATAAATGCCCTCATGATTGAAGGCCGGGTCAGCCCGTACCTATTTTGTATTGAGGGCCGGGTCGAGTAGGGTCAAGCATGAAAACTCAAGTCCTTAACCCACCCCTCGACCCTCGTTTTTCAGGGCCAAATGAGGGCTGGGTAAAACCCTATCTAATTATACTTTACTAATTTACTTTTTTTTTTTGTAATTTTTTGTTTATTTTTATCATACTTTGATTATATATATCAATTTTAACTAAGTATACAAAACTAATTCTTATGCTTTTAAAAAACAAAAATAGAGATAGAGATGATGAAAGAGATGATACTCTTAAAATATCTACATTTTTCATACTTAATTATGTTGTTAGGTTGGATTTGCTTTTATGTATAACTTATATACCTATCATTCAATCAATTACAAAAATTGCATATGTTATGTTATGTTCTAATTTATCTCTAATTGAAAACTAAATTTAGTGATTTTTTTTTATACAACTTAGATATAATTATAATATAATGTAAAATAACAAAACGTATGAGGGCCAAGTGAGGGCTTAATGAGGGCCGGGCTCATGTTTCAGAACCTACGCCCTAGCTCGCTCTTTATAAACATGAGGGCCAAGCCGGATCGCCTCTCAAATTTGTGAGGACCAACTTTTGTGGGTTTGAGCATGCAATTTTGAAGGCCGGGTTGGGGCGAGTTGAAAGCCTGAGGGCTAAATTATCACCCCTACTCACACCCCAAACTTGAGACCATACCCATGCAAGGCTCTGGCAGAGCTGTACATGACTTAACCAGAGCAAAAGCTAACTGATCAGGTCCTCTAAAACTTTTTCTTTGAGCTAAAAACAGTGAAAGTGCTTCTCTGTGCAGGAGTTCAAACTGAAGTTTCTTATATTAGCATTCCACGTTCTAAAATCTTCTCTGTCGGACATTTTGTGGAACAAATTTTTTGCATACGTGACACGTGAAAAATTATATATCGATATCTCCGAAATATCAATCTCATAGATATCAGTTTCTAGTTTTCGGATCGATATATTAGGATCTATCTACTAGTTGGTCACGTATTCTATTAAGTAACAACGGTACCACTCACAACGTAACAATTGTTATCGAAGACTTTTATACTATATATCAACGGCTCATAATTTAAATTAACCTACTAACACAAATACGTCGTCAAAGGAAAAGCTTCGCATTACTCTTTTCTCTCCACTTTAAAGATTGGATATTTAGAAAGAAAAAAGAAGAAGAATTTTGTATTTGTAAGTATTATTTGTTTTGAATTTATTATAATTGTATGTAATTTGAATTTGGTGTCTTCCAGGTGAAGTATGGATGGGGCAAAACTTATAACAATTTGTCAGTTTGGTGGTGAGTTTGAGAGCAATAAAGACGGTACATTATTATCCTATAAAGGAGGAGAAGCACATGCAGTAGATGTTGATGAAGATACATGTTTTGAAGATTTCAAATTGGAGATTGCTGAGATGATTAATTGTAGCTCTGGTTTGGTGTCCATCAAGTACTTTCTCCCTGGAAACAGGAAAACTCTCATTACTATATCTAATGATAAAGATTTAAAGCGGATGATCACTTTTAATAGGGATTCACTCACTGTCGACGTCTTTGTCACTGCTGGAGAAATTGTTGGTCATGATCTCTCCAACACTCCCGCCAGTAGGTACTTTTCTTTTCATTTCATGTAGTTAGATTATTTTTTATGAGATCTTATTGAGTCAGTTGCTTATGCAGGTCTAGTAGAACAACTTTATCAGAAGCAGTTGTTCCACTTGAGGACACTCCTATAGATATTGGTGTTAATACCCAACCTGATCATATTGTTGATTCCCTTACTGACATACCAGTTGATAGTGCACCACCAATTCGTCCGTTTCCTTTCTCTGATCGTAAGCATCATAATGTTCCAAGTCTGTGGGAGAATGCTATAACAGGAGTGAGTCAGCGGTTTCGTAACGTTCATGAATTTCGTGAAGCATTGCGTAAATACTCAATTGCTCATACATTTGCATATAAATTTAAGAAGAATGACAGTCATCGTGTAACTGTCAAATGCAAATCAGAAAATTGCCCTTGGCGGATACACGCTTCAAGATTGTCCACTACCCAGTTATTTTGTATAAAGAAAATGAATCCGACACATACATGTGAAGGAGGTGTTCTGACAAGTGGATCTCATGCAACAACAACCTGGGTGGCTGGTATTGTAAAAGAAAAGTTGCGAGAGTCTCCAAATTACAAGCCAAAGGATATCGTCAACGACATAAAACAAGAGTATGGAGTTGAGCTGAACTATTCACAGGCATGGCGGGGAAAAGAAATTGCAAGGGAGCAACTTCGGGGTTCTCACAAAGAGGCATATAGTCAATTGCCCTTTTTCTGTGAGAGGATAATGGAGACTAATCCGGGTAGTTTTGCTTCCTTCACCACTAAGGATGACTCAACTTTCCATCGTCTTTTTATCTCATTCCATGCCTCACTGCATGGGTTCCAGCTAGGTTGTCGTCCCCTCCTTTTCCTTGATAGTTTACCTTTGAACTCCAAATACCAGGAGACTTTATTAGCTGCAACAGCAGCTGATGGGGATGATGGTGTTTTCCCAGTTGCCTTTGCTATAGTAGATTCGGAGACTGTCGATAACTGGCATTGGTTTTTAATGGAACTGAGATCTGCAGTTTCAACTTCGCAATCCATAACATTTGTGGCAGACGCCGAGAAGGGTTTAAGCGAATCAATACCTCAGATTTTTGGAAACTGTTACCATGCCTATTGTCTAAGGTACCTCTCAGAGAACTTCAGGAAAGATTTACCGGCTCATTTTTCTCATGAAGTGAAACGTCTTTTGGTTGCGGATCTGGATTGTGCTGCTTATGCATTCAAATCGGACGAGTTTCACAGGAGCACTGAAAGCATCAAAGGTTTATCTCCGGAAGCTTTCAGTTGGATTCTGCGTAGTAAGCCTGAACATTGGGCAAATGCATTTTTTGAGGGTGCGAGGTACAACCTTATGACATCAAACTTTGGAGAAATGTTCTACAGTTGGGTTTCGGAGGCATACGAGTTACCAATAACACAAATGGTTGATGCGTTACGTGGGAAGATGATGGAGTTGATTTATAAACGAAATGTGGATTCTAGTCAGTGGCTGACAAGATTAACTCCTTCAATGGAGGAAAGACTACAGAAAGAGATTCTAAAGGCACACTCCTTTCAAGTATTATTCACGCCTGGTAGTAACTCCACATTTGATGTTCATGGTGATTCCATTGAAAATGTTGATATAGATCAGTGCATCTGCAGCTGCAAAGGGTGGCAAATAAATGGTTTACCTTGTTGCCATGCCGTTGCCGTTCTTAAGTGCATTAATAGAAGCCCCTATGATTACTGTTCCAGATACTTCACAACTGAGAGTTATAGATTAACTTATTCAAAGTCAATAAACCCTGTACCAGATGTGGACAAGCCCTTGCAGAAAGAATTGTCTGAGGCTACAGTGGTTGTGACGCCTCCTCCTACACGTCGTCCACCGGGTAGGCCAAAGATTAATCGAAATGTATCACAAGGGTTAGACAAAAGGAAGCTTCAGTGTAGTAAGTGCAAGGGTATTGGGCACAATAAGTTAACATGCAAAGAAGCTGTATAATGAAGTTAGCTGCTGTAAGTATGTAGCTTTATTTTCCTCGCCGTTTAGGTAGTATCCTTGTATGGACATGAAAGTTACTAAATATTTCTGCTGTAATTTTCCTCTGCTTGCAACGGCATGTCCCCATAAGTTTGTGCATCTGATCTTAGATATTAAATATCACAAATAGTCTTTTTGTGCTGCTCAATTTCTGTGCTCTCTTGATATGTGAATTCTTTATATTCGTGGTTGTTTCCTTGCTCCATTCTTGTTTAAATAATGATCTTCTGACTTTGGTTTTATTAGTGCTGAAGTCTAAAAAGGCTTAGCAAATGAATGCTTAGCCGGTAACTAGGGTTTTTCTTTTTCTTTTTTTTTGTTTGGTTGTTGTTGTTGTTTTTTTATTTTAATTTTTGGGTTTAAAATTGCATATAGACATTATCTCAATCAGATTGAGAAGCTGACGATGTCAATTCTCTCTTTCTACTCGTTTACCAAGTAAGAGTAATCTGTAAGGAACCGAATAGAAGATTGTGGCTAGGGGAATTTAAGAAAACCTACTCCAAATATTTAGTGCTGAGCGGCTAGTAACAAGTAGTTCAGTCACGTATTGGAACATAGAATGATAATAGCATCACTGTCCCAATGTTTTTATCCCAGCCAGTTAATATATTCCAAGTGCTATTCCTTGGCGTTGGTGGTTTAGTAACGGTGTTTCCTATGTGTACTTAAGCTTATTATTGTAATTTTTATAACACCTTCAGCTTGCAACTTCATTCAAATATTGTTGTGCCCTGTACAAATAAAGGAGGGCCTATCTCCATTATGGAAATTTTGTTGGAGAGTAGTGTTGACCGAGGAATGTGAGAAGCTGGTAGCAGAGAAGAAATTTCACTACGAAAAAAAAGGGTTGTTGTGTCGTTTCTGAAAATTCTGTTGTCGGGTATATAATTAACCGACACAACAAACTTTCTTGTGCGGTTTGCATTAGGAACAGTTTTGTTGTGTCAGTTCTTTGAAAAGCGACACTACTAGATTTTTAGTTGTGTCGGTTGTATTTAAACCGACAATACAATGCCATTTGTTGTGTCACTTCGGATAAAAATTTGAGTTTAATTAGTGTTTGTACTGAAATATTTCAAGTATCCCGCTCAAAGCCCTAACTTCACGAAATTAAGAAATTAGCCGGAAAAAAAAACTCAAGCTTTTATACTATTTCGTTTCTGCCATGACCCTCCATCATCTCGTCCTGCCATCTCCCACTCTAATCTCGTCTTCGCCATATCCCTCTGTCTTCTTTATAAATCCTGACCACATCACCCCAAGTATTATTTGTTCGCCAACTTGCTCCTCGTCCCAACAAATCCAGATGGTGTCAAATTCTTATTTTACATGGGTGCTAGTAAAAAACAAGGGTTTTCACTTTATATTTCATACTGAACTCAGGTAACTGTTAATTTTTTTTTTGTTTTTTGTTTTTGAAGATTTAACGATTCCCCTTTTCTTGTTTTTTTTATGAAGTGGGTAATGTATACATTGGTTTTGTAGTCCTTCATTATATTCTTAGCTGTTATGCTCTTACTATTGCTTTTGTTTGTTATCTTCCTTTTGCTATAATGAGTGACTGTCTATGAATAGAAATTACTGAATTTAGGAGGTGTTGAAGTAATGATACAGTGAGCACTGTATCATATACTTCAACAGGAGGGACCAGCATTTTGGTTTTATGGGTTTCTTTCTTTTGGCACTGAAACTTAACTCAGTAAATTTTTGGGTTAAAATATATGACTTAACATTAACTTATTTGTTGTTGTTAGATATTTTTAAAGAAAGTTTATGATTCTGATGACACTTGTTCATTTGGTTGATGACTTTTGCTAATGACTTAATCTGTTTTTGTGTATAAAGCTGTAGGGGAAACATAAGTGTGAAGAACAGTAGAAAGAATAAAATATGCCTGGGAACAAGTATAATGGTACAGGAGGAAGAGTGAGGTTTCACCTAGCTTTAAGAAGGGAAAGAAAGATGGATTTTGGGTTGCTTTCTGTAAAGTCTTGAATTCTTTTTAAGGATAGTTTAGTAAATTACACTCGAGATCTAGAGACACTTATCTGTCGGGTTAACGGTTTTAGCCTTACGAGGTTTAAATAAATTTAACACTGATTTAGAAGCCTAAGTTAGTTTAGCAACCCACGTGCGAAAATTTTAAATTGCATATCATTGATTCATTGGGAACGTTTTATCGAGTTTTTGAACACGCGTAAATTTAACATGCCAAAATAGGATGGTAATAATTATGAGGATTTCTATTATTATATTAGATTTTTATTGGACTCGTTTTGTCGATATGAATTCATCTATATTATGTATGCAAAGATTGGGCTCAATTATCACAATTGGTGGAATAGTGTTCTTAGTGAATGTGGGGAGCTTACAAGCTTAATTAGTTATGATAGCATCGTAACAAAACACTGAGTATATTAGTATATGGTGGATAAGGGTAAGGGTGGTTGAAAGTAGAAATGGATTAACAGCACCTTAACATTGGTATTATTAACAAAGGGGTGCTAAATACCAAACCAAGTCAGTAAGTAGGATATATACAAGAAAAATTAGAAAGTTATAAAAAGACAAAATAAAGGAATGTGTGCTATTTCCTTTAATCCTCATGTACATCTCCGTATGAAACCTTGTAGTCTTGCTTCATATTAAATTGAAGGTTTGAATAAACAATTAAAAGAAGACATAAGGTGGGGTTTCAATAATGGGTTGATGGGTTTGCACGTACTGATGTTGTGCATACATGGTGGCAATTAGATTAAACCTAGAGAGAGATTGTTGTGAGTAGTTGGGTTGTTTACACATTGTTCAAACTGGTAAATTTTTACTTCTAATTTCTTAAGTTTTACTAG
Source organism: Coptis chinensis (assembly GCF_015680905.1). NCBI lineage: Eukaryota > Viridiplantae > Streptophyta > Magnoliopsida > Ranunculales > Ranunculaceae > Coptis > Coptis chinensis. Next base: position 32,281,174 of record NC_141463.1, on the reverse strand, counting down.
AATTTCAAGTACTCATGAAGTTGTTTCCTTCCCAATTATTGAATTCTTTAGTTAAGGCTTCAAATTAATATATATGGAATTAGTTGTGGGGTTTAAAAATCAGCAAGTTGTTGTTGTTGAGATGATGAAGTTCGAATTTCAGAGAAAGGAGAACTTGCTGAACCAAGTGGAGACATAGTGTGAAATAAGTGGTCACTGTTTCCGGTGAGTGATTGCTCTTTATTGTGTCTCTTTTTCTTAGTTTCTACCAAATTATGTACACATCAAATTAACAAAGATGACTGACCATCTAATTAACAAGGTTGTTATGGAATTAAGATACACCTTGTTGTCTGATGAGTTAATCCGCGAAACCGCAGTAACGTAGAAACACGAAATTTGTCGTTAGCTATACCGTGAATGAATACCGCAGTGGCTTGGTGATGGCCATGGTATGCAGTGGCATGCCAATGTCCTGTAGCAGCATGGCAGTGTCCTGTAGCGACCTGTAGTGTGGCCTGCAGCTGCCTAGAGTGGCTTGTAGTGTGGACTTTAGAAACATACACCTGAAGCCATACCTTGTAAGGTAAGTTACACATGCCTTAATGATCAAAACATGAGTTCTTATCGAGTTATGTGGACTCAAGTTAGAAAAACTTATTAGTTCTACGAATTATGATATTGAACTTACGGGTATATATTTATAGGACTCGACGTTGGAAATGGTTATTTGGAAATGCGTTGTGGTGAGGAAGCGTGCAAAGGTAGGAACTTACACTCCTGTCTATAGCATACTTATTTCATGCATGTTTTATTTATTTGAATGGTTAAAAGTTAGTTTGATTATTAAGTTCTATGCATGATTTGAATGGTTAAAAGTTAGTTTGACTATTAAGTTCCATGCACGATTAAGGTGGTTCAGCAAGGGCACCTTGTCCTTCTTTCAAGTTCATGAAACATTTTGCAGGTTTGTCTAAATTTTCTTACTAATCTTTCTTTAATTCATTGATTGGTGATCCTATTTGTACTCTGCCTCAAGTGTCATACAATAATGATAAATTTTCTTGCCACAATTATGTGTGCCACGCCCACTAGTTAGTCTTGGCTATTTGATTATTGAAACAAAAATTTGTATACAATCTTTACATGTCACCGATGTTTAATTATTCCGGCTAAGGATACCACAACATCTGGTTAGCTTGGTTAACGGAACTTATATCCGTTCTTGTTTGCTAGCAATTGTGTTGTTACAGTGGGGTTCTTTTGATAATATTCGTTTGTGTAGATTATCAGGGTGTGAGTTGGTTCTTTATTACTTTTCTCATGAACTCTCCTGCATGGGTTGCTGTAAATATTTGCAAGATGATGCACATTTGAGATGTACTTTTGTCAATTAGTTTAATGCTTATGCAGTTAGAAGGAGAGGCTACATCTAAAGCTATTTGTTTGGCTGGTTTGGTGAATACACCTTCGTAGGTAGTTCACTTATATGCATGTGTGCAAGTGCAGATATAGCGAAGGCTTGAAATCTGGTGAGATTCTCTTGTCTTTGATTTTCGGGTTATGTTTTCTAATTTTAGTGTCTATATTCAAGTTTTTTGTTGATTTGTATGTTTTTCTGTTTGAGGGTATATACTTATTTGTTTTTAGCTTTATATGGGTCAATTTAATTTGATGCACCTGTTCCAACTTTCACATTGTCCGCAAAATGTGATCTTATTGGTTTTTTGTAGGACAATTGGCTGTGTTTTATATGCAATTGCGTTGGGGTGTTTCTCAGTCTTGATAGTCTATCCTCACACTACGCTTAGGCTCTTGTTCACTTTCAGCAAAAAAAGTGAGTGGTACAAGCATTACTAGTGAGTATTACGCTTAGGTGGGGCCGGCTAATTTTTTTTTTTCGTTCTTATTGCAAAATTCTTGTGATTGTTAGTGCAATCAAAACATATCGATTTTGGGATTAAGTACGATCCCTCAACAGGTATCTATTGTATGGATTTCTATGTTGTTATGGAATGCCTGGGATACCGTGTAAGCCGTCATTGCAGGATATTTAGGGGCTGTAGATCACCTGTATCAATGGATTTTGTGTTTTTTACATTTTGTGGGTTTTAATTTTTTTTTTGTTTTACCCTATTTTTGTTTACCTTGATAAAAAAATACATTGAGGTTCTGCCATGTGAACTATTAGCCATTATGGATTGTATATGCATTTTGTACTTGATTTTATCGCTTTACAATATATTGAACCTAACTACTTCTTTTGTTTTGTTTTTCTTTTTTGTAGAATGAACTTAATAGAATGAGGCTATGATAGCTAGATAGATGGATGGGTATGCTAGATGTGAAATAATTTTCTCACATGGTGTTAGGCTAGGTTGATTAGGTTTTATTTTGTTGGTTTTGTAAACGTTTGAAGTTGTGTCTTGGTTGGTTGTTGTTTAGACAAATGAACTAATGTGGGATAATGGAATTATTTAGTAATGAAATGTGTTTGTTTTTCAGATTGCTGTGTTATTGATGGGGATGACAATAATTTTATATAGGTCAATTGTCAATTTTAAGGTGCTACGAAAAAAAAGAGAAAAGGTGACACAAGAAGGGATCAAATTGTCTCCCGTTTGTAGAAGAATTGACACAATAGTTCTATTTCTTGTGTCAGTTTGAGCTTTTCCAAAAACAAATTTATAGTTGTGAAATGCCAAAAACCCACACAAGTAGTATACTTGTTGTGTCAGTTTATACTTACAAACTGACACAAGTGCTATGTCTGTTGTGTCGGTTTTTAAAAACCTGTTGTGTCACTGGTTCTTGTGTCGCTTTGTAAATTTGAAAAATCCGACACATCATATTTGTTGTACAAGTCCCTTTTTTAGTAGTGTTTGGTGAAGTGTTGGCTGTTGTGTCAGATTGCTGAAACAGGAATTTGGATCTAGCGGAGGAGATTTTTGGAGATGAAAGTTTGGCATGCTTTTTTTGTTTTGGTAGTGATGGAGCTCAGTGTAATGCCACTACTAGGAACACCCCTTGCCATTAACCCGCACCTGTGTTTCAGCACTGGTGACAGTTGGTGTGCCTCCAGAGCATAGAATTCTTCAGAATTCAAAAACTATTCTGGTTTTACAAATTTGGGTTAACCAATATTATCCCCATTAGATGAGCCAATTAGGATTTCCCCCCACTAGAAATTAGGGTCCCCCAATACAAAAAAAAAAAATCAAATTGGGTTGACCGAATTTTCCAATTAGTGGGGGAGAGAGAAATCTTAATTGGCTCATCTAGTGGGGATAACACTAATTCACCCTACAAATTTTACAATTTGTTATTGATGTCTGTATCATTTGAAAGGAAGTAAAAACGAAAAAAAAAAATATAGTGTCATTTGACAGTCTTGGAAAAAGCAAATTTATTTATGTAGTTATGATATTTCAAACTCCAAAGCATGTTTTCTAACCTTAAAAGAGATATTGCCAACAAATGACGCAAAAATGTACATAGTAAATTAGGTAGTATAGCTGACTACTACAAATTAGGATGCTCCAACAGAAATGGGTTCAACTTGCAAGGGGGACTCACTCACTCACTAATCACTATAAGAAAATGCAAATGCTGTCTTTTCATAAATGATTTAGGAAAATGACTTGGAAGGTGATTCTAGAACTAATTTTGCCTTTGTTCTTTTCTTCCTTTTCGAAAATAATATATTTTTTGAGCTTGTACCTTCTCAGGGTATGATAGAGTGCCAATAACGATACACAAGTATGCAGACTGTGCTACGCACTAGTTGGAAGAGTGTAAGTCATTATAATTCTAATTTTGATGGTAGGATTAGAAAAAATGTAGGTTAAGAATAAAAGGGCTATTTTGTAAATATTTTTTAAGTTGTTTGATAATTTCAAAGTCATTAAGGAAGAATGGCTAAACTAGAGATAGGCTAAGTCTCAACTTTGATGTAATGATGTTCCACACAAACAAGATTATAAAGCTATTGGGTATGGATATATATATAGATCTCGTATGAGAAATTTGGAATGACCGAATATATGAATTAAGGCTGGTACTTGGAGTATGCTCGAAATGACCAAGATCGCCCCAATCAAAATCTAATCTAAGTCGTATTTTTCAATTTTCGAATAAACTAACATTTACCGATATTTCACCGAGAAATACCAGCATTCTAATCAGAAATCGTTCGATATATCGTGAAAAACTGTGACTTAATTATGTATGGAAACATTTGGTTGAACATGATGACTCTCATTTCTCTCTTTCATGCAAAATTGATCAACTGTTGAACCCTAAAAACAAGAAAAATCTTTCCATTGGCTGCTTTCTGTAAGTAAAATCATTTCAATTGTTTTGGTTATTTTTGTTTTGCCTTGTTTAGATTGAGTACATGATAATTAGCATTGGGCGTGTGTTAAATAGTAATGAATTATATTGCTTCAAAAATGAGAAATTTTTAATCATGGAAATGTGTTATAGTTGTGGAAATGTCTAATTTTGAATGTAATGGACTTAAGGGAAAGAGTGGTGTTTTGTTTTATGCCCAGTTATACTATGGAAGGGAAGAAAGTGATTGCAATATGTCAATTTGGTGGTGAATTTGAGACTAATAAGGATGGTACATTATCTTATAAAGGAGGGGAAGCACATGCAATTGATATTGATCATGGAACTGTTTTTGAAGATTTGAAGTCTGAGATTGCTGATTTGCGTAATTCTGGATCGGGTTTGATGTCTATTAAGTACTTTCTGCCTGGAAATAGGAAGACACTTATTACTATTTCTAATGATAGAGAGTTGAAGCGTATGATTGATTTTAATCGGGATTCAGTTATGGTGGATGTTTTTGTTACAATGGAAGGAATTGTTGGTCATGAACACTCCAACATGCCCGCTAGTAGGTACTTTCAGTTTACTTACAGATTGATATTTTTAGTTTGTATTTCCTTGAAATGATAACTAATGGAGTTAATTGATTGTGTAGGTCTAGTCGAACGACTTTATCAGAAGCAGCTGTTCCACCTGATGTTATTCCTAGTAATGCCGGGAATGAAAATGGCGTTCATACCCAAAACGAGGGTATTGTTGATACTCCTACTGGTGATGCTCCTAGTGACGTACCAGTTGATAGTGCACCACCAGTTCTTGAACATCTTGTTTCCTGTGTGGTCAAGGATTATGATCATCCGAGTTCATGGGAGAATGCTATTACTGGAGTACGTCAACGGTTTCGTAGTGCAAATGAATTTCGTGAAGCGTTGCGTAGGTATGCAATTGCGCATAAATTTGCGTATAAATTTAAGAAGAATGATAGTCAACGTGTAACTGTCAATTGCAAATCAGAAAATTGCCCTTGGCGAATACACGCATCAAGGTTGTTGACTACCCAATTTTTCTGTATTAAGAGAATGAACTCAACCCATACTTGTGACGGTGGTGTCGTGACAAGTGCATCTCATGCAACAACAAACTGGTTGGCTGGTGTCATAAAAGAGAAGTTGCGCAGTTCTCCTAATTACAAACCAAAGGATATGGTTGTGGACATAAAACAAGAGTATGGAATTGAGCTGAGTTATTATCAAGCATGGCGGGGAAAAGAAATTGCAAGGGAGCAGCTCCGTGGTACGTATGAAGAGTCATTGAGTCAGTTACCCTTTTTATGTGAGAAGATATTGGAGACTAATCCGGGTAGTTTTGCTGACTTCACCACTAAAGATGACTCAACCTTTCATCGTCTTTTTATTTCATTCCATGCCTCCTTGCACGGCTTCGAGCTAGGTTGTCGTCCCCTCCTTTTCCTTGATAGCATATCTCTAAAGTCTAAATATCAGGCGACTTTATTAGCTGCGACAGCAGTTGATGGGGATGATGGTGTTTTTCCAGTTGCCTTTGCTGTTGTAGATTCGGAGACTGTCGATAACTGGCATTGGTTTTTAATGGAACTGAAAACTGCAGTTTCAACTTCTCAACCCATAACATTTGTGGCAGATGTCGACAAGGGCTTGAGAGAATCAATATCTCAGGTATTTGAAAATGGTTTCCATGCTTATTGTCTGAGGTACCTTTCAGAGAGCTTTAGGAGAGATCTACCGACACAGTTTTCTCAGGAGGTGAAACGTATGTTAGTTGGGGATTTTTATTCTGCTGCTTATGCACCCAGAGAGGAGGAGTTTGAAAGGAGCCTCGAAAGCATCAGGGGCATTTCTCCCGAAGCTTACGAGTGGACAGTGCATAGTAAGCCTGAACATTGGGCAAATGCGTTATTTGGCGGTGCAAGGTATAATCACACGACATCCAACTTTGGAGAAATGTTCTATAGTGGGGTTTCAGAGGCATACGAGTTACCAATAACACAATTAGTTTATACCTTACGGGATAAGATGATGGAGTTGATTTATAAACGTGGTGTGGATTCTAGTCAGTGGTTGACAAGACTAACTCCTTCAATGGAGGAAAAACTAAATAAGGAGATTTTAAAGGCACAGGCCCTTGAAGCATCATATATACCTGGTACGGACAACATCTTTGATGTTCGTGGCAATTCCATTGAGACGGTCGATATAGACCAGTGCATCTGCAGTTGCAAAGGGTGGCAGTTAACTGGTTTACCATGCTGCCACGCTATTGCCATATTTAACTGCATTGGCAGAAACCCCTATGATTACTGTTCCAGATACTTCACAACTGAGAGTTACAGACTGACATATTCAAAGACAATAAACCCAGTTCCAGATGTGAACAGGACCATTCAGAAAGACTCTTCTCAGGGAACAGTTATAGTTAAGCCTCCTCCAACTCGTCGTCCACCAGGAAAATCAAAGCGTAATCGAAATGCAGCACTAGGGTCAGAGAAAAGGAAACGGCAGCGTGTTAAGAGCAAGGGTACTGGGCAGAAGAAATTAACATGCAAAGAAGCTGTTAAATGATGTTAGACCTTGTAGGTATGTAGCTCTATTGACCTGCCTATATAGCTAGTACCTTTGCATAGTTGCATGCACATGCCAGTTTCTAAAATATTGGTGCTGGTTTTTTCTCTCTGCTTGCAACAGACATGTTGGTAAATTATTTTCCATGCCATATAACTAGCTTTCCTTAGGATTCTTCTTAACACCCTAACAAAATTTTTACTGTTGTCCGCATTTCAAAATCTATTTGTAGGCTCATAGTTAACTTTTCGTTCTTTGATTATGATTTGTTTATGCATACGTTCATGTTGGGTTTCGTCCTTAGTATTATGGTTGGTATTCGCATTCAATTTTAACTAAATGGTGACTCTTGAAAGGCTCAACAAAATAATCATTAGACTGACAGTTTTTATTTTATTTTATTTTATTTTTATTATTATTATTTTTTTAGTGTTAAACTAAAAGTGCACACAAACATTATCAAGGTTTAGGAAATGGTGTGTGTCCTTCAGAATCCTTTTTGAATGGTGAGGTTAAAATTGGTTACTAGACAATCTCAATGCTTTAAATGAAACCAGCTGTCTACTGGAGCAGCATGATAATCAGCAGCCAGTTTTATTTAAAGAGATCTTGGAAGATATATGTCCATACCATTGTTACCAAAAACACTGGTGGTTGTGTTACGGGGTACGCGATTTGGGGTGGGTACGTTGGGTAGGCTAAATCGGAATGCTATTTCGAGTTGTAATTTGCTTTGGTACGTTAATGTGTGTCGTTGAACGTTTATCTAATGGTCCAAAATTTTATGATTTCATAATAACATTTGATTAGGTTAGACATTGAATGAGCCAAAATTTTAAGGGCATATTATTCATGGTGGGGAGATCATATCTACAAAATATCATCTCTTAATTTAACTGGTAGGGTGAGATATGGCTTTGTATGTTTTGGGAGTGGCTCTATCACTCCCCATTTATATATATCAATCTTTAATTTTTAAACTTAAACTTCAATTCATTCATGTGTTGCTAGTCTAATTAAATTAAAAACCATTCTAAGAGAGACATGATAATGCGTGGAGCAAATAAAGGTTAGTACTACATGATTTTTTTTTTTTCTTCTAATCTGGGATGGTGTTTTTTCTTCTTCTTCTTTGCATTTCTTCTATGACAATGGGGACATTAGTAGTGTTTTACTTCGCTAACGTGCCCTAAAATGCTAGTGACTTCCCTATATATACAAGCCAAAGCTAGTTTCATTATTAAAAAGACGTTCATTCTGTAAACTTGTGACCACTACATAAGTGGGAAAAAACAAAATGGATCACTTGGGTTATTTGACAATAAATGAATATTATTGGGAGTATTAGAATGACTACAAATATGAGGCAAGTTGCTAGCGATTAGGGAAATGTTTTGATTTCAATTTGAAGGACTTGAAGCCATTTTAAGTTGAAAACTGAAAAGTTATGGATGTAGCTGAGAATCTGAGATGTCTCTCAGTTCTTCCTCAAGTGACTTTTGTACCTTATCTGTACCTCCCTTTGTGCACACATCGCATGTTATGCGTGTATTTTTATTCCTATTCTTATTAAGACAATATACTAAAGTAAATAAAGATTTAAAAGAACTAATTATGTTTCTTATAAATACCAAGAAAAATTAGTAAGAAGTTATTTCCATTGTCTAAATAGCCCATTTAAATATGAGGGGCAATCTAAATTGCACTAATTGAGGCTTAGCTGAAGACAAAGATTGATTAGTTACCAAGAAAAAGAAGACATATTGACAAAAGCTTCGGTGCATTCCTAGTTTTCCACTGATTAAAGCTTTAGCCTAGCTGAAGACACTATATTATGGAAAACTTCAAATGACCTTCTCGTCTGAAGTAATTAGTTACTACCATAGATGTCTTGTCAAGTGCATCTTATTTAATAAATATAAGACAAATACAGATTTATCCTCAACTATAAAAGTAAATAGTTGTGTGGACCCCACTATGAAATGAAACAATGTATATTACATATTTGCCCAACCTTTTTTTAGCTTGTGAATTGTTCCCCAAGGGGTATATTACTATATTACGTATCAGTGAAAAAGGGCAATTGAAAAACGCCTCGACGTGATGAAAAGAGAGATTGTTGTCTAGGGATTTTCTTTTTGAGTTCTTTAAGGAACTTTGCTTGCAAATGAAAGATGAGGAGTGGGTGGGATAGTTTGGATTGTGGTTTTGAGAAAGAACCTTAATGATTGGGAACTAGAAATCTTTGCCGAGTTGTTGGCGGTCATCTATCAAGATGGAGAGGACTTTGGGGAGGTGGATGGGAGAAATTGGAAGTGGGACAAGAGTAAAGTGTTCTCGGTGAAATTGATTTATGGTTCGCTTGCTAAGAAAAAGGTGCAAGAGGAGCTAGAGGAGAATGAAATCATTGCCAACTTTCCGCATAAGAAGATGCAGGTGAATTCTATCCCGTTTCGAGTAGCCTTCTTTTCGTGGATGGCATATCTTAGGTGCATTCAAACCATTAACAAACTAAATAAAAGAGGTATGGATATTGAAAATGTATGCTCTCTTTATAAGGGGGTTGAAGAGGATGTGGACCACTTATTTATTCTTTGTCTGTTGGCTAAGTGACTTTGGGAATTGCTCTTCTCTCCGTTTAATAAACCATGGAGGCGTCCGAGTGATATTAGAGAGGCTCTTGATGGCGACATATTCGCGGTGGATATTTCTTTGAGAGCCAAGTGGCTAGCGGAACACATTCCCAAGGCTAGTGTGGGGGATTTGGTTGGAACGCAATTGAAGAGTATTTGAGAACAAGGAAAAGGATATGCACAAGATGTTGGTGGATATTAGGGAGCTATTGTATAATTGGTCAAGGAATGTGTCCATCTTTAAGGAGTTGAGATTTCTTGATTTTATTTGTAATTGGGATACACTAGTGTTGTAATTTTACTTTTGGGAGTCTTGTGGGGAAGTAGTTAGCTACTCTTAATTTCTCGCTAAGGGCTAAGGGCTAGCTATCTTGTTTGTAACACTCTTATTATTATTGGGAATGAAATTTAACTTTTATGGATTAAAAAAAAGAAAGAACGATAAATGTACCAACTATAAAGTAAACTAGGTATTTTAGTTGATTTTCGAGTGTGTGGGGCATTGGCTGGAGCGAATCTGTCGTCACTTTGAAGATCTCAGCTTCGCTTAAGAAGACCATTTTCTCGATAAAAGCTTTGTTGCTTCGGTGGTGTAAAACCTTCAAAGAGTTTAGAGGATGTTTCTTTGAGTCTTTTGTAGCTGGGTGGGTTAGTCTTATGTTCTTAGACAGTTAGACATGGGGTGATGGTGCATTTCTTGTTTGCTTTTGTTCTTATTCCCCCCTATAATGTAGGCCTTATCAGCGTACTTCCTCTTTATTAATGAAATTTCACTTCACCGAGAAAAAAAAAAGTATTTTATTTGACTTCTGCACAGTGGATTGTCTTAACAGAAATGGTCGTTTCTCACTCGGTGATTCTAGAATAGCTATTGATGCTTACTAAGCTCACATACCTCAAGGCTCAAGCTAAGAAAAGAAATAAAAGACACAGTAGGTCTTAATTACACCAATGACTGAAAGCTGGTTCAAACAATATCGCCACTGTTATTGAAAGGTTCTCGCATTTAAGTTAGCTTTTGCTGCTTACAAGAAGCAGTAGAACCTTTATTCTCATATATCACTGACTTTCTTGTGATCTCAAAAACAGTGGCAGGGTATGAAACTGGACCAATTTTAGTGGATACGTACAGTTAGCATAGGCACTGTAATATTTCTATCAAAGCGTATGCCATAAGCTTTGGTTGGTAAACCCTGTAAGGGTTGTTAGGTTGCTAGCTCGACTTCAAAACCTGCCAGCACCTCTAGCTCCTCACCTACCGAAGTATTGATTTCAATTTGAAATCTTTCTCGATGCCTTATCTTTCTAACTTCCTTTTCTTGCGTGTGTCAGCCATATTATAAAAGTTCACTTAGGTCGAAACAGAATGTTTTATTTTTTCTGCTCCAAGATGCAAAGTTTCACGTGATATTAACTAGTTATCTTGAGTTACACTTTTTTTTTTTGAAGAGGTAAACGATCAATATATATATATAAACTATATAGAAACGATAAATATAATATAGGATGAGATATCCTACTAAGAACCGAAAAACAAAAGACAACAAGAAGGAAAAGCAAAGATACAACAGTGGTTAAACATCTCGGATGATATCCTCCCAAGAAAATGCAGAGGACCCGAATGGTATCTCCTAGAACTCCTTCCACCGCTTACACCAAAGGAAAAGCAATCCTTTGATGTGAAGAATCAAATGTGCAACGTCAAGGCTTCTATCCTCGAAATGTCTCCGGTTTCTTTCCAATCATATACCCCATAGTATCACAAAGGGAATGATACTCCACAACTTCCTCTTAGTGCGGGTGGGGGACCATAGACTAGACCACATCATCAAAAGATCACAAACAAACCGAGGACACACCCAAGAGATAGACCCAGATTGAAGAAAATAGTTCCAAATGGCATAAGACAAAAGGGCGAAGGATAAGAGTGTGAGCAACGGATTCTCCTGAATCATATAAAAAAAGGCAGAAATTAACAATAGGGTTAACGAGTATTACACCCCACCCCCACCCCCCCCCCCCTCACTAGATGGGAAATTAGGTCTCCCTCCAAATACACACAACACACAAAAAAAGTCAAGTTTTTTTGTGTGTTGTGTGTATTTGGAGGGAGACCCTAATTTCCCATCTAGTGAGGGGGGATCCTTATCTAGTGTGTGGGGGTGGGGTGGTAATACTCATTAACCCTTAACAATAATCATTTTCTTTTTCCGAAGATTGTCAATGGTTAAAATTCTACCCAAAACCGAACACCAAGTGAAGACGCTTTTTCATAATCTTGATGCATAAATAATGGAAATGTACCAATCCCGAATTAAGAATTCTATCATCAACAGAACTCATATTCGACTGTTCCCTTCCCTTGGGTTTAGGAAGATCCCAAACTGCTTTAAATCAAATCCTTATGTAAATTTTCTCGTTTAAGTCCTGCCTTACAATGTTCATTAGCTGCTCACTTATAGCAGGAATTGAGGAACAGGGAATCTACAATAACCATTAGAAGAAATATATATTGAAGCTGAAACATCAGATGCCCTATTAGGTTCTCTACATGACTAAATGTAATGCATTCAAAATGGAAAGTAGTTCCTTTATAGCGTCAATAATATTGCTACAAAATCATGGTTCTTTTTCAAGCCCTGTTATTGCTGGGATATCTCAAGGAGTCTGGAGCAGCAACTTTGTCCTTGGTAGTTTTCATAAGTAAACAACTTCTTAATTCCATTTTTTTACCTTTCAATTGTTGAAAGATAATCTAACTTAGTCCACCCATCCATAGTAGCATAAACTGACATCATGATTATGACTTCGAAGTAGTCTACCATAATCGTTTCAATGCTGACATGGCTCCCTCCGCATATACTGTAAATTAGTGTAAATGAACCTTGATTTTCTACTTACTATTGTTTTGAACTTTATTTTAGGTCCCCGTTGGAGTTCTAACTACTCCACAAGGTAGTGCAGTCCTACGGGAATGAGTTACTATCCGAAGGGTTATCCCAATGTCTTGCCTTTGTCTAGACTGGACCAAAGAGGCAAGCCATGGGTAACTTAAGCTTTGGACATTTTTTCCACCTCCTATGAAACTTCACAGTTGATTCTCTGCAGTTTGTGTATCTGGGCAGTTTTTGAGCTTCAATATGAAGCACTTGTTAAGCCATTGTACGTTTTTGTTTGGGAAGTTTCTTGAGGTTTGACCTGTGGGGTAAACCAACTACAATTTTTGTTGTTTGTGGTAGTCAGTATTGTAATCAGGATGGATAAAGCAAATATGATCTATAACGAACTTTGATGCTTGTGCAGGTTATACGGAAAAAGATATGTGCCAGTAGCAGTCTAGCAGCAGAAGAAAGATGTTGATATTATTGACACACTATGCGTTTTTTTTTTGGCCTTTCTTTTCGCGATTGTGGGTTTGGGGGTGGATTGGCAGTGTTGCAGCCTATCTACGTGTAATTTAGAACATTTGATTATTAACGGCCAAGTCAGTGACTGATATTTAATTTTATGATACACTTGAAAAAACCAGGCGGGTCCTAATTTGAATTTCCTCAGAGATCACACTTATAAAATTATGTGGATACACTTCATTGTATAGGTATGTACTGTCCTTGATGTCACCTTGTAAGTTTGTAATCCTGTGACTTCAAAATAGTAGCAGCGTGTTAGTTTCAATCTGTAGGCATTGTTTATTTTGTATCCTTAGCGTTTTGTAATCTAGTGACCTCGAGTCATTTAACTGAAAAACTACAAAAGGAGGGAATCATTTCCCAATGTTGTAGATCAGACCCGAATGTCAACTTTCCTCGTCATCTGCATTTTCCAGTTTTTCTGAAATTGCGAACAACTGAACAGTGGAATTCCAGCTATTCAAATACATGGTGTATGTTGCAATTGCATCTTGAAGAAAAATTTGTTCATATTAAGTAACTTTTATCTGTCCACTAGCATAGCAGTCACACCTTCGATCTCTGGCTTCTTTCAGCGATGTCTTGATGTAATAAGATGCAATTGTGTTTGTTTGTCTCTAAGCTCCACTATCTAACTCAAGTTTCTGACAAGGGGTGCACCTTGGGATAGGTAAACAACTTAAACACCATCTAGATCGGGATTGAGGGTCCATGTGGGACATCAAACCGAATAAACCCAACTCGGTATGCATGATGATGATGATAGTTGCCATGGTAGAGGAGGAGAAGAAGCGCTTTGAAATTATTGGTAACCTTTTTAAAGAAAGAACGTTGTGATTTGCTTGAGTGGTAGCACCTAGTACTTTAACAGCAAACGTTGTTATTCCCGCGCCCTTCCTACATGTTTAGCATTAATGGATTGTTAAGTATGCTAAATTCACTCTAATTGTGCACGTGTGATATGTTTGATAATAATTGTGTTAGATTACAGGTTGTAACACATTACAAGTCGTGGTTGATGTAAGGAACTCTAACTTGGATGATAAGAATTATTTTTCAATATTACAGACGCTTGTAGGAAGTGGTAAGCTTAGGGGCTATTTGTTTTTTTTGGGTTAAGTTATAAGAGGGTCTTATAAGATGCTCTTATAAAGTGGTTTGTTTTTAATTTTAAGTTCCTCTTATAAGCACTTGTAAAAATAGAAAAAACAAATACATGACATCTTATAGATGGTTATTTGACAAATATAACCCTATTTTACATCACATTTAACTTGAATATATTAATTTGAAATAAACGTATAGTTTGATTTTCGGTTTCAAATCAATTTTGATAATTAAAATATCAATTTTAGGAAACTACCTTAATTGGCGGTGGTAGTGGTAGTGGTCTTAATAGCACGGTGGTGGTGGTAGTAGAGGTGATGATATTGGTTTTAATAGCATGGTGATGGTGGTGGGAGTAGAAGTAGTGGATGTCTTAATAGTACGGTGGTGGTGGTGGTGATAGTTTTAATAGTACGGTGGTGGTGATAGTGGAGGTGATGATATTGGTCTTAATAATGCGGTGGTAGTGGTGGTGGTGGTGGTTTTAATAAAGCCAAGGTGGTGGTGATAGTCTTAATAGTTCGATGGTAGTGGTGGTGGTGATGGTGGTGGTGGTGGCGGTTGGTGGTGGGTGGTGGTGGTGGTGGTGAGTCGTGGTGGTTAGGGTAATGGAGTTATTTGGAAAATAAGATAATGAAAATGGAAGAAAGAGATAAATGAAATTTTAGGGGTATATGGACGGGGTGTTTGAGTCATTTTTCAGTTATAAGACTTATAAAATTGAAGTAGATGTAATTTTGGTGCTTATAGAATTGGAAGATCTTATAAGACATTTACAGTAGAATCATAACTTATGAAAAAAAAACAAACAAAAAAAATGTCCAAAATCACTGGGCCACATCTTATAAGAGGTTATAAGACCTCAAGGTTTTATAAGAGGCAAAAACAAATGGCTAGTATCTTCCTCAATTTAGGGTTTGATGCAGACGATTATAAAGATAGTGCCAGCGTTGAGAAACACGAATGCTTAGCTTAAGTCTTTATACTTTGCTGTGGTTTCTTTGAAGTTGTTTGGATTGGCGACTTTAATCCAAGCAAATACAGTTTGCAAACCATAATTTTGGTATATTTGCCATTTTCCAGAGGAAATTCTGAGCTTTGGTATCAAACTCATTGAGTTACACATCTGATCAATTGCCAATGCCTCGTTTTTTAATTTTGATATTTGAAGTCTATGAATGGTCTAATTTGAAAGCTCTTGGTGAGACGATCCATAAATATTCCAACAATTCTAACAAAAGCCTTTCACCCATTATATCAGAAAAATATCTTCAGAGGATACCCATTATATGTACTTTCTCTATGTACTACACCACAGTACGTTCCCTGCTCCCATCGCGTAGTACCACGCAAAAGGTTGGCTTGGTAGGACATACAGCAGCATTCACTTTGGAAATTCATATACAGTAGATAAATGTCATTGGTGGTGGGGGGAACACCCCTCGAGGATCAAAACTCAGCTGCCTAGATGACCCTCTAATGGATTCAATTGATGGCTCTAAATTCCTCATCCGATCATATGGTGGATTGGTGGGTGACTATTCCATGGTTGGTGAGTTTAGGTGAAAAAGAACTTGACATCATTGACTAATTTATTATTAGCACATGATCAGTTGAGCAGTTAAAGGTTTTAAGTATGCTAAGATTGGTAGTACATTCTTAATAGGTTAAACTTAGAATATATTGTACATGCACTGTACTGCACTCTCCCTCTCTATTCACCATAAATAGCTAACCCATGATATTAGTACCATAGGAGCCCCAAGGAGAATGAATCTGTTCACCATCTCCAAGTTGTGTTCACCCTCACCTCTTCATTAGATTGGTATACAAGATTCAGTCGCATGTTTAACACTTTCGGAAGGATTTTTGTGCCATTATAACTGAGACTGCGCATCAGAACCAGAATGCAATAACATCTGAGGCTAAAATGAACGGGTAAGAACGGGAGATAGACAGGGACGAGGCAGAGCATGGAATGAACCAACAACACAACTTCGTTGTTGCTCTTCCCATGCACTGCCTCTTCCCTGGCTCTCCGCATCTCCTTTACCTTTTCTTCCTACCAGTATGATTTTATTTCTCATCATTTAGCATTCAACGCAATAAGACAATGTTAGTAAATCCAAATATTTCCAGAGTCACAAGACCAAAATCATATTATGAGAACATTAACTAATGCAATGTGAATGGATCGTGTATCTGCTTAGACAGTTAGTATAATGTCCTCTCGGAATCACAAAGCTCCAATGTCTTGGCAAATTCGTACAAGGGGTACGAATTGGTGTCGGTGTTGGACACAACACTCCTTTATCCCCCCAGTTCAAGTGTGGGTATGTAGCCCACACTTCCGAGAGAGATCCAAAAGTATTGTGTCCGTCACCGACACCAATGGACATCCCATAATCTTAAATTTTCGTGGCTAAAGACTAAAGAATAGTAAGCTTTCTGGAAGTGAGAAGCTCATGTGCAATGCACGCTCTATATAAGGAAATTATGAAATTATCTATTGATCTTGTCTGAGAGTACTATGTAGTACTGACTGCAATACAACAGTGTAGTACAAGTGTACAACAGGTTACAGAGGGAAAAAATGTGTACTACAAGTCCACAAGTACTTAATATATATATGTAACTTTTAGCTATAGATTAAAATTAAATATCTGCTTATGCTTATCACCAGGAATGTCTGATCTTACTCGCTAAGCACATCTGAGCTACCACATAAACTGGAGGTTTGTGCCAGACGGGCCAACACGCAGCCTCTCCGCTGATTCTGTATATAATCTGAACTCTCAATATAAAATAAAAAGAAGTTACAGTACACAAGTAAAGCTTGCATACTAAGTTACCAAAGTCCATTTTAGGACAGAAAAACCATGTATCATCTCAGTTGGCACAGTAAATATGAATTACATTAGAAATTGGTTGCTTTTGTGCATCACATATTTTCCGATTTATTTGTAGGTTATCAGACTTGATGGTGATGGCCTATTAGTTTCAACTTTCAAGTAACTACTCTTTAACAATAAAAGTAAATGATTTTTTTCTTCTCCACTCAAGCTGGTGATTGTTTACCATAAAATATGTTTTAAGTTTCGTGATTAAGAAGTGAGAAGAGAACAAATTACATATCAAAGAACTATTTGCTGGACAGATAGACACACTGGTTATCTTGTGTCCTAAATGAAGCTATCAACAACTTACTACAGGAACTACAACGGCAGCAAACGATGTGTATCAGAAAGCAGTGCTACTAATTACTAAGCTTCGTTTGGTAAAAAATTCGAGTTGTTACTGGGTGGATCTGGATAGTTGTCATTGTTCTGGGTCTAGATTTAATGGATCCTATTTTACATTATAGAACCATTTGTTTTTTATCCTTGTTACAACACATTGATCTTAGAAGTTAAAGTTCTTCGAAGCACAAGCCACGTATATCCTAAATTCCTAACACAAACTTGTCAATACTCTGGGAGTTCCTTGTCAATACTCTGGGAGTTCCTTGCTCAAGACAACAGCAATAACAGAACCAAATACAAGAGTTTCAGATTGTTACCAAGATAAGCTGATCAAACTTCTTAGATGAAAGTATGAATGTATGAAACTTCTTAGACAGCTTTGGTGGACTGCTTAGGCAAACTATTAGAAAAACCAATGTATAGAAAAGTCGTTTAGACAAATATAAATAGATGACTGCACAGCAGATTGAGCGACTAAACAATATCCTGCCCTCTTCATCATTTTTATGTTTAACAAATACAAACAATTTTATCAGAAGTTCAGAACAAGTAAATGTAATTGCAGAAATGAGAAATGCAATACATGAGTAATAAATATCAGATGCATATATAATGAGCAAAAAATACAATCTGTGAAACATTTGAGTAGAAAACCTACAAATTATACATAAGAATAGGATTTCAAAAACGAGCGAAATGTAAAATCTTACTCTTCAGCTCTCTACCAATATACGTCTATAATTTATCTTTTACGCAACAGCAACCAGATTAAAAGGACAAGGTATAAGAAAGAAAAACATTATAAATCAACTTGCCCATTTCCTAACCACGCTTTCCTTGGCTGATAAGTTGGAGAGGATCTCCTCCTTTTGAGTATTATCAGGTACACCATAAGTACCAGCAGGAGATATCTTCCGCAAAATATTCAACTTTATATAAGCCAACCCATTTCGTACCCCACGCAAACCAAAAAGCAATCCCCCTTTGCAATCACAAGATACTATCAAGAGAAAAAAAGACGTTGCTTGTAAGTGGATGCATTGCAAACAACAGATATTAATCAAATAAACGTGAATACTTACCACTAAAATAAGAATTAAAACTACAAGACTTGCTTGCTGTGCCTCTTCCCAAAAATGATCACCGTTGAAGCCACCAAACCAACCTCCCCCACCAGCACCACCCCCTCTTCCCATCTCTTCTCTTTTCTGGATCTCTTTGTCCCATTTCTCAAATTCAATTCTTTTTCCACCAAGAGCACTTTCTAATGCATTTCTAGCTTGTTCCTGCATAATCATTACATCTATGTTTTATCACAAGCAGTGGAATGCATCTAGAAACATCAGAAAGGTAAACCCATTTTCACTAGAAGTTTTTGCAAATGGAAAACAAACTATGAAAATTTGAAGCTGAATAGAGCTATAATTTTGTGGGGAGGGCCCAAAGTTACACTAGAAGACTGCCTAAAGGCTTCACAATTCCCACAAGCAGCTCATGACACTATTACAACTACGAGGAATCACCTGAAAACCTTAATTTATTACTATAGTTGCTTGGTTGGAAAAGATAGTTATAAATGAAATGAATTAAAAAAGTCCTACAATACAAACTTACAAAGAAAAAAACAAGGAAATATAAACACAACCAACAGCCAAAAAACCAAAAGGATCCGAGCATAATGTCCTGCAGGCAAAGAGAACGATAATCGAGTTCAAGAAGAAAGTAAAACTGGGGAGGAAACTCTGCAATTTTACTAAAATCGATGGGAAGAAAAGCATGGACTCCCTTTTGTAAGGTTACAATTGGATGACTGCCCAGGAGGTAAGGAACTCAAAATAAACACTATTCACAAACCTAATAAGAATCAATTTCAGAAACAATTACAAAATAATAGGAACACTGAGGAAATCGTGGAAGGCAAGGGGTCATATGGCTGGATTGATCCGGGGTAATTCTTGAAAAGATTGGATTGATCTTAGGTTAAGCTTATAAAGGATAATCCAATCAATTCTATTACACTCTTAGGACTGGTATCAATCGAATTAATTGGACATATGTCGGATCAATTTACCATGTATAAGCTTGTATTGATCCAATCTTTGCCTTTGCTTTCTACAAATTTGCTCCAAGTAACAGAGAGCAACTTGTGAGTCTCCTCAAACAATTTTGGCTCCTTAAAGTCGCATATGTTTTCCTAGATTGGTAATGGATGGATTCGTCACCACCAAGGGTACAAAACCTGATACTGCTGCACAAATTAATGCCGGATACATCTAACAAATTAAATAGCTACTTCAATTCCTATTCATGGATCAGGCTCACCACCCTAAACTCAAAAGGAAACTCACCATGACACCTATGAAGTGATTAGAAAAATGTCAGCATGGTGCAAAATTTATACAAATATCATTTGTGGAACTTTATGATTGACTTCTCAGACTCCAACTTAAGCTACCACGGACGAAACAAGGCATCACAAAACCCGCTAGGTTCTTATTTTAACCAAAACATTCTGTTCCGTTGATAAAAGATTCCACGGTCACGCATTTCGTTCTCCAACAAGTAATAAGTTCTGTTTTTGATAGTTGGCACTTTATACCCCTAAACCCTTATATTTCCCTTTCCCTGTGACCTCAAGACCTTGGGCCCAACATCCCAAACGCTTGACACGCCAGAACAAAGACACTTGCTAGAAATGAGTAGAACCCTAATTGCTCAGTCAGACAACGTAAGCGCTATGGTTGTAGTTGCTTCCTCAGGTCAAATATTGTGTCTTTATAATCATAATGTAGTTATTAGTTACTACATACAAGTCCCAATAATGAGAAATTCTCTAACTACGTGACATTCAAATTAAAGCAAATAAAAACAAACAAGACCTCCCCTTTTCGATTCTTGGAAAACAAACATGTGTATCTGCCTTTGCAATTCAGTTTCAACTGTAAAATTTTCCACTCAGGGTTTCTGACCGGACGAAGGTTAACAGCCTGCGCCATGCTCCACACTAGAATAATAACTCACCACAAACAGGTTTCACTTTTACAATGACTGCGATTTTTTTGGAAGTTAATGAAGGTGTAGATAAGTAGTGGGGACTGGGGAACATGGGAATGATGGGACAGACAAGTAACATCTTTGATGACATCAAGTGTTAGAGTGGTGCTCTTCCTATGTGATGTCACAAAAGATGCATCATGTGTTACGTAATGGGATTCATGCTAGCTGTCTGTTTTCATGCATTTGGGCTGGCTGATAAAGAAAAAAATTAGGGTCCTATTACTGCCGGACCCCAATTTGTGTTGGGCGGACTCCCAAAAAAAAACAATTATTACAAGTTTGTCATTGGTTTCAAAAAATCTAAAAAAAAAACAATTATTACAAATATATATGTTTGAATTAAAAAATTGAATTGAAACCCCAACTTTAAACTGACCATTTGGAGTCGTTTTAATTTAAATCTCAAACGACTTGGCCACAACCGCTTGGACTTTCCAAAACGATCGACTTGGCACACCGTTTAAAACTTATTTGAATTTTTTCAAAGTTCAAATCCTAAACGACAGCGGGTCGAACCAGTCCAAAAAGTCCAAAGAACTTTGAATTTTTTGGAAGTTAGTCCAAATCTGTGACATTGGTCATATTTTAACTAAGTCCAAACAGTGTGACCATATTGTTGGAGACTTAGTCCAAACGGTGTGACCATATCGTTGAGTCCAGACGGTGTGGCCATGTCGTTGGGGATTTGAACTTTGAAAAAAAATTTAAAGTTTTGTTTTTTGGGCTCTTGACCGGTATGACCGGGTCATTTGGACTAAGTCCCAAACGGTGTGGCCAAGTCGTTTGGGACTTAGTCCAAACGACATAGCCGGGTCGTTTAAGTTTGGGGTTTCAAATTCAATTTTTTGGAAATCAATGGCATACTTATAATAATTATTTTTTTTTTGGATTTTTTGAAACCAATGGCACACTTGTAATAATCGTTTTTTTTTGGAGTCCCCCCAACACAAATTTGGGTCTGGCAGTAACAAATACCAAAAATTATTGTAACCTTATGCTCTTACTAAAGTCCCACGTCTTGATTGCCTGTGAAACTTCGGTTCATTAAGAAAATTTGTTGTTTGTTCATGGGTTGAGTAGGCTAGTAACTGAAGTAGAGAGTCGGAAGTAAAAACCCAGACGCACGTAAACAACGGTAGATTTTATGCAAATTGCTGAGGCTCATATGCAGTGCACATTTTTATGTAGGGATGGAATTTTTCCAGCGTAACCACAGACAACTTGATGCAATACCAATAACAACTTGGAGAACGTTAAAGTTTTGTGCACTGGAACTCTAGAACTGAGGCATTATATCTTAAGCAAATTAGGCCTTTTCCTCCAATCTCCCGAATGTTTAAAGACACATTGGACACAAATGCTGCTTTAGGGCCTCGTGTAGGCCAAGGAAAACAAATGGCATTTATTTCAAATGTTGAATCACACAAAATTATAGATTGATTCAGCCTTTTAGCCTGACTGGCTAGCTTTGTTTCAGGAGACATTACTTGATCAACACATGAAAGCTCCTAGTAGGAAGAAACCTTTTAAGACAAATTTACTGAACATATTTCTGAACCCACAACCGCACCCAAGTATCTGATTGCTAAACATGCAAAAGAACCGACAAAGCTTTCTTTGAAAGCCAATTCATTCACAAGGGTGTTTACAAAGAAAACGATTTCCATAACACAATCAGTTATAATCAGAAACCAGTACATTATCGTCTACGAGAGTACTTGTGGTCTGAAGTTTATGCTTAATTGTAATACCTTCACTAGATCCAAGATAACAAGAAAAGTAAATGGAAAGCCCTCAAGAACCTGGAAATCAATTTACATCTAATCGAACGAGCATCCTGCAAGACAATAAGTTTAAAAAATGATCAGAGAACAACTAGGAAATGTCAGTTCTAAACAGAAAAACTGCTGCATTGTGGAACTGGCCATTGTCAATAGAACTGTAATGTATAAGTTTGTAGACTGTGACTAAATTGTATTACAGCTGATAGACCAACTATCTTGACTATTTCTTCATCCCTTTAGGGCAAGCAGTGATATCTCTATTTTGAACCTCAGTTCTTTACCCCTTGGTACTATATCAGTCCTTGTCAACAGGTAATCAAGTTAGAGAGTTGATGTTTCAAGTTGCTACCGTTGAGTACTTTGTTGTTCCTAGACTAGAAATTGCCTATTGGGGATACGAAAGTTGTTTCTACGAACTGTGTATCGAATTGTTTTGAAGGTAACACGACTGCCTTCTTCGATGGGGCTGTAACAATTCCGTTTGAACACTTTCATCTAAATTTATGTGTAGACAGACACCTCACATCCCCCCCCCCCTGCAGTGTAATTAAATAAGAGCACATCAAGAACCAAAAAAAAAAAACAGGAAACAGAAAAAAACAAACAAGGCTTACAGGCTTACGTAGAGATCATGAAGCAGGGAAAAGAGCCAGAGTCCAACCAGTTCTCTTATGAATGAACAGAGGTATATGAAAGATACAGTTACATCAACTGAGTTGCACTTAACCACTTGAATTACGTCAGAGTAGACTAGCCTACTGGAGGACGGAGTCTGAAGTTTGTTTCTCCTTCACTGAGCAATGTTGCACTACGTACTTAACTAGCTAGCCTTGACAAGGGATGGTTGAACTAATTGGACAACTATCTAGTAGATGCTGAACTGCTGGAGCTCGGTACTGTAGACTCATTGGTATAAGTGGTACATCAAGAAAAGATAACCAGTTTGTTGATACAATACATCATACAGTTTTTATGGACACCAATGATACAACAAGTGACGAACAAAACTTCATTGTCATTCATTCATTCCACACCATTTAGCATTAGTTTTAAGTAACCAGAGCAACAACTTCATTGTCATTCATTCCTACCACACCACTTAGCATTAGTTTTTAGTAACCGGAGCCACAGGTAAGGGAGCAATTATTATGCGGTTTACCTATTCAGCAATGGTCATTGAGGGGCATCAGAGGAAATGAGGTTTTTGAAGCTCCTAAGTAGTATAAACTAGCAATTACGAGCATCAGACTCTCGACTAGACTACTCAGAAGTGAGAAGCGGAAAGACTGCACCACGAGTCCATGAGTAATAGCTAAATCCAGACTAGGTTGATTGTCTAGCTATATCTTAGGGTGCACAACCTTGCCAACTCTCATAGGGGGAACAACACATAATGCTCACAATAACACAGTAGGCTCAGCCTGTTACAGCATCAACTGACACGAGTATATCAAACAGTACCACAGATATTAAGTTCTTGAAAGACATTGGAAATACACTTTGAACCTAGTTTGCATTCTTATAGGTGTTCTAATTATATTTGGACATTAAATCATAAAATACAGGGCTTAAATTGTAGAAGAGACCAATTATTGCTTATTCAAAATATTTTTTGTTCACTAAGATGTGAATTAGGATAGAAGAAAGTAATTGTGTTGAAGTGGACCAATATTGTTTGACTATATAAAACCTTGATAGAATAAAAAGGGAGGATATGTAAGGATGAAGTAGGAAAGTAGCTATCAGCAGAGATTAAGTCCAACAAGTTACATACAATTCAAGAGATATGCAGAGATGAATAGTGTAGGAGATAATACAAACCATCAGTAGATATATATATATCCATCAGACCAAATACAGAATATTTTTTTTTTCGGTAATCAACCAAATACAGAATAAAAGTAAACTAAACTTCACACTTTCAAAAGGGCATCTTCAAAGAATATACCACTGCCACCTAACAATGAGAATCTGCAATGGAAGCAGACAAGCAGTGACACTTAGTCCATCTTAGATGGACTAGATACGACCATCCAGTTGAATTAAAACTAGCGCATAAAAATTAAACCAACCCAAGATCACAATAAAAAACAAAAGCAAACAAAGTAAATACATGAAGCATCTACAAAATCAAATTACAGTCAAGATATAGAGCAACATACTTCTGATCTTCATCGGTCCAGCTAAGAGACTGGGCGACGGGTACACATGGTTGAGCTTCTCCAAGCGTGTGATCCATATAACCTGACTCAATATACCGCAAGTCCTCTAAAAGAATTTTGTAGTGCTTTTCCACCTCCTCTGCACTCCTTCCTCCGACCATCATTGCGACGGCATTCCACCTATCCGGATTGTCCTCTTCCACAACAGCCAGCGCCAATTCAAATAACTTGTTCTCTTCCCAACTCCATCCATAGAACAAGTCCTGAAATCCATCCATATCACCAGAAACAGATTCCTCGGATCCTCCCAAGTACAAGGAATACCAAAATACTCACATCCTACAATAATGTAATATCATTTAAAAGAATCACCTATGAGACCTTGTTTGATTTCCTATACCAGAATCTTTTAGACTTCTCTAATTGATCAGGTTTCAGTGGCAATTATAAAACAAACTCTCTCTGAAAAAGTATCTTGTACAAGCTTGTTTCTTCCTTTTTGTCACAAACTAGTGGTCCTCATTCCATATATAAATATAATTCTACACAAATAAAAAACAAAGATGAAAGATATCTTGATTAAAAAACCCGGATCAGAATTCAACCCTTTGGGCAAAAACTAAATAAAAATGACAAAAAACAAAAACAACTGAATACTTCATTTACCACTTGTTACAAGAACCAGAATCTTATTTTCCATTTGTTGCAAAGATCCCCATATGTCTTAGATACACAACCACAACATGACACCAGTGCAAGACAAACACGAGTTACACAATAATGAAAGAGCACAAAACAAACTATATTTAAAAAACCCACCAAACTTCACATTCTTTCTTGCAAGACAAGAGAAAGACTTGAGACTTGGGGGGTGTGCTACTTGGTTTTTTAATGGTTTCCAGAATTCACAAGTGGGTCATTCTCAAAAGACTTTTGATTGAAATGGTACAAAAACTAACTGTAAAACATTTGCATGTGGTATGACAGAGATTAGATTAAATAAACAATTTACCTTTAAGTGTTTCCTATAATTGGATTTGTTAGGAAATGAATTCAACAAGTTATCTTACTTCCTCAAAATGTTTATAATGTGCAGGTAGGTTTGTTAGATATATGGTCACCTGTCCCCTTCAATCCGGACAGTTTTGGACCCATATGATTTGCACCAGATCTGTGGACTTCACTTATGTAGCCTGATTTTTTGAATGACAATGTGTTGGAGAGATTCATATAGCAAACACCTTAAAAATGAAAGATGAAATTGCACTAGTTGTGACTCAGATATGACTCCATAATAATCTTTTTCTCTGTCAGAGTGTCAGCTCATCTCAAGCAATACTCTTGTAGCATATTAAATTGTTACAAAATATAATCTCTTTATTACTTTATACAGACTAAAATCATCTCTCTAGAATTTTGGAACTTATGATATCAAAAGTCAAGATCCTTGTATATCTGTGAGGCTATGAGAGATGAAACTTTGCTCTTTTTCCTCCTCAGATAGGGGTCTTGTCCCTTATCTCATATAAAAGTGGGAATCTGCCAAAACAAAGGGGGAAAAAATCATAAATCAATATTAAAATACCGAGGGACAAATCCTGTTAGTATAGAGACTACATCAAAAAAGGCTATGTACATAAGTGACCCATCTGTAATTTTGTGATACCATTGACACATCCGATAGCTAAGTTTTGCTAATTATATTGATTATAAGTTATCCAGATCGCTTAGAGATGTCTTGACCTCTAATACTGTCTCCTATATCAATTTCTAATTCTATAATCCATGGACTGGCAATACCCATGCACCACTTGTCCATTTACAACCTTATCATTTCTAAATAAGAAGATTTAAGATTAGACAACTTGCAAGAATCTTTCTTATTTTAATTTTATTCAGGTAACTTGATACTAGGTTAGTAGGGTTGATTCATTTTTTAAACCAAACCTTTAGACTTCCTTCCGCAAATTAAATAAGGCCTTTTGAGTTTTAAGTTTTGACAACTCAAAAGTAAACTAAAAATGAGATATTCTTCGCTCAAGCAGTCACGCATTACTCAGTACATTGTCAGCACACTGGTAAGAAACATACTGTCTCCACTGAAGTATAACAACAGGGTCTGCAGTCTGACGGCCAAGAATCAGTGCTCTGAGGAGAGATTCTGCTCTATTGGAAGAGTGAACATAGATGCATTATACCCTATTTTTTTTTCACATACCAGTGATGCTAAAAAAAGAAATAAACAACAACAAAAATGCTGAGCATATTTTAAAGATTAATATAAGGGTTAACTAGTATTATCTCCCACTAGATGAGCCAATTAGGACTTTCCCCTTAGGAAATTAGAGTCTATCCTCTAAATACACAAAAAAAAAAAAAAAATCAATTTGAGTGAGTATTGAAGAGGAGAGACCCTAATTTCCCATCCTAGGGGAGGGAAAATCCTAATTGGCTCATGTAGTGGGGATAATACTAGTTAACCCTTGAGATAAAGGCACGAAATGGCTCCAAAAATATAATTGGGAGGATCTACTAGGCCCATTGTACCCACTGAGATTCTCAAGACTAAAGATTTGTACTACAGTAGGAAAACAACTACACGGCTGCTAACATGTCCCACGTCAAATGTGACTCAAATATATAAGATTAATCATTAATGTTTAATATACAAGAGAATTAGCTAAATATTGCACAACAAGTTAGTTACACGGTTACACCAGTAAGATAGGATATCCAGTAGCGCTATTGGCAGTCACTAAGATTTTGTATAGCCAGCCTATCATCAAGCTCTTTACGATAGACTTGAATTAATCCAGTACTGTCAGGCATTTCAAGCTTTTCACCCATGATCGCCCTGTATTTGCTGTCTCTATCCTTCAAATTACGCATAAAGTCGACCTGACAAAAATATAAGAGAGCAGAAATGTCATGTTCCCAGTTACTAATTGGACATGATGTTGCAAGCAGCTGTAATCATACAACACATCCAAGTTCGCCCTTCTTATAGTGCCATCCATGCAATGATGACACAAGCTGTTAACTGGTGCCACATGAGTGGACCGATTTGTCGCAGACGATCTTCATGACTGAATGCACAGGTTTTGTGCTATACGTCTATATCACTCACTATATGACCATTCAAAAATGGGCTAATAAATTATCCAATTACATTGTCAGAAACTTCAAAGCTGGTGTAGTCTCTTACTCTCTTGATTACAAACAGTTAAAGGAACATAATGAATGAAGACTCCTAGAAAATGATCATGTGCATAGCATTATGTACGCTCATTACATACAGTTAATGACCACATCTAAAAATGAGCACAATCAACAGTAATGCAATTGCAAAAGCAAAAACTCGTAAGAAAATTAACGCATGCTAACTCTGATCCTTCTATAGAACCAATACATTTTTACTTCTACCAGAAGGAGAATAAATAAATTTGATTCCTAGAAATAATTATAATTTGAAATACAAAACTTTACCTGTTCTTGGAATATATCGAATTCATCAGAGCTCAAAGAACCGTCACTGTTTGCATCGAGGAGTTGCATCATCTCCTCTGCATCCTCTCCTGCAGCTCCAAGCTCTTCCATGACTTCCATAAGTTCCTCAATACTAATCCTACCATCCCCATTCTTATCAAGAAGGCGGAATACTCTGTCCCTTTGGTCAATTTCAAGACTTCTATGACTTGTACAAGGGAGATCTCTAAGTCGCAATGCTGCAAGCTCAGCTGCAGCCATCATAATTGCCTTGAGTCGTTTTGCCTAGGTATCAATACATGATTTAAATCCCACATGAAAGTTTCAAAAGATTCTTAATCAAGAATGTGTAAGGAGCACAAAATATCAACTAACGCCATCACCACTACAGTTAAATTAGATAAAAAAGAAGATGTTATTGATTACGTTACAGAAAAAGCATAGATCCCTATAGCCACTAGATTGCAGCAATCTAACACAACAATATCCATTACAATATATAAAACTGAAAACTGAAAACCGAAAAAAACTGAAAATTAATTTGCATACACACACTTCTTGTCTGAGAAATCTACTTTTCTCTTCCCAGATATGTTTATCAGGTAAAACTATACACGAGCAAAAATCACACATCCACTGCTAAATGCAGAGGTTTTGAATGTAGAATCATGTCATAAGAAACCATAGCAATAATGAAAGTGTGGTAACCAGTAAGGATACAAAATTAGTAGATTTTGAACAATGATCTTCAACTTGCATATATGAAACAATTAGCACATAGGTTGCCAAAGCTACAACCAGACGTAGATGAAAATTAAGAAAAAAAAAAGTAATGAAAGGGAAACGAGAATAGTTAAAAACAAAAATACAAAGTTTAACGACGAATCAATGAACTAACCTCATATGGATCTGTAAGGCCACCCTTGTATAAGGAATGTGATGCAGTTCCATCAGAGGCAAATATGTCCATGTCTGAGGTGCGTATTTGTATTTCCATTAATGGTCTAGTCCTGCCATTGTCGCTAATGTCAACTGCCATATGTAAACTTTTGTAACCATTTGCTTTAGGTCTGGCTATGTAGTCTTTCGTCCTGTGAGGTATTTCTTTCCACAATGATTGAATCACTTCACGTGTCCTGTAACATGCTTGCTCACCAATTGCCAATGTATTATCTCCATGTTTAGGATGCAAGATGACACGCAAACCTAATACATCATTTACATCTTCAGGCTTGCGGCCATCCTTCAAAAGTTTCTTCATGGTGCTGAAATGGCTTTTATAACGACCTTTGATTGAGATTTCACCCGCCATCTCTCGTAATAAGGGATCAGTTTTTAAATGTTGAAGCAATTGCTCTTTGTACATATCTACGAGGGGCTTACTTCCTGTTTGATGGCTTCTCAACCAAGTATCAATATAAAGGTATGAATAGGGAAACAAGTATCGGAAGGATAGGTCCTCCAGCTCCTGCGAAACGGCGCTAGTGCCTACAGCATGAGCCAGGGGAGCAAATATCTTCATAACCTCAAAAGATAGCATCTGCTGTTGGTATCTTGGAAGGTAATCAAGGTGTCTCATTGTATCAAGCTTAAGAGCAAGTTCTAGTGTCACAGCTCTAATATCATAGTACGACAGGCAGAACTTTCTCAATGCAGAGGCACTATCATCATCTAAGATTTCCACTTTTGACGGAATTTTCGTTACCCGCAATCTTTCATGCAATAGATGAGCAGTACCTGGGCCAATCTGACTTTTGATCTCTTGTAGTGACATGACACCTGACTCCAGAACTTCTCTCAGCATGCCAGCCGAAATAACCTCTGCATCCATCTGCAATGTCCTCATGGTAAATGCTTAAGAATCCAAAGTACAGGATCAAATTGATTTGCAGTTTTCTATCAATGAGCCAGTTTCAGTTTATAACTAATATGGCGAAAATGAAATGACACGCAATGACTAGGTGCTTTTGTTTTTATGTAGAAGGTCAAACTGAAAATATACATATAGAGTTTTACGAAAGCATATCTCTAAAATTCTTGAAAGGAATAATACACTATAGGATTAACAAAGAGAAAACTTCTTATTAAAGTACAACATACCAAAAGCATGCACAATAACCTTTGTCTCAGTTATAAAAAGGGACAACTGAATTAGCATAAACCAAAGGACTTGAAAAATGTGAAGAGTCAGTCAGCCCACTTAACAAGATATGAAAAAGTAAACTCAAAATTCAAGGAGTAGAAAACTTATGTTGGACGTTTTTGAATTAACTTCTAAGGACAAAAAAATTGACTACCGTCAGTATTTAAGAACTTTTACTTTAAGACTTTAAAATGGATTTGTCAATATATTCTATATCAGACATCCAATATAAAGACTGTGCTCCAGGACTGCAATGGCATTTAGAGAATGAACATAGGTCAAAGTATATAATTAAAGATGGGCAAATGTGAATCGATATAGTAAAACAGTAACCCCGTAGTAGAGATATCGAAGCAACTTGGTCAGTTTATTTCATCTCACTTTTAAACTGCCAATCCAACCATGGTAGCAATCCTTCTAATTTAACAAATTCATGCTAACTTATAAGTTCGAAATACCTGATTCCAAACATCATTTTGCAGCAAACTATCTTAACCACAATACTTTAAAAAAAAAAAAAAAACTCCAGCCTCCAGTGGGGAGGGGGTTAGGCAGACCCTACCAGTGTACTAAAATATCAAAAGCAAACAACTAGGGGATGGGGGGGGGAGGTGGACATTATGAACCTTACCTCGTTACAAGGATAATGCATACCCAGATGCTAAATGCATGAGATAATTGGCTACATTTATAAAATATGAAACCAAATACAAGACCAAAAATCCTAATCAAAACCCGAAATCGAGAATTAAACTCTCAAATTTGCTAACCTTGCACGATCAAGTGTGCAAAATTACCTCTAGCCACACGAGGGAGTTGCATAAGTAAATCAAATGTAACACTTATCTCTTCACTAGTTGCATGTTTAGCAAGAATATCTGCAAACAGTTACCTTATCAGAAAACATGGACAAATACAACATTTCTAGTTTAACTCCTACCGGGTGAAGATGTCCAGTCCTTCTACCTGTGTATTTCCAGCGTATAGGGGGAGTGTTGACATATATGAGTGTCCCCGAGCCTACTTTAATATATTAATAGAATTGACCCTTCACATAAGTTCAAACTTATGGAGAAATTGGCAATTTAACATCTATGCCATGATTTACTATGAAACCAAGGAGGACCTTTACCTCCATAGAAGCAACCCAAGATGATTTGCAAATCAATCTCAACAATGACAGGTTTGAAGTTCTTCTCCAAACAAATTTTCAAACCTTCATAAACATCTAGTAACTATGCCTTAGTGTTAGAACCTTGTCTAAAGAAAGAAGAGAACGCAAAACGAAAAATTCCATGGTGATCTCTCACTATACCACCACTTCCACAAGAACCCGGGTTGCTCAAAGAAGATCCGTCGGTATTAAGTTTGAAAAAGGCTACAGGAGGCTTATTCCAATTCCAAGTGACCACAGTAGGCAAATTTACAGCCACCAATTTGTCTTTCAAACCCAATGCTTGCAAGGATAAAATTTCAGTAAAAGAAGACATTGTGGTGTGCTTAGAAAAAATAGAAAGATCATGCAGCCACTTACATACCTTTCTAATAACCGTGTGAGCAGTAAGTGGAACTTCTTCATATCGTTTTATGTTTCTGGCCATTCAAATCTCCCACACAATCAGTGAAGGGGCAAGTTTTTTCAAAGATCCACAATAAGAATCCCTCCTGCAATGACTAAACCAGTTCATGAACCCTTGTTTCACACCAACCACAAAAGCCCATTGAATACCAAACACCGCTGCGAAGAAGTCGCTAGCAACAAACTGAACTTGTTGAAGTGAAGAGAAGACATGATGATGATGATGATGATGATGAGTGTTTTGAGCTCCATGATGAAAAATGAGTAGTTCTGAGTTTTGAGCCACTCTTGAACAGTTCTGTGTTGCCGTTCTTATTCAACTGAACTTGTTCAACTCCCCCTTCTATACCATTTTGAATATTCAATCGAACGGGATTGAGCTTTCAGAAAGTACTCTCGTCATGACCCTGTAAAGTGCAATGCTTGCAGAATAGAGGAAGGTTTTCATACTCCACCTTCTTCCATCTACCAGTGACTGTTAGCTTACCCAACCAAACCTTATCAGGAAGTGCTTTTGTAAGATCAACTTCTACACACACCCTAGCCCTACTTGGATGTGTCATTGTTGCTGTAGCATTATCAACTCTTAGATATCATCCAATAGAACTAGTGACGCTCTTCAAAAAACCTGGTAGAAACATATGGAATGGCAAATGCAAAAACGGGGTCGAATTTGGGTTCAAAAGATGGAGACCACCTAAAACTCTTATAGTAGAAACCCTTGATCTTTTCAGATTCATGAGACAAGGTTTTAATAACATCAGATTTTGAATTAAAGTTCAACATTATTGTGTCTTGGGTCAACAATGCCAACAACCACTCCCGATTGTAAACCCCAAGTATTTGTCAAAAGATCTCTAATTTCCTTAACAGATGGCCTTTTTCCATTAGAGAGCTTCATGATCAATGTTTTATCGAAGACATGTTTCGCCCTAGCAGGATATCCCTCTTTGAGAATAAGGAGAGAAGGATATAGCAGGATATTCCTCTTTGGTTTCAAACCTCGGTTTCACACAGAAATCATCTAGAGAAGGAACAGCTGCACCTCGCACAGCAGTGGCAAAAGAGGGTCTGGAGGGTTGTCTGAGACTCTGAGGCTCACTGGAGCCCCTCCAAGCTCCGTCAAGCCTGCCGGAGCAGCCATAAGAATGTACAAAGGCAAGGCACATCCAATTTACCGGAGCAGCCATAAGTATTGTATGAAATATAGCTTTGATGCTAAAGCAATTGTGTTATAATGTACAAAGGCAATACTTACCGGAGCAGTCATAAGCAGACCTATTTATGACTAAAGTATACTTCTGTATCTTAACAACAATACTTGATAATGAAGATTGGCAATTATGACATGACTAACTCCATATTTTATACAGAGGCAATGCATTTTGATTCACCAGAATCATACTTAAACTCGAATAGCTATAAAATCATTATAACACAATTGCTTTAGCATCAAAGCTATATTTCATACACCCACTAAACAAGTTTTACTATTTTGTGTGAGATCTTGTCACCGATCATGCTCTTCAAATCAAGCTTGTCCCCCCCCTAATTCAGTTACAAGTTACTGTGTTTGTTAGAGTTTGTTGAGTCGGTTATGATTCTGTTATAACAGTTGTGTCTTTGAAACCCTTGTCTAGAAATTTCAGCAAATTTGTTTCCCCTGCTTAAAGTCAAACTCCCACTACAACCATGAAATTTACCTTATCAATTATCCTAACAAACTCCACAACTTAGCCCGATTCAAAACATCACGTTACAGCAAACAATTTTGATCAAATTAATCGATATATTAGTCAATCATAGCATGCATAAGCACTTACATCAACTATATATACATGGACAAATAGCATATTAATTCAAAAAATAAAGCTACCACAACCTTAAAAAAATGATAAGCTATAAATCCATACCTGAAGATCAGCAAGAACAAGAGCCACAGATAAAGCTTTAGTAAGTGGAGAACGACCATCACTAGTCAAAGGCAAGACTTGTAAAACAGGAATGGACAATTTAAGTGCCTTAAAAAGTAGACGAGACGAACTAGTCGAAACCATATTCATCCTTTCTGACAACTCATTAAAAACTCCAACTAATTCCACTACCATTTTCCCTCCTGGTTGTTCTAATGAAGTGGCTTTCACAGTTGCTTGAATGCCACGAAACCTCAGTTTGTTGGTATGAAGAGAGGGATGGAATTTTTTTAAGTGGTAAAGTAGTTTAGTGTGTGGAGAAAGTGTTGTTGTTTTGGAGATTTGTTGAAGTGAAGAGAAGACATGATGATGATGATGATGATGATGAGTAGTTTTGAGCTCCATGATGAAAACTGGTTTCTTTGGTTTAAGATTTTGAGGTGACGTTATTTTTGAGATGTATGATTGGTTGTTAAATTTCCACGTACGCTACTTTTTCAAGTAGTCAATTATGGTTGACCGTCAAAGTCAATTTTTTATGATTTTTGTTATGCCCCTTAAAGGCTTAAAGACAGAAATGGTCGGTAATGAATATATATATATATATATATATATATATATATTTGGTTGTTTTGAGTGTTTTACCACGAATTGATCCCATGACTAAACTAGCCAATAGTTTACCACACCATAGTACAAAATATCCTGATATATCGCGATATGTAGAGATATCTATTCAGATTTCAGAGAAAGATATATAAATATCACGATATGTTCAGAGATATATACGACTATAAATATCGGTGATATTTCGATGATATTTGTGATATTTTGTGTATATAACAATTTTATTTAATATTTACCATTATATTTCAAATAAATAAAAATAATGTATCATGATATATCAAGAAATATCCACAATATCTACGATATTTGTAGATATTTTAGATATATCCACAATATTTGCATGTGAAACAATGCCAAATATCCCCAAAGAGGGAGATATATCCACGATACATATCCAGAAATTGAATATCGATAAATACCCATATCCTGATATTTTGTACTATGTACTACACTACCCGGTAATAAATATATGGACAACTCTTCCATACATTTTTATGTGTAAAAGGTACTAGTATACTGCTATGCAATGGGGGCATGAGCGGAGAGGGAAAGGGAGAGATTGAGAGGGCATGGAGAGGGAGAGGGACGAATGGAAGAGAAGAGATGAGGAATGAGGACAGACAGAAACCAACAAAATGACTTTTTGTGCACATACCCCCCCTCGACCCAGAATGTTTGCTCCGTTCATATATATATATATATATGCTTATGAAAAAAATGCAGAAATAGGTAACAAACTATATATGAAATTAACTAGTATACTGCTATGTAGTGCGGGCGTGAACGGAGAGGGAGAGTGGAGAGGGGAGAGGGGAGAGGGAGAGATTGAGAGGGCGTAGAGAGGGAGAGGGATGAAGAGGAGAGACGAGGAATGAGGATAGACAGACAGAAACCAACCAAATGAATTTTTGTCTGCATAGCCCCCCTCGGCCTAGAACGTTTGCTCCACTCAGTTGATTAACTAGTATACTGCAAAACAGTGGGAGTGAGCGGAGCTGCGGAGTGAGAGAGAGAGACCGCGGCTTTGGGTGGGTAAAGAAGAAGGAGAGAGAGATATTGGAGAGAAGAAAGAATGTTTGGCGAAGAAGATGAGAAGAGAGAATAAGGACATACATAAACATACCAAATAGAATTTTGGGCCACATCCCCCCCCCCAGCAACGAAGTGTACCACGTTAGCTTCTGTTTCATTTTCGTCATTTTTTTTCATATGTGGCATGGTATTTTTTTTTTCTCTAAGAGCATTCCCAATGTAGATGAATATTAAGGGGATGTGACAATATTCACCTCCAAATGATCAAAAACCTTTGCCCAATGCAAAGATGAATATCAAGGTGACTATTTTCCCAAGTCAAAACGAGAGTAAAACCTTCAACCGAGATAGTAGCTGAGTTGGGAACTTTGGACATGATGTTTTATTCCGTCTCGTATGTTTTTTTTTTAATTTTTTTTTTTTTTTTTTGACGGAATGTTTCATTCCGTCTCACGTGTTTTTTCAAAATTTTTTTAACTTCAGACGGGATGTTTCATTTCGTCCGGTGCGTTTTTTAGTTTTTTACATTTAGACGGAATCAAACATCCCATCCGAGAATAATAGTCACCTTTGTATTGGGCAGCCTTACCTTCTTTTTCACCAAAACGGTGGAAAAGAGGGGAAATAAAGCTGACGTGGAGGTGAATAAGAGTGGCTTGCATTGGGAATGCTCTAATTATATTCCTATGTGGCTACCTTAAACTTGGGTCATGGTGTGCCTACACAAAACACAAACTATTCCTCATTTTTTAACAATCTGATATAGAATCCAACGGCTAGGAATTTTTCTGAAAACAAATTGTATCTCCAACTAAGTTAGTATCCTGTTCCTTCACATCAAATGTTAAAGTCTTCAGTGGCGTCATCGACAAAATTCGTAGATAAAAAGGAAGCGGTGGTTGGACACAGACAACCCAAGGAACCAAGTCTGTTCAAATTCATATAAGAAGTTTTCAATCTAGGGAATCCGATGTTGATATCGATAGCAATGGCTAACCCAAAGTCATAACTAATCCTCCATAGAACACATTGGAGGAACACAAATTGACACAACTACAAAATTGGGTGCACAAAGTCGGAGGTCTATCAATCCTCATACAAGGAATTTGAGTTGCATTTCCCACAAATGCTATCCCTATCTCTCCTAAATACCCAATTTAAATGCACCGATTCTAAACCCCAACAAGAAAAAATCCAGCCCATTCATCACAAATTGTTAATCATCCTTATCTAATTTAACAAATGCAACCCATTGGCATGTCCTTCACTAATCACCATTACTTGATTCGCCACAAACTGCCATTGAATCTCATTTCCAACATGAATAAAAGATTAATGAAATGAAAAGTCGAGTTCTTTTGTGGTTCTGGACCTAAAATGAATCATGCCTGTGTTAAGTCTCTCTCTTTCTCTCTTTTCATTATTGAAAGATGATTATATTCACTGGACATTTAGTTTATTGGAAGCAGATTAGTTGCATTATCTTCTCAATTGGAGGGAGCTAAGGTAAAGAAAGAAGTTGATGGAGTGTTGTTAGTTTTTTGATCAGCTGGGTTTTGTTCTCTTTCTGCCATTAGAGAAGCTTGAAGGATCAAAATGTTTTCTTCTTCCTGAAATTTTCACTGGTTTGCTATGACGATATCTGCTGAATAATTGATATATGTTGAATTTGCAGGATTCTATATGTCAGCATACCACGTGGCAACCTTTTACATAGCCACATAGGAAAATAATTAGATAAAAAGAAAAAAGTGTGCCACGCAAAAAAAAAAACGACGGAAGTGAAACAGAAGCCAACGTTGCAAAACGTGGTACACTTCGCTACCCAAATTTGCTAAAAAAAAGTTTATACACCAATGTTTGATTTCGTGTATAGTTTGTTACCCATTTATGCATTTTTTTCATGTGCTTCCTCATTCGCCTCAACTTGACGAGTCTCCGCAACAGTAGTTAGAACTGGCTTTTTAGCACAGTTTGCTTGAACAAGACCCTCTTGTCCATAACTATAGCATTTCACAATTTTCTGAGGAACTCATATGTAAGATGACATGGAGGAAAAGTAACTCATTTTCTTGTCTAACTCACATGCAAAACTATAAGCTTTCTCTAAGGTGTTAATTCGAATATAAACTAAATAATACTTAATATCCCCTCTAAGACCATGCAAATAATAAGGACGAAACAATGGGTTCCAATAACCGACCCGAACCAAACTGATAAAAAACGGGTTCAGTTTTAGTAATTCAGTTTCGGTTTGGTAATGGGTTCAATTTTGCATTTCGTTAAGATATTGGTTTGGTTTCGGGTTTTCCATCCACCGAACCGATATGAACCCGAACTGATAAGATGACATTTTAGTAATATTTATGATTAATTTTGTATAGGTTTAATAAATTGTGTGGATGAAATTAATTGATATAATTTATGATTTGATTGATTTCATAGTTTTTGGTTGATATTGCCAAGTCGGTTTGGTTTCGATTTGTAATACATCTTTTTGATTCGGTTTTAGATGCACTATAATATTATCGGTTCGGGTCAATTTTGGATACCATATTTTCTTATTGGTTTGGGTTTGGTAATGGATGTTCATAAATCCGACCCAACCGATTCATTGATAGCCCTACGTGCTATTGAAGAAACTTTGTCCACCAAATTAAAGAAAAACCTCGAAGCCTAGTAGCAACCCAAACAACTTTGAGATCTTCTAACATGTGTTGATAAGCAAATACATATTTTAATTGGAAAAAATTATTATTTTGGGTACTGATAAGTGGTAATTTGATGTATGGAATGATTACTCACAAGACACACTAAACTAAACTTATATCAAGACCTTACTCACAAAATTCACGTTAGTATATAATTTGAGCAAAGGTATCGTCCCAAACCTAAACACTTAAGCATGTGATTAACTACTAGAATCTAACTCTCTAATGAATCTATGTGAAAATGATTTTTGGAATCAAATTTTACACTAAAACTAATTTACTTGCTAAACAAGTTACGTAAACATATAACAGATTAAACACTTAACTAAGAGAAAATAGAGAGAGAAGAAAGGTGTGGAGAGTTAAATCCACTCATAGAAAGGGAAACCTCCACTGATGGAATTCAGTTCATTGCATCTCTAATCTTTCTTAGAATTCATAGACAAACCCAAAGAAAGAATCGAGTTTCAACCCCTAACAGTATAATCTTATCTCTAAGATCATACTGCTAGCATGAGAAGTTTAAGTAATAACTCATCTCTAAGAAATCACTTCAACTCCCGACTATAATTTACACCAACTACTATTTTGTAGTAGGATATAAACTCTAGCTTATTTGTTCTAAACAATTAACTAGAACACCATTAACAGAATTTGTTCCTCACATGAGCTTCATTAACCTTCCACAAGGGAGGGTTTTAGCTCATGATCCTACAATTTATAAATCCCAAAACAAAGTAGGTGAAAAAAGAAGTAGAAGAAGAGAAGTGCTAAAATTAAACTAGAAGAAAAAATTTATTACAAGATTGAAGTTTCATTAATTAAGGTTATTACAAGTTCTAAACTTTTTTTTTTGGAAAAAGATTCATATGGTTAAGCGGACCCTTATTTGTATTAAGATTTTGAATATATTGTTCCCCTTACATCATTAGATAAAAGTTCAGAGAGTCTACAATCAAGAGGAGGACCATTGCATACATAAAAGTCATCTACAGAGTTAGATAAGTTAGCTAAGTAATCTGCACTCTGGTTTACTTCCCTATAAACATGAGAGAAAAAGACCTCTTGTAGCTTGGGCGCTTAAAATCTGATAGCAGCAACTATGTTACAACAGTACCAAAGAGCAATTTCTGTGCCTTTAAGAATTTGAACTGCTCTGAGGGAGTTAGTACAAACTAAAACCTTAGAAATATCATGTTGTTGGTAGAGAAAAAGACCGACCTCTATTGCTTTAAGTTCTTGAAATAAAACTGATCTTTGAGATCCTCCTCTAGTATATGTAAGAATAACATTACCAAGATGATCAATGCCTAAACCTCCATAACCGACACTGTTCAGTTTCATAGAGCCATCTGTGTTTAGTTTTGTATATCCTGGGGGAGGAAACTTCCATTTACACTGAATAGGAGTCTTGGACTTGAACTTAACTTGAATGTCAAGTCTAGTGAGCAAGCTTCTTGTTTCTGGATTGTCCAAAATTGTGTCTATTCTTATTCCCAAATAAACTTTCATTTTTTTGAGAATAGAATCTACAATGTGCCTCCAAGTGTTTGAGCAATTCTTGAATCTCTTAACATTTCTCTCCTTCCAAATGTTTCCTATAGTGGCACAAACATACACTTTATAAATTTCAGCTTGTGTATTTTGTTTCGTGCATGTATTGATAACATCACACGACTCTCTATTAGCATCTTTCACTATTCTTCCCAGACCGAGAGTATTCTTCACTATTGACCAAACATTTTTTGAGAAATGGCAATCAAAGAAAAGATGCTTTGAATTTTCCCTTGTAGAGTCACAGAAACAACATGAAGTAGTTGTAAGTACTTTTTTGTGAATAATTCTATCTTGAGTAGGTAGACTCCCTGAAAAAAGTTGCCAGCCATTAAAGGAATATTTTGGCTGAACCAACTTTCCCAAGACCAATTTGCACCAATTTTGCTTGCTATGTTTTCTCTTAAGTGCATGATATGCCACTTTAGAAGAAAATACACCTAACAGGGAGTTCAACCATACTACTTTGTTTTATTTAGATATGAATTAATGTCAGTTTGCTAAGATAACATCCTTAAGATCTGCATCCGGAGATGTAGTACAAAATGATTCCAATGGTAGTTAGTAATGAGTGAATTGACCTTTGCATCTATCGAAAAGGTTCAATAATCTTTTGTAGCTTGTAGGTTGATCAAAGAGTCATTCTTGCAACCATGGATCATGCTATAAAAGAGTTTGTTCACCCTTTGCAATGCTATATTGAAAGAGATTCTTTGCATTTTTTGTTGTTGTTGAGTATACTTCTCCATGTCCAAGAACAATCCCTAGGCACTTCCATAGTCCAGAAAAATTTCTCTTTAATATGTTTTGCCCATGTCCAAGAGATCCATAAGCCTTGTTGTTTGCAAGCAAGTTTGTAGATAAGACCACAGTAAGCTGCTCGATTCCAGATAATGGGATCTTGAATCCCCAATCCTCCTTCCATCTTAGGATATTGAATATTTTCCCTACTGGATTGATGCATCTTGTTCACCAATTGGGATCCATTCCATAAGAATTTGGCACAAATCTTTGCTACCATGATCAAGACACCTTGTGGTAGTATAAAAGTTTTTGCCCAATAAATGTGGAAATATGCTAAAATTGAAATGATTAATTGTAACATTCCTGCATGGCTTAGAAACCTATTTTTCCAATTCTCAACCTTTATGGTGGTTTTCTCAATCAATGGCAAGCAATCCTTGATACTAATTCTTGCTGAAACCAGAGGAAGGCCAAGATATTTGACTGGAGGGGAGATCAGCTGCATGCCCATAATGTTTGCAAGATAAGTGCCTTTTGCTTGAGAGAGTCCACTAATGAGTATGGTGGATTTATGAAAATTCAGATGCGCATGCAGTCTAGTTGCCTTTGAGAAATCCTCCAGAATAAGTTTCAAAGCTCTTATGGAACCCTCTTGTCCTTTGATAAAGATTAAGACATCATCTGCAAAACATAAGTGAGTGATTTTTGTTCTTTTGCAATATGGATGAGGATTTATATCTCTTCTATGTTGTCCTGCTTGAAGGAGTGAATTAAGAGTTTCCATGATCAGCACGAAAAGGTAGGGTGACATTGGATCACCCTGTCTTAAGCCCTTCTTCCCTTGAAAAAACCCTAAAGGTTCTCCATTGAAGATAATAGAGTAAAATGGAGTGGCAAAGCATATTTTGATCCATGCCTTGAGCTTGTTAGGGAAGTTCAGCTTATTGAGAATGAGAAGAATAGAATCCCAGTGAACTGAATTAAAAGCCTTTTGAAGATCCACCTTTAGAGTGCATCTTGGGGTGTTATGTTGTCTCGAGTAACTTCCGAGCATCTCATGAGCAAGAAGAAGATTGTCCTGTATGCTCCTACCTAAAATGAATGCAGATTGGCTAGGAGCCACTAAATCATGTATAACATGCTTAAGTCTGTTAGTAATGACTTTAGTAAAGCATTTATAAATGACATTAGTACAAGATATAGGTCTATAGGCACCTACTTTAAAAGGATTTTTCACTTTAAAGATTAAGCTAATGAACGTAGAGTTAATGCATATAGGAATACGAGAGTGAGAGAACATGTAATTGACTGCTAAGATGAAGTCTACTCCCACAATACTCCAACATTTTTTGAAAAATAATGCATTGTAACTATCTGGACCAGGAACATTGTTGTCTTAAATACCAAAGAGTGCTTCCAAGATTTCAGCTTTTGAGACATCTTGTTCAAGGTCATCCTTCTAATGCTGCTTGATAAGCACCCAAAAGTGTATTTTAAACCCCTTAATAGTATTCTACTTAGGCCAATTATGTTTATAATAAATTAGAGTTAGTACTGTTTACGTGTTTTTGTACATTCTAGGACTTGAAGTTGATTAGGTAACTAAAGGCACCACTTTTGCATGGAAAATGAGTCAAGATGATTACCGAGGAAGTTCTACGTTTAAAGCTCAAGAATCATGGAGAAAAGCCTTTTTCAAGCCCAGTCAAAGCTGGAAAGTCAAAGTTAATCCGGGTAGAAAAAGAATAGAAAAGTCAACAGAACTTCAAATGGGCATATCTTTGGACTTGGGCCTACTTTATGTCAAAATGACCGGCTCGGAATAAGCTTTCCAATGGACCCAGTTTTGCCCCAATAAGAGTTGTAAAAGTAGACAAAAAGGGCATGAAAATAATTTTTAGCAGCTGTGGCCTTTTTAGACTTAACCTAATGGACTTTGGGCTCACTTTAGAGGCCCAAAGTCCCTCTTTTTGGCCAATGCACGAAAATGTAACCCTAACCCTCTCCTATAGAAAGAGGGTTAAGGCTAAATACTTTCTCTCCTCTTCTAGCTTCCCTTCCTCAGTTAATAATTAGTTTAGTTCAGTTTCAATTAGTTTTACTTTTATTAGGGTTAGCATTTGTAGCCACCATTAGAACCGATTCAAATAAAAGCCTTGTTCATTCTCAATTCAATTTCTATAGTATTATGTCTTTATTTTACTATTTTGATATTGTTCATCCAATGAATCACGGCTAAACCTCCATTAGAGGAGGTTTATGAAGCCATGTGAGGATGAGTAGCTATTAGTTTTATTGTTTTGCATAAAAGAACGTCAAGTTCTTCGTTATGAGTAACTAGGGATAGAGCTCATAACGGAGAACTAGAGTATAAAGCCACTACCAAAGAGATTTGTGGTGGAGCTACACTCTCATGCTAGTGAAATCTCGATCCGAGAGGACTTAGTCTTCACTAGGGATCAATACAAGCGATTCGAAACTAACTAATAGTCAATCGAATCGTGTGGCGGATTAAACCCCTTATAATATCTTTATTCATCATTTAAATTCACTGTTTTCACCCTCAAATCTACTGTTTTGACTCTCATTAATAAATCATATTTATAATCTAAACATGCATTCAAGTAGTGTACGACTAGAGTTTGGCGAACACGACTACTCCTCCCTATCTCACATGATTTAGATATGTTTCATAGATTCATAATCAATGTTTTCCACTCTTCTCATTACTGTTTTGGTAGAGTAATTATAATTATACAACTTATCAATGGCGCCGCTTGCATCTAGTTTGTTTACATTACACATGTTTAGATTACAAAATACTGTTTTCACTATTCACAAAACACACACACTAAAACACTGTTCCTAATTTCTTCGAATTTTTCTACTACTGTTCGAGAGCATACGAGTTGTTCATCCAACTCCCTGCCCTCCCGTGACCTGACCCTAAAAATTTCAAACCCTAGTTTTAATTCACGAGTGCGCGCGCATCAATTTTGCCTTCGCCGAGCGCGACCCGCACCATTCTTTAAACTCGTGCACCACGCCGAAATTGCCCTATTTCTAAGCGCGCACACGCCCTAGATTAAATACAGTAACTCAAATTTTTAATATTATTTGCAATATTATCTCAAGAGTACAGTACAATACTCATCTGATACAAATTACAAAATTTTAAAAATAATTATTTTTCTTCATTCTAAATGGTGTCTTGCAAACTGAAAGAATTTGGAGTTCTCTAATTAAGGAACGTGCACGCACAGACAACCTCCCTCAAATTCCTAAGTGACCTGGCCATTGGTTTGATACAAAAAAATTAATTAATATTAAGTTTAGTTAGTAAGCCCACCCATTACCAAAGCCCATTTCATATGCCTAAGGCCCAACACGAAGCCCATAGTAAAAAGCCTTTTCCTAATTCTTAAAACTTTAAAAACTAATAAGGTTAATCTTTTTACAGGACTTCATAATCCACACCGTGTACCTGGACCAGTACTCGTATAATTGTTCAAGTAACGTAAACGTGCTTCAAGGCTGTTGAAGACGCTATTTATACGCGTAACAAGGATGCTCCAGGTAACACCTCTATACATCCTCGAATTTACTGTCAGAGGATTCTATTTCTAGTAATAATCAGGTTAATTTTGCATGCTCATTAAGACTTGCCTATTAGACTTAAAACTTGTATGAGATTAAGATCTGGTACGCATAAACCTAACATATTATTTTATTGTAGATGTAGAAATAATCGCTTATCTAGAAATTCACCAATCACCACACACACACCACATACACCCACCACAACTACATTTGTAGCAATGGGTGAGGAAATAGCATAGAGACCCCTCTCTGATTTCTATAAGGCTTTAAACGATGGACCTGAGTCATGCATAATTCTTGCAGATACTACGGGAGATTTTAGAATCCCCCTCAATATATTTAATCTGCTACCTATTTTCCATAGGTTAGACCATGAGAATCCTTATTAACACTTACGTAGGATACAACAAGTTTTTACTACATTTCATTATCCTAATGTAAGACCTGAACAAATAAAGCTCAGGGTGTTTCCTTTCACCCTAGTTGACAAATTGGCTGCTTGGCTAACAGCACAAAAGCCGAACTCTGTCGATACATGGGAAAAACTAGTAGAATTATTTATGGAACAATTTTACCTACCACAGAAGACTGATGAAATGCTATCACATATTCATTTATTTCGTTTAAAGCCTAAAGAATTCTTTTCTGAGGCTTGAAATCGTTTTACTGATCTTCTAGTAGAATGTCCCCATCATAATCTTGGTAAAGACACACTAGTTCGTGCCTTCTTTAAAAGCCTATCCCAACACCATGAAGAGACTTTAGATATCATAAATGGAGGTAATTTCCTAGGTAAAAGAGCCACAGATGCTTATAACTTTCTATATAATCAATCCAAGAAAAGTAACAACTGGGGAGGTAACAATTGCTCCCACTCCATTCCTTATTCTTCTACATCTAAGGCAGCCAATATGTTTGAGGTTAAACTAGATCCGGAACTTAGAACTTTAATAGAATCCCTCACTCATAAGGTAGATGCCCTTTCTATCAATAAACAAGAAGAGAAGCCTACTCCTGTCATGAATATAAACTCTCTCTGCT
The DNA here is from genome assembly GCF_015680905.1 of Coptis chinensis. Taxonomy (NCBI): domain Eukaryota; kingdom Viridiplantae; phylum Streptophyta; class Magnoliopsida; order Ranunculales; family Ranunculaceae; genus Coptis; species Coptis chinensis. The sequence goes on along the minus strand of NC_141463.1, from coordinate 32,236,438 downwards.
ATAATTTTTGTTATAGTCTTGAGCATTCTGATCATTATTGTCCTCTTGCTTATGAACAACAACCACAACCACAGCCAGAAGATGTCTGCGCTTTTAATATACCTAACGCACATTGGAGACAAAATCCTAATTTTAGTTGGCATTATAATCACCATCAAGGAGCACCTCCAGGTTTTAATAATCAAAACGTTAGGCCCACCAATAACTACAATCAATATCAACCAAGGCAAGGACAAGGGCAAGGTAATTATAATAATAATAATAATAGAAGTTTAGTCCCAGTAAATAACAACTATCAAAATCCACCTGTTAATAATCAACGTGAGATAGTTCCTGTTACACAACCCATGACAACTCAACCTTCCTAAACTGATAGATTAGATGCATACATGCAAACTCAACAACATATATTAGTAGCAATCCAACAATCCATCTAACAATTATCCAAAGAAAAGACCCAACAAAAAGGCGTGTTTCTAGGTCTACCTGTACCTACTCCAAAATCAACAAACACAGCCTTTGAATTAACCGGTAATCCTAGTAATGAAAATTTAATACAAGGAGAATTAAAAGCCGTAACTACTTTCCGTTCAGGGAAAGTGGTTGACAACAAAGTAATAATGCATGAGGATTCCCCACAAACTAATAAAGATAATGAAACTTTACTAGATACCATAGTTGAAACTGAAGATCCTACCATTGTAGAAGTACCAGTTAAACCTCAACCCAAGGGAAAATCGGAAACACTTAAAGAAAAGGGCAATACTCCTATTGACTTTTATGCTAAATATAGAGAAAACCCACTATTTCCCCAGAGACTAGCTATGCTAAAAAAGGACAATAATTTTGATGAGATTAGGGAAGTTTTCAAAAATTTAACTATAAACCTACCTTTCCTCAATGCTATAAAACGTTTTCCAAAACACGCTAAGTTTCTTAAAGATTTGTGCACCACAAAGAGGAAAACAAACATACCTAAAGAAGCTTTTTAATAGAACAATTTCTCTCTTTATCTGAACACAATGGAATCGTTAAGTACAAGGGCCTTAGTCGTTCCACTATACAATGTACCTTAGGCGATACTTTTACCATAACTGCTCTTCTAGATCTAGGGACGAGTGTTAACTTACTCCCATTTTATCTTTATAAACAACTAAGTATACATGATCTAAAACTAACTAAAATGACTTTGCAGTTAGCTGATCGTTCGATTAAGTATCCTAAAGGTGTAGTTGAAAATATTCTTGTTAAAGTACAAGACTTCTATTATCTAGTTGATTTTGTCATTCTAGACACAAAAGTCGCCCATGACTGTATTCCTATCATCTTAGGGCATCATTTCTTGGCAACTGCCAATGCCCTCATTAATTGCTGCGATGGTTCGATGTTCATTTCCTTTGGAAACCTTGTTGTTGAGGTAAATGTTTTTAAGATGATGCAACAAACACCAGACACGACTATAAATGGCCAAATTGGCATGATAGAGAGCCTCGCTCAAGATTATTTTAATAAAACTTTTCTAGAAGATCAGATGCACCAATTTCTTTCTTTTGGCAATGCTGAGGATTCATACATCTAAGAAGTACATGCCCTCTTAGAATCTACTCCTATCCATGATCTAGCTCCTGAGTTTGAAGAACTCATTCCTGAACAAATTTGCGTTGTAGAGGAGGAAAACCCTCCTGAATCCCTCATTCCCACTCCTCCCACCTCTGAGCTTAAACCTCTTCCCACTGAGTTAAAGTACATTCATTTTGATCCGGATGGCACTCATCCGATTATTACCTCATCTTAGTTATCTACTACTGAAGAGGCAACTTTGATTAGGGTTATTCGTGAACATCATTATGCGATTGGTTGGTCTTTAGACGACATTAAGGGTATTGACCTTAGCGTATACAAACATTGCATACATTTGGAGGATAATGCGAAAACCTACCATGAGGCACAATGTCATTTAAACCCTTCCACGAAAGAGGTAGTTAGAGCGGAAGTTTTAAGATTACTCGATGCTGACATTATATATCCCATCTCAAATAGTGAATGGGTGAGCCCAATTCATGTAGTCCCTAAGAAATCAGGTGTTACAGTCATTTGTAATGCCGATGGAGAGTTAGTTTCCACTTGAATTCCTATAACGTGGTGGATTTGTATTGATTATAGGAAGCTTAATGCTATGACACGTAAGGATCACTTTCCTTTATCTTTTGTCGACCAAATGCTTGAACGCCTAGCTGGCCACATAGTTTTAGGTCATATTGTTTTTAAAAATGGAATATAAGTAGATAAAGCTAAAATAGATAAGATAGCGTCTCTGCCTATACCACGGACTGTCCGTGATATTAGGGCCTTTCTAGGCCATGCAAGCTTCTACAGACGTTTCATAAAAGATTTTTCAAAAATAGCTAAGCCTTTAACATAATTGCTTTTTAAAAGATGTCATTTTTTATTTTAATCATGATTGCAAATAGGCTTTTGAAACTTTAAAAGCCGCTTTAACCTCTGTACATATCATATAACCACTAGAATGGTCAAAACCTTTTAAACTTATGTGTGATACTAGTGATTATGCCGTTGGTGCTGTGCTAAAGGACAGAAGTTAGATAATAAATCCACAGTTATTTATTATGCTAGTAAAACCTTAAATGATGGTTAAAGTAATTACACTACTACTGAAAAAGAGTTTCTAGCCGTTGTCTATACTTTAGATAAGTTCCGTCCCTACTTAGTTGGTTGCACGACCATCGTCTATACAGACCATGTCGCGCTTAGGTACTTTCTCGCGAAAAGGATCCTAAGTAGAGATTGATCCGTTGGATTCTTCTCCTAACTGAATTTACCTTAGAAATTAAGGATAAAAAAGGAGCTGAAAATGTCGTTGCAGATCATTTATCTAGATTAACTAATGAGGATGACAGTGATTCCAAATCGATAACTGACTCTTTTTCGGATGAACATCTTTATTCAATTTTTTCTACACCTTGGTGTAGGGGATTTTCTAAGTATCCCATGATCCTCCTCTGTGCCTTGTGATTCAGGAGCCCTATTCTTGAAAGAGAAGGGTTGAGATGATATAAAGTTCAGGGTTGAGCCACCTGGCGTTGCCTACGTATCTTCTTATTTATTTAGGAGAATCAAACCCTATTTTGCGTAATTCCTAAGAGCAAATTCCTATGGTTTATATAGGAAGAGCTTTGAGAGTCCAAGGGTTAGGGTTGTCCTCACCGCTTGTGAGTTCCCTTCCATCTTTGGACTCTACCTTCCTATTAGGAATCCTCTCCTTATGGAAGTCTGAATCGAGACCATTTCTTATTAGAAGTAGGTTTCCTTGTTGATCATAATGTCCCATTGTACATGGGAATATTATATCTAAAAGGTAACTCTTAAAGATATGCCATCACAATTCCTTCCTTATCATCAAAGATCGCCCTCTTCAGTTTTCTTCTGTTCAAGAACAGTCTATATCAGTTCCTAACGACTTGGAGAACTGCTATGCTTAGAGTCGGTCAGTCACGTGCCAGGCACATGGCTACTAAACACTCGTGCTAAACACGAGATCACTTATTCGTAGAACTGATCCAATAATCCTCGTCTCATTCTGGACATCTATAGTCCTGGGTTATTTCCCATACACGTGTCATCTATCTAATGATGGGAAATCCCCCTTACAGATGCCCCCTCTCGTGCCAACTAGCATGTGGGCGTTTGAAGTGACACTGGTTTTGGCGTGAGAATCTTTTTACTAAACAGTTGTTGGAACTGCTTACGTACTCAACTAATTAAGGCTCTGAAAAGACTACTCGAACAGACACGCCGTTTCCTGAAAAAGGTAATGGTGGCAGTTCCATCTCGAAAAGATGCAATGCTTGGGCTAATCATCACTGTCCATCTTATCTGTATATAAAAGATCTGGTGTGAGAACCCTCATTATCTTATCCGCTACCTTTTCCCTGTATACTGAACCCTTTGATCTCCTGTTTAGGGTTTAACCAAAACTTGAAACTTTCTCTCCTTTCTGATCATGAATCCCAACTGGTCACTTATAAACTTCGGAGATCTTTTCTCCCTGGAACTGATCCAAGGGAAATTCCACATCTCTAATGATATTGGCCTAGAGTGGGGGAGATTGGCTGATGAGTTAGCCTACAAGGAAGTAGTGTTCATCACAATTGGTCAACTTAGGGCCGGACTCACCCTTCCCCTCCACCCACTGTTAAGAGAATGTCTAATTCATTTCAATCTTGCTTTTGGCCAAGCAGCACCCCTGTTCTATAGAATTGTCATGTACTATGCCATACTGGCCAAGAAACATGGATTCATTATGAACCGTTGGGTGTTTGGATATTTCTATGAGGTCCGCCGCATTAGGGACTAATCTTACTACTACCTCATGACTAGAGACAAGAACTCTCCGATTGTCTTTTTTGAGGGGAAGCAAAGTGACGAGGGTTGGGATGATTACCACCTTCGTGTGTTGGGTGATGCATGGGACGTTCGTCCTTCTGATGTTGATGGTGAGCCAGTGGAAATTCCTGTTCCCAGAAAACACACTCATGCTCTAACTAGTAAGTCTATTTTCTCACAAATTTTGCAATCATTATAAGAGTCTTTCGACTGAGTTTCTTTGCTATTATTCCTTAGGTGACTTTTCCCCCTGTAATCAATTAACTGTAACTGATGCTGCTAAGGTGGACTTCATCAAGAAGATCCCCAAGGAACAAAGGATGCCTTGGGTGATAGTTCCTGACCCCACCCATTTTTTTGAATATTTCAACATGTCTGCTGAAGAACTGCTAGAACTTTCCCTTGGCTTTTCCCCTTTTGGGATAAACACTGTGAATTCTGGGTGCACGGTAATTCCTCCTCCTGTGGATCAGGATGCTAGACTTCTTCCTCATTCACTTTAGGATGAATCCTCTTTGAGTACTAGAAGAAGAGGAAACCGCAAAGAGAAGAGTTCTATGGCAACCTCCAGCGATGCTGCGACATCGGGCTTAGTTCAGGAACCAGCTGTCAGTGATGATTATGTGATCACTGGCGGGAGGGGCCCTGAACTGCCTCATAAACTTCTGGCCACTAGCAATTTTAAGAGGGAAGTACGTGCGTCCAATCGTTCAAGACTGAATAGAGCTGATCCTGCTCCTGCTTCTGATGTTGCCTCATCTGGTAAGAAAATGAAATTTCGCCCTCTGACTGTAAATGAAGAAATACTTTTCAAGGTTCTTGTGAGTAATCCCCCCTTTGGTAACTCTTTTGAGAAAGTAACTATACCCCCACCAGTTCAAGATCCTCCTATAGGTTTTGAACAGGGTGGTGACTATGTACCTTTAACTATTGATGCTTCCCTCCCTGATAACCGAAAGGGGAAGGGCGTTGTTGAGACAACTACTGTAACTATTGCTCTCCCCCTCCTCGATTTGGCAATAGGAGGGGGGTGAGTGACGACATTCCCTTCGGCAATCTCCAGATTCCCCTGAGAGGGAGATGATCATGGAGATGAGGCGTTGGGGCCGAACTGATGAACTTCCTATTATGAACAAACAATCTGTTAATGATGTTGATATCGCGCTTGGAGTTCTGGAAGCTGTGTGACTTTCTATTGATAAGGCTGAAGCCAATATGGCTGGTAGTCTGGATCTGTCTTTCCATAGATCTGCTGTTCATCTTGCCAAGGTAAGACTTGCTTCTCTATTTAATATTTTGTTTCTCTCATTGTGTTACTTACATATTCTATATTCTTTTCCAGTTAGTGAATAACCTTTTGGCCATGAAAGAACCCATCTTTGCGGCCTTAGCCGATACAACCATTGATGACATGGCTATTGGTGAGTTGATCTGGGCGAAAGAGGTTACTAAGAAAAGAGCTGAGGGGCTGCAGATCCAGGTTGACCAGCTTTTGGAAAAAGAGAAGAAATTTGATGCTAGTTTCAAGAATATGAGAGATACGATCTCCAACCTCCGCAACTTTCTAGATAAAGCCCAAAAGGAGTTGCTGATGCTGCCTCTTGGAAAGTGAAGTTCTTGGAACTGCGCTCCCACTTCACTACTTTGCAAGCAAAACATGATCAAGTCCAAGGGGAGCTTCACCGTAGGAATACCGAGATGAGAACCCTTGGCTAAGCCATTACCTATGCCAATAAAGTCATGACTAGTTATGAGAGGGCTTTCAAAGAGAAGTGCCTACGTTATGAGAAGAAGGCTAATGATCTCTTGGCGGAGACCTCTGAGTTCTACTCCAAAGTGGTGGAGGAGGTGAAGAAGAGGTCAGCTGAAAATGCCATTCGTTTTGCTCTGAGAGTACTTGATGTTTTTGAAGAGTCCTTCAATGCAGCCAAACAAGTTAAGTTTGAGGAGGCTATTGAGGCTACTCGGTATGTTTCTCAGTTGGATGATCAGGGGCGGGTGACCAACCCTTTCATCTTATTTCTTGATCTGAACACCAGTATCTCCGCGATTCAGAATGAATTTATGCCTGATGCCTCTTCCTCTTCTGAAGAAAACACCGATGATGACATGCCTCCCATTCAGCTTCCTTTTTTGCCAGTGCTAGTTTCAAGTGAGTGTTATGTTCAACCTTCAACCATTCTAGCCAGTCCTACCACATAGTTAGTTCTTGAGAGTGGTCTAGGAGTTCTTGATGATGGTGCAGCAGCAAGTACTGATGTTGAACCGAAGTTTGATTCTACCCCTGCTTAATAGGCTAAGTAAAGACTTAGGCTGAGTCCAATGGCTCCCTATCCCCTTAAAAGTAGAGCTAAAGTCAACAAATTTTACTCTTTATCATTAATTTCCTCTGTATATATACAAAGGATTTTACTCTCTATCCTCATATAGAGAGTAAAATGAGGATAGAGAGTAAAATCCTTTGTATATATTAATGATATAGAGTAAAATCTCTTGACTTTAGCTATACTTTTAAGAAGAAATTAATGATAGAAAGTAAAATCTGTTGACTTTAGCTCTACTTTTAAGGGGATAGGGAGCCATTAGACACAGCCTTAGCTATTTAGTTCATGATTTAGAAAATAATTATTTTGAAACAATTATTCTATGGGTTTGTAATATTAAGCTATGTAGCTCACATACTATTTACTTATGCTCTGCAGCTCTTCTATTTTATGCACTTAAAGCATTTTATGTTATATAACATATAATGACATGTACTACTATGCATATTTTACTCCTTATGCTACCAAACTTCATTTGGAACAACAATAGGTGACCCTAGTAGGCTAAATAGGTTTAAATGAGGCATAACCAGAATCTGATCAGGATATCGTGAGAGACGTTCAAGTTAACTGTAACTGTAAGTTTGATCGTAATAGAGACATAGTGCCCAAAGGAGCCATGTGTCTTTACAAAAGTAACTTGGTGCCTTGAGCACAACACTGTGTTTAGTAACGATTGGTCCTATTTATTTAAAAAATAAATAGGTTATCGCCTAAACAACAGTGGGGGAGTCTTCCTCAGTGCCATAATGCCGATATAATTCCAAGCCAATGATTGCGTGTTAGGATTTGGATCCAACCCAGATCTTCCCAGTAACCCCCATGTTTGATGTTATAAGAGCTCTAGGAACTCGCATATAGTTCGAGCTCCCAAGAACACTATCTCTTGTTCCAAGTCAAACTGGCATACAATTTACTGAACAGTTAGAGTGGTTAGATTCCCTAAAGGCTTAACCCATCGAGGATAATCGCAGTCTAAAAGAACTGGCATACAGTTCAAGTTGTATGAGGATGAGAAAGGAACTGGCATACAGTTCAACTTCCCCAAACTTAGTATCACTGGTTCTAAAGGAAATTGGCATACAATATTCTTAAATAGATAGTGAGAATATAATTCCCTAAAGGCTTAGTCCATTATGGATAATAAATAAAGAATTGACGCAAGGAATAAATTCGATTGCAAGGTGAGGAACTTTATTGATGATCATCAAGAGAGAGTAAATAATGCATAAAGAGGCATGAAATAACAATTTATTGATAGTACTTCCATGACCCTTAACCAAAACTATTATGTTTCTTCTTTTATATCTATTATTCTTCCATGGTTGGTTTGACAAGAACGCCCCTTCAATGTGCATTTTAAATTTTTGGACTTAAAAGATTGGTTGGACGTAGGTAGTAAAACCTGATGTAGTAAAAAAAAAAAATATAGGCCGCCAACCAAGTCGATGATATATGGTCCTTCCCGGTTTGGGCCCAAGCTTGCCGCTATGCTTAGGGCGGCTAGGATCTCATGCGAGAAACCAAGTTGCTAGATTTGAAAGATAGAATTTGAACTCTCTTGTTATATGATCTTTTTAGAATCTGCTGGTTGGCAGCCAAGTGCAATGCGACACCTTCTCTACTTTCATCTAGGAGATCCATTTCTCTGCATAATAATTCCTCATTGTCCAGGGTGTGCACTGTCACACCCTGAATTTCGGCAGAATTTGGAAAAACAATATTTGTTCCCGACTCTTCGATCTTCGAGGTGTGACGCAGTCTCAACTCCCAAAAACCCATAAACAGTTTAAATATGCGGATAATAAAAAAACCAATAAAAAATTTCAATTAAACAAAAGTCCTCTTCATTACAAAAATTCACAAATAAGATTAGGTTACAAATCTCTTTTCAATAACTCTTTATTTAAAATTACAAATGAAAATACAAATAACATTGTCTCAACTGAAAATCTATATCACCTCAAGGGAAAACAAAACCTATCTTGAAATGCGCCGCTAACGCAAACCACAAGCAGCAACCAACCTTTTTCAACACTAAACCTGTCAAGACTTATCAACTATGTTCATTTAATGAACACACCCGATAAACAAACATGCAAATCGGGTTAGCATTATAAAAATGTTGGTGTGAGTAACTCTAAAATACAACATATACTTATACATATATATACACAATCCATAAGGCAGTTAGTTCCTCCACTCGAGGCGCCTTAACTTCCAACAACTAATACAACATCCTTAAGTACCCTAATTAAGGCAGGTAGTTCCTCCACTGAGGCGCCTTAGCTTCCCAATAATAATACAAAACATTTAGTTCCTCCACCGAGGAGTCTTAGGTTCTAACTAAACTAATAACCAGCCAAGCATATTCTATACTTACCGGATTTCATACTCAATTACAGAGTGGGTCGTCTCTGCATAAGTAATTAGTTTGACCCACCCTTCTGCAAAACTCTATCCAATCATATATTTAAAGATATATTATTCACCAACATATTACCATAATTACATTATTTAAGGCTTTCATTGCGTGTCCCTAAAATCACGTCGTATCTATGTCTTACCTAGTTTCCCCGGCTACCCTGATCGCTTCCTAATGCGAACATGTACATCCACATGCCTCCCTCACAATAATGAACCCACCGGTGGTAACTACCCTGAGTGGGATGCCGCACACCAGGTAACCCTCACACGAAAGTCATTATGTAAGTATTGCCACTATTCGGCATAAAATATCGCGCATCTCGTTCTAATTTTGCGAACGGAATAATCAAGCCACCATTCGGCTACGCTAGAAGTGCTAATCACATTACTTACGCCAGAAGGGCCATTCAGATTCATTGAAACGCCCGAAGGGCCAATCATATCACATATGCCCATCACAAAGGCCAAATCACATGAGTTGTGGTAGCTAGGTTATAGGATTTTCATTACGTAATTTAGTCAAGTGCCATACATTTATATCTTAGAATAATTCTTATTCTATCTTATGCCTGTATACTTAATTGTACTGAAGCTCAACGTTTCTTGTTATAAAACAATCCACATTATCACGTGTCAATACTATTCATTGCACGATATTCAAGCATCTCTATTTCAAATCTCGAAACTTATTATTTCACGTGCCAATTATATATTGCACTACACCATATGGAATATCTCAAGCCTTCATAAATATTACATTCATTTAAGTAGCAACTCATAATAGTAATCAATCCGGTAACGTATTCGTTCAATATTTTTATGTGAACTCAATTCCCCATCAAAGGCACGCATAATTATTCAAGTTCAAATCACAAGTCAGGTCAAACTGATCAACCATCAAAAAGCCCAAAACTAAAGTCCATGAATCTAAGTCCATGTGTAGTTTAATTCTCATAGAAACGTATATATCTAAGTCTTATAAGAGTTCCCCCTCTTGTTACGTGCCAATATTTATATGCTTTACACATTACTCACGTCAAATCTTAATTAGATAATGACCAACAAAATTATACCCTTTTCGACAATATTTTATTACTACATTTGTCCATATTCTTAAATATGTGAAAAAAACTGGAAAAAGTCAACATTCCATAATCAACGGACAACGGTCAATGGTAAAAGTCAAACTGTCATTGTCAAAGTCAAACTGTCGTTTCCATGTTCAACAGGTTCAGGGTCATAGCCATGGTTCATGGCTAAGGGCAAATGTGCATGGCTCATGGGCTCATGACTAAGGTCATGGTTCGGACCTAACCAGCCAAGCCCATTACTCAACCCAGTATTTAAATAATGTTAGCTGGATCCACATTACAATAATGACCCAGCCCACAAAATAAAAGAAAACTGGCCCATGTATCTAGAATTAGAACTGGCCCAAACAAAACTAAACTAATCTTTAGCCCAAAGCCCAACCAAACAAAAGAAACTGGTCCGGCCCAAACAAAACAACTTAAACTAATGTGAACTGGCCCAAGTAACTAATATCAAAACCGGCCCAAAACTAAAATAGATTTTTGGGTCCCAAACAAAACCAACCCACTTGGTTTCGACCCAAGCCCAAGCCCAACCAAGTCGTCTTCTCCATCAGCTACCACCACCGGATCAGCTCAAGTCCGGTCACCACTTCTCCCTTCCCCATCATATCGGTTTTGCTCCCTAACAAAAACCCAATAATTTTAATACATACAAAAACCTCAAATCCTTAAATCAAAGCCCTTCATCAAATCTAGATCTCGAATTCGAGCCGCCAATAATGGCTTCTACAACTTCGATAACACCTTACCACCCATCGAAACAACACTAACCAACCTCAAACTAACAAATCTAACATCACAACAAAAAGTTCAATCAAATCAAACAGTTCGAATTGTTTTACTGGAGGATGTCTAGGCGTGCCGCCATTAAAGCTTCTTCAAGCTTCAATCTTACCCCTTTCCAGCACCCACTCAACCATCAATAACCAAACATCGAAACCCACACTCTTCCCATACCACCCAACAGTGTAACATCACAACCAAACAGAGATTCTGTTCCTTTGGCTGGGCAACGCCATTGACGCCCTTCAGAGCTTGAACAACTCCCTAACAATGTATCAAGCCTAAATCAATCTCAACCATGATAATAAAAGTTCAACCCACATCAATTCGGGCGGGCGACGCCATGAAAAACCTGTTTCACAGCTTCGACAGCCCCCACCAAATCTCCATCCCGACAGCACCCAACCAAACTTCAATACCCGACATCAAACACTTGACCCCAACATCAGCCAACCAAAAACAACCCACACACAACAATATAACAATTTCAACGATACTTACTGGGTGATTTCTTTATCTCGGGCTCGCGACGCCATTAACGAGCCCATTAAGCTTCCGCACTCTATTTCTCAGAGTTCCCTAGTTCCGACAGTTTCAATAATAACAAAACAATATACTCATATATAACCAGTTTAACAATAACGACACATAACAGAACGAAGAAGAATGAACAGTAAAACTGAGTGAAAATCCTGGACAGTAAAACTGTTTTTGTATACCAGTGAAGTAGAAAAACTAACTACTCACCTGTATTAAAAAGCACCACGAATCCCTCGTAGTCTGAACCGTTGTGCTCAACTCTCTAGCAAACGAGCCGCCTCTATTTTTATTTTATTTTTATCTCAAAACCTTATTCTCTAGAAAAATATGAATATATATTCGGGTTTGAAACCTAAGCCCAACACAAACTCGGGTCCCGAAATCAGGCCCACATATCCCAAATCCAATCCAGTGAATTTTTAAATAAATAATTAAATTAATTAATTAATAAATAAATACGTATTTTAAATACGGGAGTTACATGCACAATGTCCAACTTCTGAGTGGGAGCTACCAGTTCGAGAGGTATGACAACTTCAGTTCCATAGGTCCGTGAAAATGGAGACTCACCAGTCGATCGTCTGGGTGTAGTTCAGTATGCCTATATGACCTTAGATAGTTCCTCGACCTATAAGCCTTTTGCGTAATCTAATTTGCACTTCATGTTATCCAAAATAACCCTATTGGAGGCTTTAGCTTGGCCATTGCCTTGTGGATACCTTCGAGTTGAGAATAGATGGGTAATGTGAAACTCCTCACAGAGTTTAGTGACCAATCTGCCAGCGAACTGTTGCCCATTATCTGAGATGATAACTTTAGGTATGCCAAACTTGTAGACAATGTTGTTCCAAATAAACTTTATGACGTCCTATTCCTGAATGAAGACAAGGGGAACTGCTTTTATCCATTTGGTAAAGTAATCCTTTGTGACCAGTAAAAATCTAACATTGTCGGGACCGGGTGGCAAGGGGCCCACAATGTTAGTTCCCCACTGTGCAAATGGCCATAGGCTGGCCAACGAGTGTAGCTCTGTTGCTGGAGCATGTTGTTGACACTTTTCACATTTGTGGGTAAACACTTGTGCATCCTTTTGCACATAAGGCCAAAAGTATCCTTGCCTTAGGATCTTGAGGGCTAGTGTTCTGCCCTTTGCGTGGTTGCCACAAATTCCTTCGTGAACTTCTCGCATGACCTGTTCAGCGAGGTCTAGAGAGAGACATCGAAGATGAGGTCCCAAAAATGACATATTATAGAGATCATCTTCGATGAGGGTGAATCTTGGTACCTTTGCAAGCATACGCCTTGCTGTGTTCTTATCCTCCAGGAGTGTTCCGTTTTTGAGGTAAGACTTGTATGGATCCATCCCGTTTGGTGTGGTGGTTGGAATAACATAAACCGTGGTAACAGTGAATGCTTGGATACTAGGTTTGTTTTTGAACTTTATAGGGATGGAGCGAGACTCGCTGTTGCCTAACATTGAGGTAACATATACCAAAACGTCTGCGTGTCAATTTTCTGATCAAGGCAACTGATAAAACTGAATACTCTCAAACTTGCCTTGAAAACCCCTTACCAGTTCTAGGTATTTGGCCATTCGTTCATCCTTGGCCTCATATCCTCCATCAACTTGAAACACAATCAGCTGTGAGTTACTAAAAACTGTGAGGTCTGTTAGGCCCAGGTTGAGAGCCATTGTGAGGCCAACAAGTATCACCTCATACTTTGCCTCATTCTTAGAGGCGTTCCAACCTAATCAGATGGATTTCTCCAATCGCATGTTGTCAGAAGTAACTAGCACAGCTCCAACTCCTGCGCCTCTGTCATTTGAAGACCCATCCACAAACAGTCGCAATCTGGAGCTCGACTCCCATGGGTCTGGATGGGTGTTTGGAGATTCAGGCAGGATTCCATCATCTGAACTGGGGGTTATTGAGTTATACCCAGTGTAGATCATTGGGAAATCACCCAAGAATTCTGCTAGTGCCTGACCCTTCTCTGAGATTCTTGGGACGTAGATAATATCATATTTTGACAGTTGCACGGACCATTTAGCTAACCTTCCTGACCTGTCGGCCTTTCCAGAACTAATTGTAACTGGTACTCTGTGATTACTCTGATAGTGTGGGACTAGAAGTATGGTTGTAATTTCTCTACTGCAAAAACAAGAGATAAAGCGACTCTTTCGAGTTTAGGATACCTTGTTTCTACTGGTAAGAACGTTCAGCTCAAGAAATAGACAGGTTTTTCAACCTTCTTTTCGTCCACACGTATCAATACAGAACTGATACCATAGTCAGATGAACAAAGATAAAGAACTAAAACTTTTCCGTCAACTGGTTTGGAAAGGATTGGTGGTCCCCCCAGGTATATTTTAAGTTGATCGAATGCTTTTTAGCATTATTCTGTCCATGCAAATGAGGTATTCTTTCGCAGTAACTGAAACAGAGGTTTGCACTTATCTGAACTCTTAGAGATAAACCTGTTCAGAGCTGCTAACTTGCCTGTAACTTTTTAAGCCTCTTTCATGTTTTTAGGTAAAGGCATTTCTATGAGCACCTGGATCTGATCTGGGTTTGCATCGATTCCTCTCTTAGTAACCATGTACCCTAAAAACTTCCCTGATGAGACATCGAAAGCACATTTTGTAGGGTTGAGTTTCATGCGATACTCTTGGAGAACGTCAATTGCACGTTTTAGGTGGGAGAGGCGATCTCCCCGTCTCAGGCTTTTGAGCAAGAGATCATCTACGTACACCTCCATAATGTTGTCTATCAATCCTTCAAACATTTTGTTTACCAAACATTGGTACGTGGCTCTCGCATTTTTCAGTCCGAACGGCATGACCTAATAACAGTACAAGCCATCCTCGGTTGTGAAACTAGCATGCTTGTGGTTTTCCTCATGTAATGGGATCTGGTTGTAGCCAGATGACCCATCCATGAAAGATAACAGTTCATGTCCAGCCGTTGCATCTACCAATTTGTCAATCCGTGGCAGAGGGTAACTGTCTTTTGGACACGCGCAGTTCAGATCCTTGAAGTCGATACAAATTCTCCATGACCCATTCTTCTTATGTACTGGGACAATATTAGAAATCCAGGTGGGGAAATTGATTTGCTTGACAAAATTAGCTGCCTTTAGCTTTTCTACTTTGTTTTTTACCGCTTTGGATCTGTCATCACCTATATTTCTTAGTTTCTGCTAGACTACTACTGTATCATTGCAGACATTGATCCGGTGGCATTCCACATGGGGGTCAATTCCTGGCATTTCTTTGAATGACCAAGCAAACACGTCTTTGTGTTCTCGGAGGAAGTGTATTAGAGCCTGGCGCTCTTCCGAACTCAACAAGGTGCCGATAAAAGTGGTTTTTTGCGAGCTGCCTCCCACAATTTTCACTTCCTTTAATGGCTCCAGTGAGGTGGGATCCTCCATCTCTCTTAGGACCAGGTCTGGGAGGGGGATCCAATTGTAATTGCTATTTGGCGGGTTGCCCCACCTCCATTGGTTAAAAAAGGAGTGGGGACTGCTTTGTCGCCAGAGCGTAGCATGCTTTGGTGGCCACCTGATCTCCTCTGATTGTCTCAATTTTCCCGTTATGTGGGAATTTTAGACACTGGTGATAGGTGCTGGGAACAACTCGGAGTCTGTGCAGCCATGTCTTGCCCAAGATCATGTGATAAGGTGTGTTAGCTTTTACCACAACAAAATTTATGATGAGAGTTACCGGACCAGTAGCTACAGGTAGTTGGATCTCCCCAACTGTTAGAGCTTTATCCCCGTTGAATTCATACAAGTTAGAGTTAGTGGCAACCATCTCGGAGTCAGGAATTTGAAGTTTTTTGAATGCATCATAGTATAAAATCTCTGATGAACTTCCTGGATCAACCAATATGCGATGCAAATCATAATCTCCAAAAGGGAGTGTAAGAACAAGTGCATCCTCATGTGAATTCTGGATGCTGAAATAGTCAGCCTCAGTGAAGAGGATGAGTAGATCTTTATGGGGTATCGCATTGACTTGAGCACCCATAGTCAGTTCGCTGTTCATGATCCTTATTTGCTTGGCAACACGCATTTGATATCGCACACCCTTTTCAGTAACCTGCCCACTTCGTTTGCTTGCCTTTCCTGAAATCATATTTATCTGGAGCCAGCCATTGAGTGGTCCAGTACTTGGGGGATCCTGAACTAATGTGCTGATCTCCTCGGGTTGTACTGCGTTCGCCTGCTCATGTGCTACAAACTGCTTCAAATACCCTCTTTCAATTAGATCCTGTAGTTCATGCATTTTTTAGGGTCCTGTAGGCTCTGGTACTGTGACCCTTACTTTTATGGAACTTGCAGTAGGTCCTCTGGTCTCTGGTACCCAGGGACCCTAGCTTGAGTGGAGCTAGCCACTTAAGATAACTTTGGTTCTTGATCAAGTTCAGGACCTTGTCTGGCATTTTGTTCAGAGGGGCGAAGTTTCTGTCCATTAAGGGAAGAACTTCTTTAGCTCCTTCCATCCGTAGCTTCTTTTGTGGTTTTCCATCTAAATTACTAGCCACATTTTGGTACTACCCTCTGGACATTCGTCCCTTGGATGGGGATTCAGCCCGTTGGCGACCACGATGAAGGTCTCTTTTTGGCTTTTGAGGTGAAGAGTTGTTGTTCCCCTCGCGTGGGCCCATATGGGTTGTCTGATTAGTCTTTTTTGCTTCCTGACATCTGTTCAGGACATCCTTTTCCTACCCTACATGAGTTTCAACCATGTCTAGGAGTTCCTCCAAATCACGGGGTGGTTTCCGAGAGAAGGACCTGAATAAGGCGTTGTTTTCATCCAACCCTTGTTTGAAAGCTATTATAGCAGTCTGTTCATCACAAGACTCTATATGGATTGAAATTTCCATGAATCATTGCATATAAGACCTCAATGCCTCTCCGTCCTTTTTCTTGATGTTGAACAGTGCATCGATCCATTTTGGTTGGTGCTTGTTGCACGAGTACGTGTCTATGAAGGTCCTGAACATTTCTTCTGAGGACCTAATCTGCTGCTCAGGTAACCTGTGGTACCACTGGAGCGTAGATCCGGACAGGGAAGCTTTGAACTCTTAACACATGACTGATAGGGTTATATACTAAAAGTATTACTTTTTTATTAACTCTAATTCTTTATATTTTGAATGAGAATCATATGGGCAAATGTTATACATATTATATATGTTATTAGTTTTATGCATGTGTCTAATACTTTATGTTGTAGATGATATGGTGTGAACACACAGAAGATCATATCATCAGTACCTTATAAAGTATAAGTAATCGTTCACAGCCTAGATAGATTTGGACAAACCATTAGTACGGTTATAGTATAATATGGTATTAGTCTATCTTGACTATAGGATTACACTAGTACACTTTGTGTGTATTGAACAGGACCAAGTGAGGTTGTTTTCTCTTTATACTGACTATATAAGAGAACAAACGCCTCTGTTATTATGGATGCTTGTCCTCCTAATCCGGATATAATAACGGGCACTTACATGCATTGTACATTGCTTTAAATCATCAATGAGTGAGATTCATTTGTGAATCAACAAACTCGATGGATTGAGTAATGACATTGTATGTAAGGTGTGCTGTTGATTATAGAAGGAATCTGTGTTCCTCAAGAAGTCGGGTTGATGATGTCCCCTTGAGGAGCTTAAAAGATTGTCATGTAAACCCTGCGGTGGATTTATTCCGACATGACAATGAGGTTGAGTGGTACTACTCAAGGACATAAGAAGTTGATTAATGTAGTTGTCGTTAATTTGACTTAATCAACGGACATTCGATATCTTAAACACGGGGGAGATCAACGAGCATATAATATGGGGCCCATAAACACCGACCGTAATTTGGGATTAGGGCGTAGTGCAACAATGGCCTTTAGTGGAATAAGCCATTTGTTGGCCGGACTTGGGCCGTGTGTTACGGGCGAATATGGAAAGCCCAAGCCCGGCAGAGGCCCAACCCTAATTTCTCCTCATGGTCCCTCTGTTGTAGCCTATAAATAGAATACTCTCTCCGCCAAAATTCACTATTCACTATATTAGAAAAAAAGAGGCAAGGAAAGATAGATCCAAAATTGGATCTAGCTTTGTGAGAAAGAAGGGGATTGGTAGATCGTTGCCCACACAACGTCCAATCTATTCTAAAGGAATACAACAGAAGATCAAGGGGTTGATTTCAGATTTGATAAAGCTTTGATTCTCAGAGATTACATCTAAGCCGATTCTCAAAAGGTATGTTCTCTATCCAAAATCGTGAGAACCCCCATTGATTTCACTGCGTGTGGGTTCTCGTGGTTTGTAGAAATATTCGCTCTGAAATAACAGTTCCTACAATGACTTGGTCATACCTTTCATATTGTCCCATAGTGGCACGATATCTGAATATGTGATCCACCGGATCCGACTTGCCATTGAAGACAACCGGTTTATGCGTAAATCGCGGGATATGGCTTTCTCATTACTCATGATGCGAAAAGAGATCTGCCAGCCCCCATTATGGCGGATTGAACAAGGGAGTCTTGCATTTTTCTCCCTTTGCCTATCATCCGATACATCTGACGGATCAGGTCATTCTTTTTTTTTGATTGGTAGGTCATTCTTCTCAGTTTCCCATGCACTTTCTTTGGTAGAAAGTTTCTTGTTTTCGGGTTTCTTTTTACGGGGCCCACATCATCATCCCGGTTATTGACTTTGTGTTTGACAAAGAACTCGGATGAGGATTCAGATATAGTATTAGACCTAGAGTCAATCAATAGGATCGTGATGTCGATTTACCGCAATAATCAAAAAAGAACCTAAAACAAGAAACTTTCTACCAAAGAAAGTGCATGGAAACCGAGAAGAATGACCTAATCCGCCGATGCATCGGATGACGAAAGGGGAGAGAAAATTGCAAGACTCCCTTGTTCAATCCGGCCATAATGGGGGCGGATCTCCTTTCGCATCCACGAAGTAATGAGAAAGCCATATTCCCGATTCTGAAATAACCGGGTTCAATATCTTCAGTGTCAAGTCAGATCCAGTGGATCATGTGTTCAGATATCGTGCCACTATGGGACAATATGAAAGGTATGACCATGTCATGTGTTAAAAGTTCAAAGCTTCCCTGTCTGGATCTACGCTCCAGTGGTACCACAGGTTACCTAAGCGGTAAATCAGGTCCTCAGAAGAAATGTTCAGGACCTTCATAGACAGGTACTTGTGCAACAAGCACTAACCAAAATGGATCGATGCACTTTTCAATATCAAGAAAAAGGATGGAGAGGCATTGAGGTCCTACATGCAACGGTTCATGGAAATTTTCATCCAGATAGAGTCTTGTGACAAATAGACTGCTATAATAGCTTTTAAACAAGGGTTGGATGAAAATAATGCCTTATTTGGATCTCTCTCCAGGAAACCACCCCGTGATTTGGAGGAACTCCTAGATAGGGTTGAAACTCATGCGGGGTGGGAGGAGGATGTCCTGAACTGACGTCAGGAAGCAAAGAAGACAAATCGGACAGCTCCTGTGGCCCTTCGAGAGGAGAGCACGAACTCTTCCCCTTAAAAGCCAAAAAGAGACCGTCATCATGGTCGCCAAAGGGTTGAATCTCCATCAAAGGGACGAATGCCCAAAGGGCAATACCAAAACGTAGCCAGTAGTGCAGATGGAAAACCACAAAAGAAGCCACGTATGGAAGGAGCTGAAGAAGCTATACCCTCGATGGACAGAAACTTCGCCCTTTTGAACAAAATGCCAGATGAGGTCCTAGACTTGATCAAGAACCAGAACTACCTCAAATGGCCAGCCCCGCTCAAGCTAGGCTCCTTGGGTAAGGGTCACAGTACTAGAGCCTGCAGGACCTTGAAAAATGAACTGTAGGATCTGATTAAAAGGGGGTAATTGAAGCAGTTCGTAGCACATGAACAGGCGAATGCTGTACAACCTGAGGAGATCGACCGTCGCCGCCAGGATCCCCGTCTTGGACCAAACGAATCGACCACTCGGATAAACATGATTTCGGAAAGGCAAGCAAACAGAGTGGCCATGTTATAGAAAAGGGGGCGCCATACCAAATATGCGTCGCCAAACAAATGAGGATTATGAACAGTGAATTGACCATGAGTGCTCAAGTCGACGCGTCACCCCATAAAGATCCACTCATTTTTTTCATTGAGGCTGACTGTCTCATTATCCAGAGTCCACATGAGGATATGCACCGGTTCTTACACTCCCATTTGGAGATTATGATTTGCATCACTTATTAGTTGACCCAGGAAGTTCAGCAGATGTGTTATACTATGACACATTCAAGAAACTACAGATTCCTGATTCGGAGATGGTCGTTACCAACTCTACCCTGTATGGATTCAGCAGGGACAAAGCTCTAACAGTCGGGGAGATCCAGCTCCCCGTAGCTACAGGTCCGGTAACTCTCATCATAAATTTTATTATGGTAAAAGCTAACACACCTTATCACATGATCTTGGGTAGGACACGGGTACGCATGGACTCGTATTGCTCCTACCACCTATCACCAATGTCTAAAGTTCTCGCATAAAGGGAAAATTGAGACAATCAGAGGAGATCAGGTGGCTGCTAAAACATGCTACACTCTGGCGACAAAGTAGTCCCCACTCTCTTTTGAACCAACGATGGTGGGGCAACCCGCCAAATAGCAATTACAGTTGGATCCCCCTTTCCCGGACCTGGTCCCAAGAGAGAGGGAGGATCCCCCCTTACTGGAGCCGTTAGAGGAAGTGGAAATTATGGGAGGCAGCTCGCCAAAAACCACTTTTATCGGCACCTTGTTGAGTTCTGAAGAGCGCCAGGCTCTAATACACTTCTTGCAAGAACACAAAGACGTGTTTGCTTGGTCATTCGAAGAAATGCTAGGAATTGACCCCCATGTGGTATGCCACTGGCTCAATGTCCGCAGTGATGTAGTAGTAGTCAAGCAAAAACCGAGAAAAATAGGTGCTGATAGATCCAAAGCAGTAAAAACCAAAGTTGAAAAGCTAAAGGCAGCTAATTTTGTCAAGGAAATCAATTTCCCTACCTGGATTTCTAATATTGTCCCAGTACGAAAGAAAAATGGGTCATAGAGAATCTGTATTGACTTCACAGATCGGAAACCGCACGGCGTGTGTGTCTAAAAGACAGTTACCCTTTTCCACGTATTGATAAATTGGTAGATGCAACGGCTGGACATGAATTGTTATCTTTCACGGATGGGGCGTCTGGCTACAACCAGATCCCATTGCATGAGGAAGACCACAAGCATGCTAGTTTCACAACCGAGGATGGCACATCTTCATATCGGTCATGCCTTTCGGACTGAAAAATCACGGAGCCACGCACTAACGTTTGGTAAACAAAATGTTTGAAATAGCGACATTGTGGAGGTGTATGTAGACGATCTCTTGTTCAAAAGCCTAAGACGAGGAGATCATATCTCCCACCTGAAACGTGCATTTGACATTCTCTGAGAGTATCACATGAAGCTCAACCCTGCAAAATGTGCTTTCGCTGTCTTATTATGGAAGTTTTTAGGGTATCTAATTACTAAGAGAGGAATCGAGGCAAACCCAGATTAGATCTGGGCACTCATAGAAATGCCTTTACCTAAAAACATGAAAAAGGTTTAAAAAGTTACAGGCAGGTTAGCAGCTCTGAGCAGGTTTATCTCTAAGAGTTCAGATAAGTGCAAACCTCTGTTTCAGTTACTTCGAAAGAATAGCTTATTTGCATGGACGGATGAATGACAAAAAGCATTCGATCAACTCAAAACATACCTAGGGGCACTACCCATCCTTTCCAAACCAGTTAAGGGAGAAGTTTTGGGTGTTTATCTCTGTTCATCTGACTACGGTATCAGGTCGGTACTGATACATGTGGATGAAAAGAAGGTTGAAAAACCTGTCTATTTCTTGAGCTGAACACTCCTATTAGTAGAAACAAGGTACCCTAAACTCGAAAGAGTCGCTTTAGCCCTTGTTTTCGCAGTAGAGAAGTTATGAACATACTTCCTATCCCACACTATCAGAGTAATCACAGAGTACCAGTTACGATTAGTTCTGGAAAGGCCAAACAGATCAGGAAGATTAGCTAAATAGTCAGTGCAACTGTCAGAGTATGGTATTATTTACGTCGCAAGAATCTCAGAGAAGGGGTTAGGCACTAGCATAATTCTTGGGAGACTTACCAATGACCTACACCGGGTATGACTCAACAACCCCCAGTTCAGATGATGGCATCCTACTTGAATCCTAAAATACCCAACCAGACTCTTGTTTGTGGATGGATCTTCCAATGACAAATACTTAGGAGTTGGAGCTGTGTTAGTGATTCCTGACAACATGCGGCTGGAGAAATCCATCCAGTTAGGTTTGAATGCCTCTAACAATGAGGCAGAATATGAGGCGACACTTGCTGGCCTCACAATGGCTCTCAACTTGGGTCTAACACACCTCACAGTTTTTAGTGACTCATAGCTGGTTGTGTTTCAAATTGATGGAGGATACGAGGCCAGGGATGAACGAATGGCCAAATACCTGGAACTGGTAAGGGGTCTTCAGAGCCAGTTTGAGAATATTTAGTTTTATCAGCTACCTTGATCAGCAAATCGACACACAGATGCTTTGGCATATGTTGCCTCAATGCTGGGCAATAGCGAGTCTCGTTAAATCCCTATAGAGTTCCAAAGCAAACTTAGCATTCAAGCACTCGATGTTACGATAGTTTGTGTTATTCCAACCACCACACAAAATTGGATGGATCCATACAAATCTTACCTCGAAGACGTAACACTCCCAGAGGATAAGAATACGGTAAGGCGTTTTCTAGCAACGGTCCCAAGATTCACCCTCATTGAAGATGAACTCTACAAGAAGTCTTTTTTGGGACCTCTTCTCCGATGTCTCCCCCTAGATCTTGCTGAACAGGTCATGGGAGAGGTTCATGAAGGAATTTGCAGCAACCACGCTGGGGGCAGAACACTAGCCCTCAAGATCCTAAGGTAAGGGTACTTTTAGACTTATATGCAAAAGGATGCACAAGTTTTTGCCTACAAATGTGAAAAGTGTCAACGGCATGCTCCACTTATCCATGCTCCAGCAACAGAGCTGCACCCGTTGGCTAGCCCATGGCCATTTGCATAGTGGGGAACTGATATTATGGAACCTTTGCCACCCGCTCCCGGCAATGTCAGATTCTTACTGGTTGCGACGGATTACTTCACCAAGTGGATAGAAGCAGTTCCCCTTGTCTTCATTAGGGAACATGACGTCAAAAAGTTCATTTGGAACAACATTGTCTACAGGTTTTGGCATACTCAAAGTTGTCATATCGGATAATGGGCAACAGTCATTTGGAGATTGGTCATTTGAACTCGGTGAAGAGTTTCACATTACCCACCTGTTCTCAACTCCAAGGTATCCACAAGGCAATGGCCGTGCTTAAGTCTCCAATAGGGTTATTTTGGATAACATAAAGCACAAATTAGATGAGGTAAAGGGTTTTATGTGTCGAAAACTACCTAAGGTCCTATGGGCATACCAAACTACTCCCATAATGATCGACCGGTGAGTCCCCATTTTCACTAACCTACGGAATTGAAGTCGCCATACCTCCCAAACCGGTAGCTCCCACTTTCGGGAAGTCGTGACGTTTATACACACCCTAGATAAAAAGGAATTATTATGCATAGAAATGGATCTACTAGATGAAAAGAGGGAAGGCGCCATTTGCGTTTAGCTATACCAACCCGCCAGATTCTCAAAAGATCATCACGACAAGAGTGTCCTCCGATTTCAAATCAGCGATCCGTTCTCGCTTGAGATCCCATAGCATAAGGACAAACTTGGGGCCCAACCGGGAAGGACCATACATCATCGACAAGGTTGGCGGAACGGTTTTACTACCCACGATCGTTAAAGGGGCGTTCTTGTCAAACCATGGAACGCCTAGCACCTTCAAGTAAATTACTATAAGTAAATGGTTATTTCATGCTCCTTTATGCATTGTTTCTTCTTTCCATTCATCAATAAAGTTCCTCACCTTGCAATAGAATTTATTCTTTGCATCAATTCTTTATTTATTATCCACAATGGACTAACCCTTTAGGGAATTATCTTCTCACTATCTGTTCAAGACATTGTATGCCAATTTGCTTTAGAACTAGTGATAATCGAAGTTTGGGGAGGTTGAACTGTATGCCAATTCCTTTCTCCATGCAACTGAATCAGTCGCGCCCGTTCTTTTTACCGATTATCCTCGATGGGTTAAGCCTTTAGGAAATCTAACTACACTAACTGTTCAGTAAACTGTATGCCAGTTTGACTTGGAACAAGATATAGTGTTCTTGAGAGCCCGAATTGTATGCCAATTCCTGAAGCTCTTATCACATCAAACATGGAGGTTACTGGGAAGATCTGGGTTGGATCCAGATCTTAGCACGCAATCATTGGCATGGAATTATATCGGCATTATGGCGCTGAGGAAGAGTCCCCCACTATTGTTCTGGCGATAACCTATTTATTTTTTAAATAAATATGACCTATCGTTACTAAACACAGTGTTGTGCTCAAGACACCAAGTTACTTTCGCAAATACATATGGCTCCTCTGGGCACTATGTCTCTATTACGATCGAACTTTCAATTACAGTTAACTTGAACGGCTCCCATGATATCCTAATCAGATTCTAGTTATGCCTCATTTTAACCTGTTTAGCCTACTAGGGTTACCTATTATTGTTCCAAATGAACTTTGGGGGCATCAGGGGTAGAATATGCATAGTAGTACATGTCATTATATGCTATATAACATAAAATGCTTTAAGTGCATGCATAAAATAGAAGAGTTGTAGAACTCAGTAAGTAAATAGAATGTGAGCTACATAGCTCAATATTACAGACCCATAGAATAATTGTTTCAAAGTAATTTTTTTCTAAATCATGAACTGAATAGCTCAGTAACTAAATAGCTCCTCAAACTTAACTTGTTTGGTCATTGAAAGGACTCTTCGAAAACATCAAACACTCTCGAAAGCAAAAACGAATGACATTTTTAGCTGACCTCTTCTTCACTTCCTCCACCACTTTGGAGTAGAACTCAGAGGTCTCCACCAAGAGATCACCAACCTTCTTATCAGAATGTAGGCACTTTTCTTTGAGACCCATCTCATAACCTGATATGACTTTATTTGCATGGGTAATGGCTTGTCCAAGGGTCCTCATCTTGGTATTCCTACGGTGAAGTTCTCCTTGAACTTGGTCATGCTTTGCTTGGGGGTGGTGAAGTGGGAGTCGCAGTTCAAGAACTTCACTTTCTAGGAGGCGGCAAATTTTGGGCTTTGTCCGCAGAGTCGTTGGAGGTTGGAGATAGTATCTCTCATGTTCTTGAAGCCGAGTCGATTTCTTCTCTTTGCCAAAAGTCGGTCCACTGGATCTCAGATCTTCAAAGACTTTTCTTCTCAAAGATCTTCTTTCACCCGGATGGCCACGGTAGCCATGTTATCAATGGTCAGATCATTCGAGGCCATGAAAGATAGGTTCTTTCATGGCCAAAAAAGTTATTCACTAACCTGGAAAATAATATAGAATATGTAAGTAACACGCTGAGAGAAACATAACATTGAATAAAGAAGAAAGTCTTACCTTGGCAAGATGAACAATAGATAATTACGGGTGCCGCGGTAATTCCTCCTCACGTGGATCGGGGATGCTAGACTTCTTCCTCATTCACTTTAGGATGAATCCTCTTTGAAGTACTAGAAGAAGAAAAACGCAAAGAAAGAGTTCTATGGCAACCTCCAATGATGCTGCGACATCGGGCTTAGTTCGAGGAACCGGTATCGGTGATGATTATGTGATCGGCGGAGGGAGGGCTACAGATTGCCTCATAAACTTTCCGGCCACTAGCAATTTTAAGAGGGAATGCGATGCGTCCAATCGTTTCAAGAATGAATAGAGTGATCCCTCGCTCCTTACGATGTTGCCTCATCCGGGTAAGAAAATGAAATTTAAGCCCTCCGATAAATGAAGAAATACTTTTCAAGGTTCTTGTGAGTAATCCCCCTTTGGTAACTCTTTGAAAGTAATTATACCCCCCCATTCAAGATCCTCCATAGGTTTTGAACAGGGTGGTGACTATGTACCTTTAATCGATTGATGCTTCCCCCACGATAACCGAAGGGGAAGGCGTTGTTGAGACAACTCATCGTAATTGCTCTCCCTCCTCGATTTGGCAATGGGAGGGGGAGTAACGACATTCCATTCGGGCGCGATCTCAATTCCCCGAGGGAGATGATCATGGAGATGAGAAGCGTTGGGGCGAACCGATGAACTTCCTATTATGAACAAACAATCGTTAATGATGTTGATATCGGCTTGGAGTTAAAGGCATTGTGACTTTCTATTGATAAAGTTTGACCAATATGATAGTAGTCCGGATGCAATCTTCCATAGATCTGGCATTCATCTTGCCAAGGTAAGACTTGCTTCTATTTAATATTTTGTTTCTCTCATTGTGTTACTTACATATTCTATATTCTTTTCGGTTAGTGAATAACCTTTTGGCCATGAAAGAACCCATCTTTTGCGGCCTCGGCCCGATACAACCATTGATGACATGGCTATTGGTGAGTTGATCACGCGAAAGAGGTTACTAAGAAAAGAGTGAGGGCTGCAGATCCAGTTGACCGACTTTTGGAAAAGAGAAGAAATTTGATGCTAGTTTCAAGAATATGAGAGATCTGATCTCCAACCTCCATAACTTTCTAGATAAAGCCCAAAAGGAGTTCGCGATCTTTGCCTCTTGGAAAGTGAAGTTCTTGGAACTGGCTCCCCACTTCACTACTTTGCAAAACAAAACATGATCAAGTCCAGGGAGCTTCACCGTAGGAATACCGAGATGAGAACCCTTGGCTAAAGCCATTACCTATGCCAATAAAGTCATGACTAGTTATGAGAGGGCTCTCAAAGAGAAAGTGCCTACGTTATGAGAAGAAGGCTAATGATCTCTTGGCGGAGACCTCTCGAAGTTCTACTCCAAAGTGGTGGAGGGAGGTGAAGAAGAGGTCACTGAAAATGCCATTCGTTTTGCTCGAGAGTACTTGATGTTTTGAAGAGTCCTTCAATGCACCAAACAAGTTAAGTTTGAGGCTATTATCGAGGCTACTTTCGGTATGTTTCCTCGGATGATGATCGGCGGGTGACCAACCCTTTCATCTTATTTCTTGATCCTAACACCCGGTATCTCCGCGATTGAGAATGAATTTATGCCCGATGCCTCTTCCTCTTCCGAAGAAAACACCGATGATGACATGCCTCCCATTCAGAATTCCTTTTTGCCGCTAGTTTCAAGTGAGTGTTATGTTCAACCTTCAACCATTCTAGCCAGTCCTACCACATAGTTAGTTCTTGAGAGTGGTCTAGGAGTTCTTGATGATGGTGCGTTAGCAGAATCTTGATGTTGAACCGGGTTTGATTCTACCCCTGCTTAATAGGCTAAGTAAAGACTTAGGCTGAGTCCAATGGCTCCCTATCCCCTTAAAAGTAGAGCTAAAGTCAACAAATTTTACTCTTTATCATTAATTTCCTCTGTATATATACAAAGGATTTTACTCTCTATCCTCTATATATAGAGTAAAATGAGGATAGAGAAAATCCTTTGTATATATTAATGATATAGAGTAAAATCTCTTGACTTTAGCTATACTTTTAAGAAGAAATTAATGATAGAAAGTAAAATCTGTTGACTTTAGCTCTACTTTTTTAAGGGGATAGGGCCATTAGACACAATTAGCTATTTAGTTCATGATTTAGAAAATAATTATTTTGAAACAATTATTCTATGGGTTTGTAATATTAAGCTATGTAGCTCACATACTATTTACTTTACCGAGCTCTGCGAATCTTCTATTTTATGCACTTAAAGCATTTTATGTTATATAACATATAATGACATGTACTACTATGCATATTTTACTCCTTATGCTACCAAAGTTCATTTGGAACAACAATAGGTGACCCTAGTAGGCTAAATAGGTTTAAATGAGGCATAACCGTAATCTGATCGAGGATATCGTGAGAGACGCTCAAGTTAATCAGAATCGTAAGTTTGATCAGAATAGAGACATAGTGCCCAAAGGAGCCATGTGTCTTTACAAAAGTAACTTGGTGCCTTGAGCACAACATCGTGTTTAGTAACGATTGGTCCTATTTATTTAAAAATAAATAGGTTATCGCCTAAACAACAATGATGGGGAGTCTTCCTCGCCATAATGCCGATATAATTCCAAGCCAATGATTGCGTGTTAGGATCTGGATCTAACCCAGATCTTCCCAGTAACCCCCATGTTTGATGTTATAAGAGCTCTAGGAACTGGCATATAGTTCGAGCTCCCAAGAACACTATCTCTTGTTCCAAGTCAAACTTGCATACAATTTACTGAACAGTTAGAGTGGTTAGATTCCCTAAAGGCTTAACCCATCGAGGATAATCGCAGTCTAAAAGAATTGGCATACAGTTCAAGCTGTATGAGGATGAGAAAGGAACTGGCATACAGTTCAACTTCCCCAAACTTAGTATCACTGGTTCTAAAGGAAATTGGCATACAATATTCTTAAATAGATAGTGAGAATATAATTCCCTAAAGGCTTAGTCCATTATGGATAATAAATAAAGAATTGACGCAAGGAATAAATTCGATTGCAAGGTGAGGAACTTTATTGATGACTGGAGAGAGTAAATAATGCATAAAGAGGCATGAAATAACAATTTATTGATAGTACTTGCGAAGGTGCTGTGCGTTCCATGGTTTGACAAGAACGTCCCCTTCAACAGTACGTAGTAGGGGTGGGAATTTGGCCCTAACGACCCTAACCCGGCCCTGACCGACCCGACCCTAAGCCCTATAAAGCCCTCACAACTAAAGCCCTCACAGAGTTTAGGGTCGGGCCGGCCCGGCCCTAATGCCTTCTAGGGCAGGGCTAGGGCTAAGATTCTAAAACATAGGCCCGACCCTAACCAAGCCCTAACCGGCCCTGTTTCATACTTTCACTATAAATACACATACCATAATTGTCCAACTCTTTGTTAAATATTTTCAATTAAAATAACATTGTCCTTTGTAATTTATCACTTACACCCAAGGGTACTTCCAATAACTTGTTTTATATAACAAAAACTTGTCAACTTAGCAGCCATGAAGAACAATGAGCACTAGCCTAATAAAAATAAGACTTTATTCCTTTGATCATCAAGTCAAAGTCCATAACTTATTATTCTCAATTTCTTTTCTCACTTATTTCTTATAAATTATATTTTTATTCACATCCAAGCCAAGTCTAAAACTAAAGGGTTTCCTTCCACACCATTAAAAACAAAATACTGAGGCGGACATTTGTAACATAGAAACCAAAACACCCTTTGTCGGAAAAATGACATTTGTAATCTCAAACCTTTCTCCATCACTTGTTCAAAAGCCAATATTTTCATTTCCATATACAAAGCTTGAATCACTTTTAAATTAGAAGAAAGTTAATATTATATTTGTTTGAATCTATTATAGAAATAATTTATGATATTACAAATAGTTTAACAACTTCCATGACCCTTAACCAAAACTATTATGTTTCTTCTTTATATCTATTACTTCTTCCCTTTAAAATGATAATATAATTATTTGTCTATGTATTTCAATGTTAAATGTAATTTTAGTGAGGTTTGAGTACAAGAAAGAACAAATTCGAACTCTCGTACTTCAGTTCATTAGATTGTGGATGTGCATTTTAAATTTTGGACTTATACAAGATTATTACTAGATTGGTTGGACTTTGAGTTTGTAGATTATTGTACACTTTTGTAATATAAATGAGTTTTAAAACTGATGTAGTAAAAAAAAAAAAATATATAGGCCCGATTTAAAGCTCGACCCTAAAGCCCTTAAAGGGCTAGGGTCGTAGTCGAAACTTGAGGTTTAGACTTGTGACTGCCCGCCCTCGACCCGCCCTATGTTGACTTTAGGGCGGGCCGACTTCGGCCCTAATATTTGAAGGGCTTTAAATGTTTAGGGCAGGCTAGCCGACCCGGCCCATTGCCCACCCCTAGTACGTAGGTAGTAAAAACCAGTTCGGCCAACCAAGTCGATGATATATGGTCCTTCCCAGTTGGGCCCAAGCTTGCCGTTATGCTCTGGGATCTCATGCAGAACCAAGTTGCTAGATTTGAAAGATAGAATTTGAACTCTCTTGTTATATGATCTTTTCAGAATCTGCTGGTTGGCAGCCAAGTGCAATGCGACACCTTCTCTACTTTCATCTAGGAGATCCATTTCTCTGCATAATAATTCCTCATTGTCCAGGGTGTGCACTGTCACACCCTGAATTTCGGCAGAATTTAGAAAAACAATATTTGTTCCCGACTCTTCGATCTTCGAGGTGTGACGCAGTCTCAACTCCCAAAAACCCATAAACAGTTTAAATATGCGGATAATAAAAAAACCAATAAAAAATTTCAATTAAACAAAAGTCCTCTTCATTACAAAAATTCACAAATAAGATTAGGTTACAAATCTCTTTTCAATAACTCTTTATTTAAAATTACAAATGAAAATACAAATAACATTGTCTCAACTGAAAATCTATATCACCTCAAGGGAAAACAAAACCTATCTTGAAATGCGCCGCTAACGCAAACCACAAGCAACAACCAACCTTTTTCAACACTAAACCTGTCAAGACTTATCAACGATGTTCATTTAATGAACACACCCGATAAACAAACATGCAAATCGGGTTAGCATTATAAAAATGTTAGTGTGAGTAACTCTAAAATACAACATATACTTATACATATATATACACAATCCATAAGGCGCTTAGTTCCTCCAATCGGTACTTTAACTTCCAACAACTAATACAACATCCTTAAGTACCCTAATTAAGGCAGGTAGTTCCTCCACTGAGGCGCCTTAGCTTCCCAATAATAATACAAAGACATTTAGTTCCTCCACCGAGGAGTCTTAGGTTTTAACTAAACTAATAACCAGCCAAGCATATTCTATACTTTACGGTTCATACTCAATTACAGAGTGGGTCGCCTCTCTGCATAAGTAATTAGTTTGACCCACCCTTCTGTAAAACTCTATCCAATCATATATTTAAAGATATATTATTCACCAACATATTACCATAATTACATTATTTAAGGCTTTCATTGCGTGTCCCTAAAATCACATCGTATCTATGTCTTACCTAGTTTCCCCGGCTACCACAATCGCTTCCTAATGCCGAACATGTACATCCACATGCCTCCCCTCACCTTGAGTGGGATGCCGCACACCAGGTAACCCTCACACGAAAGTCATTATGTAAGTATTGCCACTATTCGGCATAAAATATCGCGCATCTCGTTCTAATTTTGCGAACGGAATAATCTAGCCACCATTTGGCTACGCCAGAAGTGCTAATCACATTACTTACGCCAGAAGGGCCATTCAGATTCATTGAAACGCCCGAAGGGCCAATCATATCACATACGCCCATCACAAAGGCCAAATCACATGAGTTGTGGTAGCTAGGTTATAGGATTTTCATTACGTAATTTATTCAAGTGCCATACATTTATATCTTAGAATAATTCTTATTCTATCTTATGCCTGTATACTTAATTGTACTGAAGCTCAACGTTTCTTGTTATAAAACAATCCACATTATCGATGTCAATACTATTATTCATTGCACGATATTCAAGCATCTCTATTTCAAATCTCGAAACTTATTATTTCACGTGCAATTATATATTGCACTACACCATATGGAATATCTCAAGCCTTCATAAATACTACATTCATTTAAGTAGCAACTCATAATAGTAATCAATCCGTAAGCGTATTCGTTCAATATTTTTATGTGAACTCAATTCCCCATCAAAGGCACGCATAATTATTCAAGTTCAAATCACAAAGTCGGGTCAAACTGATCAACCATCAAAAGCCCAAAACTAAAGTCCATGAATCTAAGTCCATGTGTAGTTTAATTCTCATAGAAGCGTATATATCTAAGTCTTATAAGAGTTCCCCTCTTGTTCGCGTGCCAATATTTATATGCTTTACACATTACTCCCGTCAAATCTTAATTAGATAATGACCAACAAAATTATACCCTTTTTGACAATATTTTATTACTACATTTGTCCATATTCTTAAATATGTGAAAAAAACTGGAAAAAGTCAACATTCCATAATCAACGGACAACGGTCAATGGTAAAAGTCAAACTATCATTGTCAAAGTCAAACTGTCGTTTCCATGTTCAACAGGTTCAGGGTCATAGCCATGGTTCATGGCTAAGGGCAAATGTGCATGGCTCATGGGCTCATGACTAAGGTCATGGTTCGGACCTAACCAGCCAAGCCCATTACTCAACCCAGTATTCAAATAATGTTAGCTGGATCCACATATATTACAATAATGACCCAGCCCACAAAATAAAAGAAAACTGGCCCATGTATCTAGAATTAGAACTGGCCCAAACAAAACAAAGCTAATCTTTAGCCCAAAGCCCAACCAAACAAAAGAAACTGGTCCGGCCCAAACAAAACAACTTAAACTAATGTGAACTGGCCCAAGTAACTAATATCAAAACCGGCCCAAAACTAAAATAGATTTTTGGGCCCCAAACAAAACCAACCCACTTGGTTTCGACCCAAGCCCAAGCCCAAGCCCAACCAAGTCGTCTTCTCCATCAGCTACCACCACCGGATCAGCTCAAGTCCGGTCACCACTTCTCCCTTCCCCATCATATCGGTTTTGCTCCCTAACAAAACCCAATAACTTTTAATACATACAAAACCTCAAATCCTTAAATCAAAGCCCTTCATCAAATCTAGATCTCGAATTGAGCCGCCAATAATGGCTTCTACAACCGATAACACCTTACCACCCATCAAAACAACACTAACCAACCTCAAACTAACAAATCTAACATCACAACAAAAGTTCAATCAAATCAAAGCGGTTCGAATTGTTTTTTCGAGGATGTCTAGGCGTGCGCCATTAAAAGCTTCTTCAAGCTTCAATCTTACCCCTTTCCAGCACCCACTCAACCATCAATAGCCAAACATCGAAACCCACACTCTTCCCATACCACCCAACAGTGTAACATCACAACCAAACAGAGATTCTGTTCCTTTGTGCAGTAACGCCATTGGCGCCTTCCGAGCTGAACAACTCCCCTAACAATGTATCAAGCCTAAATCAATCTCAACCATGATAATAAAAGTTCAACCCACATCATTGGGCGAGGCGACGCCATGAAAAACTGTTTCCGCGACCCCGGCGACCCGCAAAATCTCCATCAAATGACGCAACCAAACTTCAATGCCCGACATCAAACACTGGACCCCCACATCAGCCAACCAAAAACAACCCACACACAACAATATAACAATTTCAACGATACTTACTGGGTGATTTCTTTATCTCGGGCTCGCGACGCCATTAACGAGCCCATTAAGCTTCCGCACTCTATTTCTCAGAGTTCCCTAGTTCCGACAGTTTCAATAATAACAAAACAATATACTCATATATAACCAGTTTAACAATAACGACACATAACAGAACGAAGAAGAATGAACAGTAAAACTGAGTGAAAATCTCGGACGATAAAAAATTTTTTTAGATACCGATGAAGTAGAAAAACTAACTACTCACAAAGTATTAAAAGCACCACGAATCCCTCGTGAATGCGAACCGTTGTGCTCAACTCTCGCAGCAAACGAGCAGCCTCTATTTTTTATTTTATTTTTATCTCAAAACCCTATTCTCTAGAAAATATGAATATATATTCGGGTTTGAAACCTAAATGAACACACAAACTTCGGCCCGAAATCAGGCCCACATATCCCAAATCAATCCAGTGAATTTTTAAATAAATAATTAAATTAATTAATTAATAAATAAATACGTATTTTAAATACGGGAGTTACATGCACAATGTCCAACTTCTGAGTGGGAGCTACCAGTTCGAGAGGTATGACAACTTCAGTTCCATAGGTCTGTGAAAATGGAGACTCACCAGTCGATCGTCTGGGTGTAGTTCAGTATGCCTATATGACCTTAGATAGCTCCTCGACCTATAAGCCTTTTGCGTAATCTAATTTGCGCTTCATGTTATCCAAAATAACCCTATTGGAGGCTTTAGCTTGGCCATTGCCTTGTGGATACCTTAGAGTTGAGAATAGATGGGTAATGTGAAACTCCTCACAGAGTTTAGTGACCAATTTGCAAGCGAACTGTTGCCCATTATCTGAGATGATAACTTTAGGTATGCCAAACTTGCAGACAATGTTGTTCCAAATAAACTTTATGACGTCCTATTCCTGAATGAAGACAAGGGGAACTGCTTTTATCCATTTGGTAAAGTAATCCTTTGTGACCAGTAAAAATCTAACATTGTCAGGACCGGGTGGCAAGGGGCCCACAATGTCAGTTCCCCACTGTGCAAATGGCCATAGGCTCTGTTGCTGGAGCATGTCGTTGACACTTTTCACATTTGTGGGTAAACACTTGTGCATCCTTTTGCACATAAGGCCAAAAGTATCCTTGCCTTAGGATCTTGAGGGCTAGTGTTCTGCCCTTTGCGTGGTTGCCACAAATTCCTTCGTGAACTTCTCGCATGACCTGTTCAGCGAGGTCTGGAGAGAGACATCGAAGATGAGGTCCCAAAAATGACATATTATAGAGATCATCTTCGATGAGGGTGAATCTTGGTACCTTTGCAAGCATACGCCTTCTTTGTGTTCTTATCCTCGGGGAGTGTTCCGTTTTGAGGTAAGACTTGCATGGATCCATCCCGTTTGGTGTGGTGGTTGGAATAACATAAACCGTGGTAACAGTGAATGCTTGGATACTAGGTTTGTTTTGAACTTTATAGGGATGGAGCGAGACTTCGCTGTTGCCTAACATTGAGGTAACATATACCAAAACGTCTGCGTGTTAATTTTCTGATCAAGGCAACTGATAAAACTGAATACTCTCAAACTTGCCTTGAAAACCCCTTACCAGTTCTAGGTATTTGGCCATTCGTTCATCCTTGGCCTCATATCCTCCATCAACTTGAAACACAATCAGCTGTGAGTTACTAAAAACTGTGAGGTCTGTTAGGCCTAGGTTGAGAGCCATTGTGAGGCCAACAAGTATCACCTCATACTTTGCCTCATTCTTAGAGGCGTTCCAACCTAACTGGATGGATTTCTCCAATCGCATGTTGTCAGAAGTAACTAGCACAGCTCCAACTCCTGCGCCTCTGTCATTTGAAGACCCATCCACAAACAGTCGCAATCTGGAGCTCGACTCCCATGGGTCTGGACGGGTGTTTGGAGATTTAGGCAGGATTCCATCATCTGAACTGGGGGTTATTGAGTCATACCCAGTGTAGATCATTGGGAAATCACCCAAGAATTCTGCTAGTGCCTGACCCTTCTCTGAGATTCTTGGGACGTAGATAATATCATATTTTGACAGTTGCACAGACCATTTAGCTAACCTTCCTGACCTGTCGGCCTTTCCAGAACTAATTGTAACTGGTACTCTGTGATTACTCTGATAGTGTGGGACTAGAAGTATGGTTGTAATTTCTCTACTGCAAAAACAAGAGATAAAGCGACTCTTTCGAGTTTAGGATACCTTGTTTCTACTGGTAAGAACGTTCGGCTCAAGAAATAGACAGGTTTTTCAACCTTCTTTTCGTCCACACGTATCAATACAGAACTGATACCGTAGTCAGATGAACAAAGATAAAGAACTAAAACTTTTCCGTCAACTGGTTTGGAAAGGATTGGTGGTCCCCCCAGGTATATTTTAAGTTGATCGAATGCTTTTTAGCATTATTCTGTCCATGCAAATGAGGTATTCTTTAGCGATGGCGAAACGGTTTGCACTTATCGAACTCTTAGAGATAAAACCCTGTTCGGAGCTGCTAACTTGCACTGTAACTTTTAAACCTCTTTCATGTTTTTAGGTAAAGGCATTTCTATGAGCACCGGATCTGATCCGGGTTTGCATCGATTACTCTCTTAGTAACCATGTACCCTAAAACTTCCTTGATGAGACATCGAAAGCACATTTTGTAGGGTTGAGTTTCATCGCGATATACTCTTGGAGAACGTCAATTGCACGCTTTAGGTGGGAGAGGCGATCTCCCCGTCTCGAGCTTTTGAGCAAGAGATCATCTCACGCACACCTCCATAATGTTGTCTATCAATCCTTCAAACATTTTGTTTACCAAACATTGGTATGCGTGGCTCTCGCATTTTTTTCAATCGAGCGGCATGACCTAATAACGATACAAAGCCATCCTCGGTTGTGAAACTAGCATGCTTGTGGTTTTCCTCATGTAATGGGATCTGGTTGTAGCGGATGACCCATCCGTGAAAGATAACAGTTCATGTCCAGTTGCATCTACCAATTTGTCAATCCGCGGGCGGAGGGTAACCGTCTTTTGGACACGCCAGCTTCGGATCCTTGAAGTCGATACAAATTCTCCATGACCCATTCTTCTTATGTCTTTGGGACAATATTAGAAATCTAGGTGGGGAAATTGATTTGCTTGACAAAATTAGCTGCCTTTAGCTTTTCTACTTCGTTTTTTACCGCTTTGGATCTGTCATCACCTATATTTCTTAGTTTTACGCTGAACTACTCTTCAGATCATTGTAGACATTGATCCGGTGGCATTCCACATGGGGGTCAATTCCTGGCATTTCTTCGAATGACCAAGCAAACACGTCTTTGTGTTCTCGGAGGAAGTGTATTAGAGCCTGGCGCTCTTCCGAACTCAACAAGGTGCCGATAAAAGTGGTTTTTTGCGAGCTGCCTCCCACAATTTTCACTTCCTTTAATGGCTCCAGTGAGGTGGGATCCTCCATCTCTCTTAGGACCAGGTCTGGGAGGGGGTTCCAATTGTAATTGCTATTTGGCGGGTTGCCCCACCTCCATTGGTTAAAAAAGGAGTGGGGACTGCTTTGTCGCCAGAGCGTAGCATGCTTTGGTGGCCACCTGATCTCCTCTGATTATCTCAATTTTCCCGTTATGTGGGAATTTTAGACACTGGTGATAGGTGCTGGGAACAACTCGGAGTCTGTGCAGCCATGTTTTGCCCAAGATCATGTGATAAGGTGTGTTAGCTTTTACCACAACAAAATCTATGATGAGAGTTACTGGACCAGTAGCTACAGGTAGTTGGATCTCCCCAACTGTTAGAGCTTTATCCCCGTTGAATTCATACAAGTTAGAGTTAGTGGCAACCATCTCGGAGTCAAGAATTTGAAGTTTTTTGAATGCATCATAGTATAAAATCTCTGATGAACTTCCTGGATCAACCAATATGCGATGCAAATCATAATCTCCAAAAGGGAGTGTAAGAACAAGTGCATCCTCATGTGAATTCTAGATGCTGAAATAGTCAGCCTCATTGAAGAGGATGAGTAGATCTTTATGGGGTATCGCGTTGACTTGAGCACCCATAGTCAGTTCGCTGTTCATGATCCTCATTTGCTTGGCAACACGCATTTGATATCGCACACCCTTTTCAGTAACCTGCCCACTTCGTTTGCTTGCCTTTCCTGAAATCATATTTATCTGGAGCCAGCCATTGAGTGGTCCAAGATTTGGGGATCGGAACTAATGTGTTTGATCTCCTCGGGTTGTCTTTAGCGTTAAGCCTGCTCATGTGCTACAAACTGCTTCAAATACCCTCTTTCAATCAGATCCTGTAGTTCATGCATTTTTTAGGGTCCTGTAGGCTCGCATCGCGTGACCACTTACTTTTATGGAACTTCGCGGTGGGTCCTCCGGGTCTCGGTACCGGGGACCCTAGCTTGAGGGAGCCGCCACTTAAGATAACTTTGGTTCTTGATCGAGTTCAGGACCTTGTCTGGCATTTTGTTCAGAGGGGCGAAGTTTCTGTCCATTAAGGGAAGAACTTCTTTAGCTCCTTCCATCCGTAGCTTCTTTTGTGGTTTTCCATCTAAATTACTAGCCACATTTTGGTACTACCCTCTGGACATTAGTCCCCTTGGATGGGGATTCAGCCCGTTGGCGACCCGCGATGAAGGTCTCTTTTTGGCTTTTGAGGTGAAGAGTTGTTGTTCCCTCGTGTGTGGGCCCATATGGGTTGTCCGATTAGTCTTTTGCTTCGACATCTGTTCAGGACATCCTCTTCCTACCCTACATGAGTTTCAACCATGTCTAGGAGTTCCTCCAAATCACGGGGTGGTTTCCGAGAGAAGGACCCGAATAAGGCGTTGTTTTCATCCAACCCTTGTTTGAAAGCTATTATAGCAGTCTGTTCATCACAAGACTCTATATGGATTGAAATTTCCATGAATCATTGCATATAAGACCTCAATGCCTCTCCGTCCTTTTTCTTGATGTTGAACAGTGCATCGATCCATTTTGGTTGGTGCTTGTTGCACGAGTACGTGTCTATGAAGGTCCTGAACATTTCTTCTGAGGACCTAATCTGTTTGCTTTCGGGTAACTTTGTGGTACCACCGAGCGTAGATCCGCATTGAGGGAAGCTTTGAACTCTTAACACATGACTGATAAGGTTATATACTAAAAGTATTACTTTTTTATTAACTCTAATTCTTTATATTTTGAATGAGAATCATATGGACAAATGTTATACATATTATATATGTTATTAGTTTTATGCATGTGTCTAATACTTTATGTTGTAGATGATATGGTGTGAACACACAGAAGATCATATCATCAGTACCTTATAAAGTATAAGTAATCGTTCACAGCCTAGATAGATTTGGACAAACCATTAGTACGGTTGTAGTATAATATGGTATTAGTCTATCTTGACTATAGGATTACACTAGTACACTTTGTGTGTATTGAACAGGACCAAGTGAGGTTGTTTTCTCTTTATATTGACTATATAAGAGAACAAACCTCTGTTATTATGGATGCTTGTCCTCCTAATCCGGATATAATAACGGGCACTTACATGCATTGTACATTGCTTTAAATCATCAATGAGTGAGATTCATTTGTGAATCAACAAACTCGATGGATTGAGTAATGACATTGTATGTAAGGTGTCTTTGTTGATTATAGAAGGAATCGTGTTCATGAAGTCGGGTTGATGATATCCCCTTGAGGAGCTTAAAAAGATTGTCATGTAAACCCTGCAGGTGGATTTATTCCGACATGACAATGAGATTGAGTGGTACTACTCAAGGACATAAGAAGTTGATTAATGTAGTTGTCAGTAACTTGACTTAATCAACGGACATTCGATATCTTAAACACGGGGAGATCAACGAGCATATAATATGGGGCCCATAAACACTGACACGTAATTTGGGATTAGGGCGGTAGTGCAACAATGGCCTTTAGTGGAATAAGCCATTTGTTGACAGACTTGGGCCGTGTGTTCTGGGCGAATATGGAAAGCCCAACCCTAATTTCTCCTCATGGTCCCTGTTGTAGCCTATAAATAGAATACTCTCTCTCTGGCCGAAATTCACTATTCACTATATTAGAAAAAGAGGCAAGGAAAGATAGATCCAAAATTGGATCTAGCTTTGTGAGAAAGAAGGGGATTGGTAGATCGTTGCCCACACAACGTCCAATCTATTCTAAAGGAATACAACAGAAGATCAAGGGGTTGATTTCAGATTTGATAAAGCTTTGATTCTCAGAGATTACATCTAAGCCGATTCTCAAAAGGTATGTTCTCTATCCAAAATCGTGAGAACCCCCATTGATTCCACTGCGTGTGGGTTCTCGTGGTTTGTAGAAATATTCGCTCTGAAATAACAGTTCCTACAATGACTTGGTCATACCTTTCATATTGTCCCATAGTGGCACGATATCTGAATATGTGATCCACCGGATCCGACTTGCCATTGAAGACACTGAACTTCGGTTGTCTGTAACCGCGGGGATATGGCTTTCTCATTACTCATGATGCGAAAAGAGATCTGCCAGCCCCCATTATGGCGGATTGAACAAGGGAGTCTTGCATTTTTCTCCCTTTGCCTATCATCCGATACATCTGACGGATCAGGTCATTCTTTTTTTTTGATTGGTAGGTCATTCTTCTCAGTTTCCCATGCACTTTCTTTGGTAGAAAGTTTCTTGTTTTGGGTTCTTTTTCGGTGTCGGGGGTCGACATCATGATCCTGTTAGTTGACTTTGTGTTTGACAGTAACTCGGATGAGGATTCAGATATAGTATTAGACCTAGAGTCAACTGAATAGGATCGTGATGTCGACCACCGACACCGAAAAAGAACCCAAAACAAGAAACTTTCTACCAAAGAAAGTGCATGGGAAACTGAAGAATCGACTCTAATCCGGATGCATCGATGACAAAGGGGAGAGAAAAATGCAAGACTCCCTTGTTCAATCCGCCATAATGGGGGCAGGCAGATCTCCTTTCGCATCACGAGTAATGAGAAAGCCATATTCCCACGGTTACAGACAACCGAAGTTCAATATCTTCAGTGTCAAGTCAGATCCAGTGGATCATGTGTTCAGATATCGTGCCACTATGGGACAATATGAAAGGTATGACCATGTCATGTGTTAAAAGTTCAAAGCTTCCCTGTCTGGATCTACGCTCCAGTGGTACCACAGGTTACCTAAGCGGTAAATCAGGTCCTCAGAAGAAATGTTCAGGACCTTCATAGACAGGTACTTGTGCAACAAGCACTAACCAAAATGGATCGATGCACTTTTCAATATCAAGAAAAAGGATGGAGAGGCATTGAGGTCCTACATGCAACAGTTCATGGAAATTTTCATCCAGATAGAGTCTTGTGACAAATAGACTGCTATAATAGCTTTTAAACAAGGGTTGGATGAAAATAATGCCTTATTTGGATCTCTCTCCAGGAAACCACCCCGTGATTTGGAGGAACTCCTAGATATGGTTGAAACTCATGCGGGGTGGGAGGAGGATGTCTTGAACTGACGTCAGGAAGCAAAGAAGACAAATCGGACAGCTCCTGTGGCCCTTCGAGAGGGGAGCACGAACTCTTCCCCTTAAAAGCCAAAAAGAGACCGTCATCATGGTCGCCAAAGGGTTGAATCTCCATCAAAGGGACGAATGCCCAAAGGGCAATACCAAAACGTAGCCAGTAGTGCAGATGGAAAACCACAAAAGAAGCCACGTATGGAAGGAGCTGAAGAAGCTATACCCTCGATGGACAGAAACTTCGCCCTTTTGAACAAAATGTCAGATGTGGTCCTAGACTTGATCAAGAACCAGAACTACCTCAAATGGCCAGCCCTGCTCAAGCTAGGCTCCTTGGGTAAGGGTCACAGTACTAGAGCCTGCAGGACCTTGAAAAATGAACTATAGGATCTTATTAAAAGGGGGTAATTGAAGCAGTTTGTAGCACATGAACAGGCGAATGCTGTACAACCTGAGGAGATCAGCACGTCAGTTCAGGATCCCCAAGGTACTGGACCACTGAACGACCAACTCGAGATAAACATGATTTCAGGAAAGGCAAGCAAACGGAGTGGCCATGTTATAGAAAAGGGGGCGCGATACCAAATATGCGTCGCCAAACAAATGAGGATTATGAACAGTGAATTGACCATGAGTGCTCAAGTCGACGCGTCACCCCATAAAAATCCACTCATTTTTTTCATTGAGGCTGACTGTCTCATTATCCAGAGTCCACATGAGGATATGCACCGGTTCTTACACTCCCATTTGGAGATTATGATTTGCATCACTTATTAGTTGACCCAGGAAGTTCAGCAGATGTGTTATACTATGACACATTCAAGAAACTACTGATTCCCGATTCGAGATGGTCGCTACCAACTCTACCCCATATGGATTCAGCGGGGACAAAGCTCTACAGTCGGGAGATCCAGCTCCGTAGCTCTGAGTCCGTAACTCTCATCATAAATTTTATTATGGTAAAAGCTAACACACCTTATCACATGATCTTGGGTAGGACCTGGCTGCACAGACTCCGCGCTGTTCCTACCACCTATCACCAATGTCTAAAGTTCTCGCATAAAGGGAAAATTGAGACAATCAGAGGAGATCAGGTGGCTGCTAAAACATGCTACACTCTGGTGACAAAGTAGTCCCCACTCTCTTTTGAACCAATGATGGTGGGGCAACCCGCCAAATAGCAATTACAGTTGGATCCCCCTTTCCCGGACCTGGTCCCAAGAGAGAGGGAGGATCCCCCCTTACTGGAGCCGTTAGAGGAAGTGGAAATTATGGGAGGCAGCTCGCCAAAAACCACTTTTATCGGCACCTTGTTGAGTTCTGAAGAGCGCCAGGCTCTAATACACTTCTTGCAAGAACACAAAGACGTGTTTGCTTGGTCATTCGAAGAAATTCTAGGAATTGACCCCCATGTGGTATGCCACTGGCTCAATGTCCGCAGTGATGTAGTAGTAGTCAAGCAAAAACCGAGAAAAATAGGTGCTGATAGATCCAAAGCAGTAAAAACCAAAGTTGAAAAGCTAAAGGCAGCTAATTTTGTCAAGGAAATCAATTTCCCCACCTGGATTTCTAATATTGTCCCAGTACGAAAGAAAAATGGGTCATAGAGAATCTGTATTGACTTCACAGATCTGAACCGCGTGTGTCTAAAAGACAGTTACCCTTTTCCACGTATTGACAAATTGGTAGATGCAACGGCTGGACATGAATTGTTATCTTTCACGGATGGGGCGTCTGGCTACAACCAGATCCCATTGCATGAGGAAGACCACAGGCATGCTAGTTTCACAACCGAGGATGGCCTGTACTGTTATCAGGTCATGCCTTTCGGACTGAAAAATGCGGGAGCCACGTACCAACGTTTGGTAAACAAAATGTTTGAAATAGCAACATTGTGGAGGTGTATGTAGACGATCTCTTGTTCAAAAGCCTAAGACGAGGAGATCATATCTCCCACCTGAAATGTGCATTTGACATTCTCCGAGAGTATCACATGAAGCTCAACCCTGCAAAATGTGCTTTCGCTGTCTTATTATGGAAGTTTTTAGGGTATCTAATTACTAAGAGAGGAATCGAGGCAAACCCAGATTAGATCCGGGCACTCATAGAAATGCCTTTACCTAAAAACATGAAAAAGGTTTAAAAAGTTACAGGCAGGTTAGCAGCTCTGAACAGGTTTATCTCTAAGAGTTCAGATAAGTGCAAACCTCTGTTTCAGTTACTTCGAAAGAATAGCTTATTTACATGGACGGATGAATGACAAAAAGCATTCGATCAACTCAAAACATACCTAGGGGCATTACCAATCCTTTCCAAACCAGTTAAGGGAGAAGTTTTGGGTGTTTATCTCTGTTCATCTGACTACGGTATCAGGTCGGTACTGATACATGTGGATGAAAAGAAGGTTGAAAAACCTGTCTATTTCTTGAGCTGAACACTCCTATTAGTAGAAACAAGGTACCCTAAACTCGAAAGAGTCGCTTTAGCCCTTGTTTTCGCAGTAGAGAAGTTATGACCATACTTCCTATCCCACACTATCAGAGTAATCACAAAGTACCAGTTACGATTAGTTCTGGAAAGGCCAAACAGATCAGGAAGATTAGCTAAATAGTCTGTGCAACTGTCAGAGTATGGTATTATTTACGTCGCAAGAATTTCAGAGAAGGGGTTAGGCACTAGCATAATTCTTGGGAGACTTACCAATGACCTACACCGGGTATGACTCAACAACCCCCAGTTCAGATGATGGCATCCTACTTGAATCCTAAAATACCCAACCAGACTCTTGTTTGTGGATGGATCTTCCAATGACAAATACTTAGGAGTTGGAGCTGTGTTAGTGATTCCTGACAACATGCGGCTGGAGAAATCCATCCAGTTAGGTTTGAATGCCTCTAACAATGAGGCAGAATATGAGGCGACACTTGCTGGCCTCTAACAATGAGGCAGAATATGAGGCGACACTTGCTGGCCTCACAATGGCTCTCAACTTGGGTCTAACACACCTCACAGTTTTTAGTGACTCATAGCTGGTTGTGTTTCAAATTGATGGAGGATACGAGGCCAGGGATGAACGAATGGCCAAATACCTGGAACTGGTAAGGGGTCTTCAGAGCCAGTTTGAGAATATTTAGTTTTATCAGCTACCTTGATCAGCAAATCGACACACAGATGCTTTGGCATATGTTGCCTCAATGCTGGGCAATAGCGAGTCTCGTTAAATCCCTATAGAGTTCCAAAGCAAACTTAGCATTCAAGCACTCGATGTTACGATAGTTTGTGTTATTCCAACCATCACACAAAATTGGATGGATCCATACAAATCTTACCTCAAAGACGTAACACTCCCAGAGGATAAGAATACGGTAAGGCGTTTTCTAGCAAAGGTCCCAAGATTCACCCTCATTGAAGATGAACTCTACAAGAAGTCTTTTTTGGGACCTCTTCTCCGATGTCTCCCCCTAGATCTTGCTGAACAGGTCATGGGAGAGGTTCACGAAGGAATTTGCAGCAACCACGCTGGGGGCAGAACACTAGCCCTCAAGATCCTAAGGTAAGGGTACTTTTAGACTTATATGCAAAAGGATGCACAAGTTTTTGCCTACAAATGTGAAAAGTGTCAACGGCATGCTCCACTTATCCATGCTCCAGCAACAGAGCTGCACCCGTTGGCTAGCCCATGGCCATTTGCATAGTGGGGAACTGATATTATGGGACCTTTACCACCTGCTCCTGGCAATGTCAGATTCTTACTGGTTGTGACGGATTACTTCACCAAGTGGATAGAAGCAGTTCCCCTTGTCTTCATTAGGGAACATGACGTCAAAAAGTTCATTTGGAACAACATTGTCTATAGGTTTGGCATACTCAAAGTTGTCATATCAGATAATGGGCAACAGTTCGCTGGAGGATTGGTCGCTGAACTCGGTGAAGAGTTTCACATTACCCACCTGTTCTCAACTCCAAGGTATCCACAAGGCAATGGCCAGGCTTAAGTCTCCAATAGGGTTACTTTGGATAACATAAAGCACAAATTAGATGAGGTAAAGGGTTTATGTGTCGAGAAACTACCTAAGGTCCTATGGGCATACCGAACTACTCCCATACGATCGACTGGTGATTCCCCATTTTCACTAACCTACGGAATTGAAGCTGTCATACC
This sequence comes from Coptis chinensis, assembly GCF_015680905.1. Taxonomy (NCBI): domain Eukaryota; kingdom Viridiplantae; phylum Streptophyta; class Magnoliopsida; order Ranunculales; family Ranunculaceae; genus Coptis; species Coptis chinensis. The sequence continues at coordinate 32,191,683 of NC_141463.1, read as the reverse complement.
TCCCAAACTGGTAGCTCCCACTCAGAAGTCGTACGTTATGCACACCCTAGATAAAAAGGAATTATTATGCAGAGAAATGGATCTACTAGATGAAAAGAGGGAAGGCGCTGGGTTGCGCTTGGCTACCAACCAGCAGATTCTGAAAAGATCATACGACAAGAGTGTCCGAATTCGAGCTTTCAAATCTGGCAATCTGGTTCTGCTTGAGATCCCATAGCATAAGGACAAACTTGGGCCCAACTGGGAAGGACCATACATCATCGACAAGGTTGTCCGAACTGGTTTTTACTACCTACGTACTGTTAAAGGGGACGTTCTTGTCAAACCATGGAACGCCTAGCACCTTCGCAAGTACTATAAGTAAATGGTTATTTCATGCTCCTTTATGCATTGTTTCTTCTTTCCATTCATCAATAAAGTTCCTCACCTTGCAATAGAATTTATTCTTTGCATCAATTCTTTATTTATTATCCACAATGGACTAACCCTTTAGGGAATTATCTTCTCACTATCTGTTCAAGACATTGTATGCCAATTTGCTTTAGAACTAGTGATACTGAGTTTGGGGAGGTTGAACTGTATGCCAATTCCTTTCTCCATGCAACCTGAACTGTACGCCAGTTCTTTCAGACTGTGATTATCCTCGATGGGTTAAGCCTTTAGGAAATCTAACTACACTAACTGTTCAGTAAACTGTATGCCAGTTTGACTTGGAACAAGATATAGTGTTCTTGAGAGCCCGAATTGTATGCCAGTTCCTGAAGCTCTCATCACATCAAACATGGAGGTTACTGGGAAGATCTGGGTTGGATCCAGATCTTAGCACGCAATCATTGGCCTGGAATTATATCGGCATTATGGCGCTGAGGAAGAGTCCCCCACTATTGTTCTAGCGATAACCCATTTATTTTTTAAATAAATATGACCTATCGTTACTAAACACAGTGTTGTGCTCAAGACACCAAGTTACTTTCGCAAATACATATGGCTCCTCTGGGCACTATGTCTCTATTACGATCGAAATTTCAATTACAGTTAACTTGAACGCGCTACACCATAACAAAGATTTTCTAACAATTGCAATTTCACGTTTGTAACACATATACATCCGTTAGTAAATTAATAACGGTTAGTATTCCGTTACAAAGTTATTTAACCGTTACTGAACTACCGGGATTATTTTGTGACGTTTATCCAGATATTAACTAACGGATAGTCAACTGTGACCAATGCTAAAATGAAATAGAGAAAGTGAGACCAATTAACCAAAAAAAAAAACAAAAGAAAAAGGCTAAAGTTTAAGCGGGGATTATTTCACCTCAAGGCCATCAGTGAAGTGGTCAACATAGCCATGAGTCGAGTATGAAAAGAGTGAGCAAAAGGGGGAGAAGGGGTGAAGTGTTGGCGCTGCTGGTTCTTGCTGCTACCTCTACCAAGAGCCAGATAAGGTATTTCTTCTTCCTTTTCGTCTCTATCTTTCTCAATTTTAATTCATTACTGATGATAATTTGTTTATTGGTCGATCTTCTAAGGGTTTTCAAGTTAGCTGCTTTGGTACCCAAAGGACAAACCTTTCTTCATTATTCCAACGCAAAATCTCCCGATCTAGAGAAGAATGCTTACTTTAAGTAAGGTAACAAGTAATTTGGGTTTTCAATTTTTTGAAAATTGGGTTTTCACTAAGCGTAAAAGTGTGTTATATGTTCATTTTCATTAGTTATTTGTTGTGGTTGTTTAACTTAAATTTCGGTTATTTATTATAAATTGTGACATTGTTAACCTCGAAATTTTGTTACTTTTTTACTTACTTGTTACTTATATTGATTAGTTTGTTTGATTACTTATTGAAAGATTGAAGCTTAGTTAGTTTATACTATGATGCTGATGTTTTTACTGTGAATTTGATGCTTTTGGGAGAGAAATTAGTTTAATTTTGAGGTTAATTTCACTGAATTTAGCTCAGGGTCATGCAGTTTTGCGATTTTAGAATTGAAAAAATTATCAACAAAACACGAGTGACGAAACTAGAATGCAATCTCGATATTGTGTTATCATTGTTTCTGTGTCTTAGTTTCCATATTATATGGTCGTCAACTCATCATAGCTAATAAGTAACACGCAACAAGTAATTATAAATTACTAACCCAGGCTTCGCTTTTTGCAACAAGTAATTACAAAATAAAAGTGGGCTTTATCCAATGTTTTTGATACATGATAATGTATAAAAAAATTTAATAGAGAAATTGATAATTGTTATTGTGCTTTTCAATGTTTGATTTTCTGGTTTTAATGGTAGGATTAGTTTTCCATGAGGTGACTTGTGGTTTATTCTTCCATTCATGTTTATTAGATAATGAAGATGCTAGGTGTCCTTGGACTAAGGTCACCTGTTCAAATATTTTGGTAAGTTCAGAATAATGAACAATAGCTTACACCCCACTACACGTGGTTAGTTGATAAATTTGTTTTGGGGTATTAGTAGAAAAAATAACAATAATGAGGAAAGGGGTGCTTAGTAGGAATCAGCCCCAACTTCATTCAAGTATCTTGCCACTTTTGTTTTGCATGGTCAGGTAAGTATGAGGTAAATCTAAGCTTGGACACTTTAGACCCTATTTAAATTTAAACATGAGTGTTGCAACCAATATAGTTTTGGAGGAATTCCATTTCTCTTCTTGGGCACCAATCAAATTATATTTATTATTATTATTTTGTTGTACATATTTAGTGGTATGGCATTTGCAAGCTTAAGTTCAGAAACTAGCTTAGGTGTTAAAGTCACGGAAGGGAATGGGAAATTGCCCAAGGTGGTTTTGAGCTTTGTTGATGGAAGGTAATTATTAACTTATTGATCTTTGGGTATTTTAATGCTTATATATGTGGGGAGGCTGATTATATATGGGTATTTTTTTATTTATTTAAAAAAAAAAAAAAAAAAAATCTTTGGTGTTGAGTTTTGACATTTGTCTTTATATTGCATTGAATTAAGTGTTTTGCACTATACTTATAGTCCATTAAATCCCAAACTGAAGAAATGCAATTAACCCAACTAATGTCTTGGACTGAGGGATGGGGTCAATGTTTTTTGTGTCACAATGCAGTGAAATGAATCTCACCTAAGGTGGTGAGGGTTTGTATCAAGCCACACCTTTTTCAATAAATATCTAGTACTACATACCTTGCTTGCTTAGCAAATACAGTGAGTGCTCTAAGTTGACATACGAAAACTTACTCACATTATTTTCCTTTTTATGTTGACTGATCAGGGATATCTAAAATGAACTATGCAAGTGTAGATATAGCTTAGAACTTGAAATCTATCATCTTTAAAGATCAAAATGGTTCAAATTTCAGTGAGGCAGAGATCTATCTGTTTGGCGACTGTGTTACATCATGGAAAGTTGCAAATGGAAAGGACCTCGCTTTTGTTCGTCGGATGCAATATTTGTGGGAAGAAACCCATCGGGTTAACCACTTCCATTAGTTCACACGTTTCTTCTCCTTGTCCCTGTCTTTTCTGAGTTTGTTTTATTTACATTGTTTTGTTTTCGGGGACACTTGTAGGCTGTATGATGTTAAATCTAACCTCAGTGGGCTTTTCATTTATTTTTATTTGTCTCACTTGTCACTTGTGAAACTAAATGACTTTGAAAATTTGTTAATATTGGACCGGTGTAGATATTTTCCTCATCCTACTTAAGTATCATGATTGTTTTGAATCTTGGCTATATGTTTATTATATATCTTTTTATGTTTTAATCGGATGATCTTCTTGTCAAAATTTTCTATAAGCTCCACTTATCATACTAACTATATTTGAATGATAATTAGCGGTGGCATCCCACATTGTTTCCCACAGTTTGGACTGGCTTAATAAAACAGTACAGTTTTTTTTTTCTTGTTTTACCCGTTTCCATATCTTATTTTAATGTGTCACCCAATCGGTTACAAAACGGAAGTAAGGGTCTTGAAAGATTTATTTCTGGATTAAGAAAAGAATTTCCAATAACTAATATAGGGTTAGATGGATAAGGGTCTCTACATCAGTTGACCTCGTAGGAACCGAGGATTTGGGTGAGGGAGGCTGCTACTTTAGGAAATGTTTATGGAAGGAAGAAATCAATCTCACATAGCAAAAATAGCATAAAATAGTATTATGTATATTTGTTAACTGTAGTAGTGTTTACAATATTTTTTATTATTATAGAAAGTCAGGGGGAGGCCTATAGCCCCTGTTAGCCCTGCCCTAGGTCCCCCCCCCGATCCTTATTCTAATGAGGCTTACAAAAAGTTTCATTTGTATAAAAGCTCTGTTGGCATTAGTATGTGTTGTGTATGTGCATAAGCAATATTAACAACAGGAGTCTATTTCCAATTTCATTCCCATTTTTTTATCGATTCCTTAGAGATGCATATTTCTTTCGCCAGCATGGATTTGCAAGAAATATGAACTGGTCCATTGCAGATTCTAAAAGTGTAGAAGGAAATCCTATTATAACTCTCGAGCTGAAGTATGATCCCTACAAATGTTTCTATGTGGGACTTCACTTCAAAGCTTTATACAAAGGTCAATACCTTTCTACTACTTCAATTTATTATCCAATGTGGCTTTTAAACTTATATTCACACCCGACCAAACTGCGTTCTCACTTCTTTTTATACTCTTTTTAGGTTATATTGAATACTAGCGACCTTTCAACAAGTCTTTGATAGTAACAAATACTGATAACCGGCCCTTCTTTTTAGTTCGGCCTTGCATACTTACTTTCGTGTAAGGATCCAATTCTCTTATTTGCATTTCCAAATTGTTTTCTTCTAGACGGGCCCAATCGGGATTAAACATGTACTCATTTAATATAGGATGAGCAATTTTCATCTAGCTGACTCAAACTTCTGGAAAAATGCTTTATTATTGTGTGTTAGGTGTGTGCATAAGAACCAAGAGAAATGAGGATGTTATCTTCTGAATCATTTTTATTCTGTTGTACGTCTTATTTATAGACAATGCAGAGATTTTTGTATCATGCGCAGCATATGAGTCGTGGTTTACCCATGTTGTACTGTCAAACCATGTCTCAAGGAGTCGAGGTCATACCCTGGTATTTTATCCAGATGCCATGACAGCTGGAGTGTTGTGTGGCATATCGTTTTTGGATAACTATAGCATCATATGGAGCCCATTTTTGCTACAAAGTTTACTTCTGCCGCGATCAATCTCCAAGATATGTGCTACCAAACAAGTGTTAAATGAAATTGTACTTCAAAATTCTATCTTGATGCTTCCTAGAGTTAATCATCCCCAAATTAGTTCCTATTATTTTTATTGTTTTTTTTGGATTTTTAGGAATTGAGTTTAATTAGCATTTTAGAGTGTTTTAGGCTATTTATATTTTTGGGTTTATTTGAATTACGAGTTTTATATTTCTATTTTGATTAGAATTGTTTGTAGAATATGTTTCTATTATCAAAGTGGTAGAAAGTTATATTGTAGTGGAAATCTTAAATTTGACACTTATGTGAGTACGTCTTCCGATCTTGCCTTTGTTTTTGTTGTCTGAATTTTAATTCAAAATGCTCTAGTATGATCAGTGGGAAGTGGAAGCCAAGTGGTTAAAACAAGTTAATTAATTCATTGAAGGCAAACAAAGTAATGGATGCGAAACGAAAACATTACTAATGGTATGTTAATAATTAGTATATTTTTGTATGGGTGATATACTGGTCTTGTACTCTGTGAAGATGAAAATATATTTCTTTATTGATATTTGCAGATATTTTGAACTTTTGATAGAGCGTGTTGATAAAGCTGAACCGACCTTTGAAGCATTGGCTCTTTCTTACTTAATTCTTGGGTAATTTCTGATGTAATTTGGGTGGAAAATTTCAAGTTTAGAGTATATGTATACCTGAAAAAAAACTTTGTACTTTGTGTTCTTCTATAATTATAAGATTAATAAAATTATTATTTTTTTAGTTGTGTATAGTTAAGTGTGGATTGTGTTACGTTGAAGTGGTGTGGTGGCAGATTTTTGTTAGAATGGATGAATAGAAGAATTTGGTAAATATGTAATGGAGTGAATAGGTACAGTTGCATTGTGGGTGGCCCGACCAAAACAAAATCCCACAAAATCTAATTATTTTTTTAATACAACAAAATATTAGTAACGGATATGCATCCGTTAGAAATGGATAATTTAGTTGCAAACAAATTAGTAAGTGTTACTAATATATTGTAACGTTTGATATCCGTTACTGAAATTAATTTCAGTAACATTTAATAATCGTTAGTAAATTTTGTAACGGATATAACCGTTATTAATATCCGTTACCAAAACAAAATCCCACAAAATCTAATTATTTTTTTAATACAACAAAATATTAGTAACGGATATGCATCCGTTAGAAATGGATAATTTAGTTGCAAACAAATTAGTAAGTGTTACTAATATATTGTAACGTTTGATATCCGTTAATTTAATAATCGTTAGTAAATTTTGTAACGGATATAACCGTTATTAATATCCGTTACTGATATTTGTCACGCTTTTGTGTCAACGCAAGATAACCGTTACTAATATTTTTAGTAACGGATATATATCCGTTACAAATCTTCTGTTATGGTGTAGTAACGGCTCCCATGATATCCTGATCAGATTCTAGTTATGCCTCATTTTAACCTGTTTAGCCTATAGGGTTACCTATTATTGTTCCAAATGAACTTTGGGGGCATCAGGGGTAGAATATGCATAGTAGTACATGTCATTATATGCTATATAACATAAAATGCTTTAAGTGCATGCATAAAATAGAAGAGTTGTAGAACTCAGTAAGTAAATAGAATGTGAGCTACATAGCTCAATATTACAGACCCATAGAATAATTGTTTCAAAGTAATTTTTTTCTAAATCATGAACTGAATAGCTCAGTAACTAAATAGCTCCTCAAACTTAACTTGTTTGGCTGCATTGAAGGACTCTTCAGAAACATCAAGCACTCTCAGAGCAAAACGAATGACATTTTTAGCTGACCTCTTCTTCACTTCCTCCACCACTTTGGAGTAGAACTCAGAGGTCTCCCCCAAGAGATCACCAACCTTCTTATCAGAATGTAGGCACTTTTCTTTGAGACCCATCTCATAACCTGACATGACTTTATTTGCATGGGTAATGGCTTGTCCAAGGGTCCTCATCTTGGTATTCCTACGGTGAAGTTCTCCTTGAACTTGGTCATGCTTTGCTTGCAGGGTGGTGAAGTGGGAGTGCAGTTCCAAGAACTTCACTTTCCATGAGGCGGCATCAGCAGCTCCTTTTTGGGCTTTGTCCAGAGAGTTACGGAGGTTGGAGATAGTATCTCTCATGTTCTTGAAGCCAGTATCAGATTTCTTCTCTTTTGCCAAAAGCTGGTCCACCTGGATCTGTAGATCTTCAGCACTTTTCTCACAGCATCTTCTTTCACCCAGATCAGCTCACCGGTAGCCATGTTATCAATGGCTGTATCGGCTGAGGCCGCAAAGATGGGTTCTTTCATGGCCAAAAAGTTATTCACTAACTGGAAAATAATATAGAATATGTAAGTAACACAATGAGAGAAACATAACATTGAACAAAGAAGAAAGTCTTACCTTGGCAAGATGAACAATAGATCGGTGAAAGGACAGATCCAGGCTCCCAGCCATATTGGCTTCAGCTTTGTCAATAGGAAGTCACGCAACTTCCAGAACTCCAAGCGCGATGTCAACATCATTAACAGAGTGTTTGTTGGTAACAGGAAGTTCATCAGTTCGGCCCCAACGCCTCATCTACCTTTCAGGAGAATCTGGAGATTGTGGCGAAAAAGAAGGTCATCACTCACCTTCCTCCTATTGCCAAATCGAGGAGGAGGGAGAGCAACAGTTACAGCCGTTGTCTCGGCAATGCCCTTCCCCTTTCGGTTATCAGGGATAGAAGGGTCAACAGTCAAAGGTACATAGTCACCACCCTGTTCAGAACCTATAGGAGGATCTTGAACTGGTGGGGGTACAACTACTTTCTCAAAAGACTTACCAAAGGGGGGATACTCACAAGAACTTTGAAAAGTGTTTCTTCATTCACAGTCAAAGGGCAAAATTTAATTTTCTTACTAGATGGGGCAACATCAGAAGTAAGAGTAGGATCAGATTTCTTCAGTCTTGAATGGTTGGATGCACGTACTTCCTTTTTAAAGTTACTAGCCAGCAGCAGTTCATGAGGCAGTTTAGGGCCTCTCCCGCCAGTGATCACACAATCATCACTAACAGCAGGCTCCTGAACTGAGCCCGACATCGCAGCATCACTATAGGTTACCACATAACTCTTCTCATTGCGGTTTCCTCTTATTCTAATATTTAAATAGGATTCATCCTGAATTGGAGGAGGAAGAAGTCCATCATCCTGATCCACAGGAGGAGGGAGTAATGTGCACCCAGAATTTACAGTGTTTATTCCAAAAAGGGAAAAGCCGGGGGCAAGTTGCAGCAATTCTTCAGCAGGCATGTTGAAATATTCAAAAAGTCGGGTGGGATTAGGAACTATCACCCAAGGCATTCTTTATTCCTTAGGGATCTTCTTGATGAAGTCCACTACAGCAGTATCAGTTGCAGTTAGTTGATTCCAGGGGAAGAGTCATCTAAAGAATAATATCAAAGAAACTCAGTCGAAATAATCTTATAATGATTACAAAATTCGTGAGAAAAAAGACTTATTGGTTGGAGTATGAGTGTGTTTTTGGGAACAGGAATTCCCACAGGCTCACCCTCAGCATCAGAAGGACGAACGTCCCACGCATCACCCAGCACACAAAGGTGGTGATCAGCCTAACCTTTGTCACTCTGCTTTCCCTCGGAAAAGACAATTGGGGAGTTCTTGTCTTTGTTCATGAGGTAGTAGTAAGATTGGTCTCGAATGCGGCGGACTTCATAGAAATATCCAAACACCCAACAATTCAGAACTAACCCATGTTTCTTGGCCAGTATGACATAGTACATAACGGTTATGTAAAACAGGGGTGCTGCTTGACCAAGAGCAAGATTAAAGTAAATCAGACATTCTCTTAACAACGGGTGGAGAGGAAGGGTGAGTTCGGCCCTGAGTTTACCGATTGTGATGAGTGCTACTTCCTTGTTAGCCAACTCATCAGACAATCTCCACCACTCCAGGCCAATATCATTAGGGATGTGGAATTTCTCTCAGATCAGTTCCAGGAAGAAAAGATCTCCGAAGTTTATAAGTGACCAATTAGGATTCATGATTAGAAAAGAGAGAAAGTTTCAAGTTTTAGTTAAACCTTAAATGGGAGATCAAGGGGTTCAGTATACAGGGAAAAAGTAGCGGAAGAGATAATGAGGGTTGTCTTACAAGATCCTTTATATACAGATAAGATGGACGGTTACAATTAGCCCAAGCATTGCGTCTTTTTGGGATTGAACTTCCATCATTACCTTTTTTGGGAAATGGCATGTCTATTCGAGCCGTCTTTTCAGAGCCTTAATTAGTTGAGTATGTAATCAGTTCTAGCAACTATTCAGCAAAAAGATTCTCGCACCAAAAGCACTATCGCTTCAAGCGCCCACGTGTTAGATGGCACGAAAGGGGGCATCTGTAAGGGGGATTTCCCATCATTAGATGGATGACATGTGTATGGGAAATAACCCAGGACTATAGATGTCTAGAATGAGATGAGGACCATCAGATCAGTTCTGCGAATAAGTGATCTCGTGTTTAGCAAAAGTGTTTAGTAGGTATGTGCTAGGCACGTGACTGACCGCCTCTGAGCATGACAGTTCTCCAAGTCGTTAGGAACTGATATAGACAGTTCTTGAACAGAAGGAAACTGAAGAGGGCGATCTTTGATGATAAGGAAGGAATCGTGATGGCATATCTTTAAGAGTTACCTTTTAGATATAATCTTCCCATGTACGATGGGACATTATGATCAACAAGGAAACCTACCTCTAATAAGATATGGTATAGATTCAGACTTCCATAAGCAGAGGATTCCTAATAGGAAGGTAGAGTCCAAAGATGGAAGAGACCTCACAAGCGGTGAAGATAGCCCTAACCCTAGGACTCTCAAAGCTCTTCCTATATAAAACATAAGAATTTGCTCATAGGAACTACGCAAAATAGGATTTGATTCTCCTAAATAAACAAGGAGATACGTAAGCAGCCACCAGGCGGTTTAACCTTGAACTCAAAATAATCTCATCTCTTCTCTACCAAGTAACGACTTCTAGATCACAAGGCACAGAGGAAGATCAGGGGATACTCGGAAACTCCCCCACAAAAATAAAGAACAGTAAAGTAAAACTTGAATTGAAAAACAAGACTAGATCAAAAAGTAAAGCAAACCAAATGGTTTGGATCTTAATACAATGATGAGTTCTTTCTCCTTTGCTTTTTTATTATATACCCCTCCTTTTGCCAATTACAGATTTGCCCTCATCCATTCTAAACTAGACACCTCACCCCTTTCACTTTTGCTTTTGCTTTATGGGTGCCTTCTTGACCAAGATAGGTTTAGGGATAAGTCCTCATAATTTGAGATAAGGGCCTCCATCTTTGGTATTCTGATTTGAGTCCTTTGACTGTTGACTGTTGACTATTGACTTTTTCCGTTGACTTTGATTGGTTGACTTAACTTTTTAAGCACTTTTCCATAACAGCTACTGGTATTCATAATAAGCGTGATTAATATTTCTTTTGGTGCTAAGACGCAGCTTTTTATGATAAGTGGTCTGAAATACTCCTTAACCTGAAAAAGGCAGTAAAAGCTATGAGTTGTCTTTTCATTAAACGTAAGAAGGACTGTAATGCATTAATAAAGGGGTAATAACATGCATATTTAGGAGCTGATCATTAATCACTTTAGTAAATCCCATAGACAATAGTACATTTTAAGTAAATGCCCAATGCTTAAAACATTTCCACGAATTACGTTCACCTGTTGTAGAAGAAACCCTTCTATAAGACCTTATTTATGAGGACTGTTTGGTGTACTTCCTATATATATTCTATATTTTGGGAGTACTCCATCAAGGTAACCGGACCTTCCTTACGGAGTGTGTGGTTGTAAGTGCCGGATCCTTAGTCCACGTTCATGTAATTCACACATTTCTTTCTTACACTTTTTCTCATTTATTTTGAGTAGTGTTTCTCTATGGAGTGATTTACAATTTTACTTACTTTATTCTTGTATTTTTTAAAAATCCTTTTCATAAAAATTTGAAAATATAAAATGCATAAATATTAGATAGATTAGAAAGTTTAGGGTATCTGACTTTAAAAGACCTTCTTTTTCACCACAACAAATTTTTTTCATCTTATTCTAAAATTTTGTTTGGGGGTAGGTAATCACCCTACCTTGTTCTCTTAACTTTCTATCTTTGTTTATGCTGCTTTAGGTTATATAGATTAGTGTGACACAATCTAGTCTTCTAGATTTTCCTTCGCCCTCATAACTTATACCATTTACGTATTTTTAGACATTCTTCCACCATTTTATATGTTACCCATGGTTAGATTTGAGTATTTCCTAGATCATTAGATAGAATTTTTCATGCTGATCGTTTTCATAGCTCATTCGCAAAAATTGGATAGCTAACGAATCAGGAATCTTAGTTTTAAGATTTACGAGGCAGCAAGACAGGATGGGTGACAAATTGAGAAAGTAGGAGTTGGGTTTGTTGTTCATCTTAAATCCAAAGGTTGGAGGATGGTTTTGATGGGTTGAAAATCTCTCACTAAACTCTCTAAACTTTCTATGGTGTAGTGTTACTCTATTTTGAAGAACATGAAGGACATGAAGTAAAGGAAGCAAATAAGGACTTTGATTGAAGAGAACTTGTAGAGAATGAAAACTTGATTAAAACTTAAAATGAAGAACTTGAAAGACAATAATAGAAATTGAAATAAAGCAATTAAAAGAAAATAAATAGACTTGAATGTAAAATTACTTAAATCTACTCCTAACAAACCAATTGGTTTGGACCCTAAAACTTGGATGGTTAATTCTCTACATCTCTTTGGTTTATATAGGACACCATTTACAATTATATCCTTCCTTCTAGAAACAATCTTATGGGCTTTTGACCTAAGCCCATATAATAGAAGTCTTGATTTTGGCTTTAGGTCCTTGAGTCCGTACCTTTCAATCTTGAGTCCTTGAGTCTTTGACTTTGACAGTTGACTTGAAGCATTGTAAAGGTAATAAAACGCACATTTGGGGACTGATCAACTATTCCAAAATATCATTTTGCTTGTCCTCAAGCAAAAGATGAGAGAGAAAAACTAAGTTCACAAATGTGTGATTTATTATACTAGTCTCATTTTGCGGAGTGCGATTGCATTGATCATAAGCAACAAGGTCTTAAACCACTAGGACTTCCCTAGTTGACGGGCTTAAGCCTCGTGAGAGTTTTCTAGAGAAGGTACTCACAAACTTTCTCTATCTAGTACAAAGGGTCTCGTTTCCTTATTTATTTTCAGAGGTCTATACATCTCATTAGCGGGGAAATAAAGAAAAGCTCCTTTGAACTCAGAATAATATATATATACAGTAGTTTAATCATCTAAAGATAAACGTACAAAACATGAGCAGTGAAATGCAAAAGTAGTGTTGTTTCCAAAACTTTTGGAGAGCGTCCTTAAGCTGGGTTCTCACAAGGGTGTGTTGCAATCATAACTCTCTGATAGATTCACTTAAGTTTAATTTTCTCAAGTGCAGAGGGCACTTATATTTCTCACATACTCAAATGACGTCCAAGGAAACCGGGGTCGATTGATTACAATATCCACTTACTATCACACCATCCTATTCCTAGTTGAGCTAGAGGTCTTTTATTAGGAATTACGGGGCTAAGGTAGTGGTTTAGAAATAAGGGAAAGGGAAAACAAACTCTGATAAGTTGAGAAATTGAGTCTTCAGGATATTTGTAACTAGAGAAGAACCTCGTTTTGTTCTTTGCTTATGAAATTGTGATTCATTCTTTAGTCCTTTGGCTTTGTGACTCCATATGATTTTGAATTTTGGGAGTTCTAACTTTGCTTTTGTTTCTTTTGAATTCGATTCCTTTTGATTTCGAACTTTTGGGAGATTTCGATCTTTGAATCTTTTATTTATTTTCTTTCTTTTTCTTTTTTTTGAAGCTTCTAACTATTATGTTTTTGTACAAGGCCTTCTCTTCTCTATTTTTTTTTTTTATAGATCATCCAATTCTCAACTTGTCAGTTGGGTAAGCTTTTTATTGTGTGTAGTAACAGTTTAGGGATTGATGGCGAAGAAATAAAAAGGCTTTTAGAATTTGGTGAAGGCTTAAGGTGGGTAACTAGAGAAAAAATTATCATTTTGGGTTTTTAACGTTTATTTGGCTATATCAATCCAAAAAGGGCCTAAATTCTCTCCTAGGATATGGCGTGGTGATCAAGCAAGTGGACGTGTTATCTTTCTATCCGGACATCCTTGTGTCATCACTTAATAATTATTCGGATGAGGCTTTTGGCTAGATTCTCACATGATATGGAACTTAACTGTTCTAATTACCTTGGTCTCATAAACTCACTGCTATATACAATCAAATGCTGATGCATACTATTCATGAAAAGGTGCATAAACTATTGTATGTATATTAGTTTAAGTTTGAAGAACGAATCTTTACTCTATTGCTATAATGAGACTTCTAAACCATTTATTCATCATAGAAAATGAAAACAAGACTTTTGGTACTTAACAGAAAAATAATTTTACTATTTTTGAAATATTTTAAGAAAGAAAGAAATATAGAAAATCTATCTAATATAAGAAATGCTATATAATAAATGCCTAGTTTTTGCAAAATGTTATTATACCACCTCCAAACAGAAATATGCTTTGTCTTCAAAGTATGAAGAAAATGAAGGAGATTACCATAGGACCATGAGCAAAAATGGCAGGAACATGTACTCTGTTCTTCGTTATGAAAATATACCACCCCAAAACAAATTTGGAGCATGGGTGGATAGATATAGAACAAGGTGTACATGGTTTATTGTACTAGGGATTTATGTAATTATTCTACTATGAAATACTTAATATGCATACAGAATTATAAAAGGATGGCAAATGCAAATATGAATACAACTATCTATATGAAATGTGTGTGTGTGTGTGTGTGTGTTGTTTTTTTTTTTTTTTTTTTATTTTTTATTTTTTTGAATCATGTTTTTCTCAAAAGGTATCTCTACCCATATAGAGGGTTTATACAAGAAGATAAAATCATACGTTTATCTAGTATCATTTTGGTTACTCTGGGACGTAAGATTTTCATTTTTATATCCTCAAGTTTTTGAAAAAATATGTAGAGATGTTTTAAAGATAACCCGTACAAAAGCTGTGATTTCTAATACTAAGTTTGAAAACAACCAATAACAGGTGATCTTAGGCAACTTTCGTGTCGGCTCTTTATTTAACCCAATCCAGTCAGACTGTAGCTTCAGTTATGTGTGTTGCGGGATTTATTATGCAGAATGTAGTGGGATGGTTTATCTGATTGGACACTAGTGGATGGTGGAACTAGGTCTCTCTAGTGGATTTTGGTAGTTCTGGTTAAAATGGGTGGAACCAATGCTCTGTTCTAATTGTTGTAGGTACTTTGTCCTTATCTGAATGTAGTTGGTGGTTTGACAAACCCTGGAGGTGGTTGGGTTTGTGGATTTGGGTGTTGCCTCCATGGTGCATTTGGTACATTAAAATCACAGACTTCTTGATGGTATGTTGGTGCGCAAGGGACAATTGGTATCTATGTGGGTTAAGCTGAGACAGAAAGTGCATGGTGATATGGGCAACCCTTAGTAACACATAACTAATCTTCAAACCGCCCTTAGAAGAATGGAGATTGCGTACTTCTAAGGGTTGGTATATGTGGAATCCATTTCCCATTTTGTTTTTATTTTTGAAAAATCACATGACTATTGATGTATCGAGAACCTTCTATTATAAGCACAGGAAAAAACAAGAACTTTTATAAAATGGTAAGAGAAGGGTTTTTCTTTTTGGCTTTTTGGCTTTTTGTTTCTAAATTAATTAAAACAATAACAAAAAAAGAAAAGACTACTATTAAGAAAAATCACTATGAGGAGAGTGATCCTCCCAATAGAAGGAAAAAATATTTGAAATTAAGTGATTCTAATTGAGACCCTGCGTGGAGTTTAGCTTGTCCTAGATTGTGCACTTCCTTGTTTTGCAAGAAAGTGAATCTAGTGAAGAGGACTAGCTTTATTGCTAGATACTCTAGCCTCTCCTCTCCTAATCTCTAGTTAACCCTATTTTGTAGCTATTCCAACCAGAGAGAAAGACAAAGCTCAAAATAATTAGAAATCACCCATAAAAGGAAAAAGTTTTCGAAATCAAGGGCTCCAGCTGCTAACCATCCCATGGTATGGCATGCCTATAAAAGACGAGACATGTTAAACAACCATGAGAGACAACGGTAAGACACCTTCACTCAATCCCCATTACCCTCTGCTTTGTTTCACATCTCTTCTTTATAAAGGAAAGACTACTCAGTGTCAAAGGTGAGATTGAAAGAAAAATGTTTATGTAAAAACATAAAACATGGAAATGAAAATAAAGAGAGGAATTGTAAATGACAGGAATTGTAAATGACAGGAATAGAAAAGCTATTCTAAAAAGAAGTGTAAAATAAATAAAAAGAAAATTGTATACTTACTCTATAGGGGTACACTACTCAAACTACGAGTAAAAATGCTAACAAAGAATATGCAAGTATACGTGGACTCAAGGCTTTAGCTCTTACAACCACACATTCCAAGTGGAGTGGTCCGGTTACCTTGGTGATGCACTCCCATGGAATGCATCGAGAAAACATAACATGAATCTTGAATGTAAAATTACTTAAATCTACTCCTAACAAACCAATTGGTTTGGACCCTAAAACTTGGATGGTTAATTCTCTACATCTCTTTGGTTTATATAGGACACCATTTACAATTATACCCTTCCTTCTATAAACAATCTCATGGGCTTTTGACCTAAGCCCATATAATAAAAGTCTTGATTTTGGCTTTAGGTCCCTGAGTCCGTAGGTTTTAGCCTTGAGTCCTTGAGTCTTTGACTTTGACAGTTAACTTGACTTTTGACTTTGACTTTTTGATACTTTGCTCCTAAGCTGGAATCTTCCCAAGCAGCGTAAATAGCCATCCTTTTTGTGCTAAAATGCACGTATTAGGAATATACATCCTAAATGGCCTGTATTCTGCAAATGGTAGCAAAAACTAGCTTCAAAGACTGTGCTTGTTGATTTAGGGTTTGGAATAGTTTGTCCTCGGAACACACCTTTTTGGGTTTTGTCTTGGGCTAACAAGTTCAGAGATTGTTGCATGGAGGCTAGAATTTGGGTTTGTTGTTGCATGACAGATAGCATTATCTTGGTGGGCTTATCTATTTGGACACTAGTTGATGGTGTAATTGGAACTAGGTCTCTTTGGTTGTTGATAGGTGGGTTTTGGTAGTTCTGGTTAAAATGGGATGGAACCAATGCTTTGTTTTGATTATTATAGGTACATTGTCCTTGTCTGAATGTATTTGGTGGTTTATTGAAACCTAAAGGTGGTTGGGTTTGTAGATTATTAGTCCATGCGAAGTTTTGATGTTGTCTCCATGGTGCATTTGGTACATTGAAAGCACATACTTCTTCTGGTTGAAGTGATGATAGGTTTGTGATCAAGGGACAGGTGACATTTATATGATTTAAGCTTAAACAGAAATTACATGGTGAAGTATTTATGCTCATGACAAGATGAGGGTTTGGTTTTTTTTGTTTGGTTGTGAGGGCATCTATATTTCTTGTGAGGGCTTCGATTAAAGTTTTGATTTTAGGATCGGATTTCACCTAAACAACTACCACTAGCCTTAGATGTACTAGGTTGGGCTGTTCTAGAATTGTTTATATCGCCCTAATAGGTACCATTACTCATGATGTCGATGATTACTTTGTGTTCTTGGAGAAGACCTTTGAAGAAACATTGACAAGAGTGGATTTTTCTAGTTTATGGTGAGGACGTAAATGGAGTAGGTCAGAAAATCTATCCTATGCTTCGAAAAATGTCTCACTCAGACTCTATCTGAAGAATTGTATCTTACTTCTTATCTCTTCTGTTTTCTTCGACGGAAAGTACTTCTTCATGAAGGAGAACACAACCTTTTCCCATGTATCAAAAGAATCATGCTTCTGAGAAAGAAGCCATGTGTGACTCTTACCAGCTAGAGTGAAAGGAAACACTCGTAGCTTTATTTGATCATCTGTGACGCCCAGATGGTGGAAAGTATTACATACTTCATGTATCCGCATATATGTTCGTACGGTAACTCGTGTTTAAACTCGTATAAGATGGGTAGAAGATTGAACACGTTTAGTGGAATGCAAAAATTGCTCGTGAGCGGTGTGAGTCGTATACAAAATGGAGGTCTATCTTGCAACGGTGTGTAGAAGTTGGAGAGAGGTTCTTCAGCTTGCACTACTTCGTCGGCCATCTTAGTAGGTGGAGGACGAGAAATTGGAGATTGTTTAGGATGACGTGCTCTCTTATGTTAGTAAGTTTTATTCTCGCTAATACTTGTAAAGCCTGAACGCAGTATCATGCACTTTTAGCAAGATGGCAAAACTATCCTAACGTGCACAAACAATGCAGTGTATGCTCAAGCAATCGAAATTCGTTTTTGCAAGTTTGGAGTTTTGAAAATCTTTGCTAGTCTATAATTTACTATGCTTTGTTTAAAGGAACAATTGGGCGCGAGACTAGGATGGATCTACTACACTACTCAGAAGAGTAAACAATCATTTCACCGAGTGGTGTGCTACCAAGAATCTCACTCACGATGAATCTGGGGGAGGGGAGTGAGGAAGGTAGTTGGTCCACCGGAATCTGGTAACTAATTACTCTAAATTCTCGTGGTTATATTTTTGTCCTTTTTTGGAGGAGAGTGACTACTTTAGGCTCTAGTTAATTGATTTTAATGTTTGTTTGGTCTAGGGCTTCAAGCATCAAGCAACGTCCGATTTATCTACATTGGGGAATGACTTCCCAATGGTTGTTATGTGGCTCGGGTTCAGCCTTATGCGTGAATTTAAATTACAGTGCTGAAATTAAAATTCAAACAATCATGTAAGCATGCTTGAACACACAAGGTATCTACTTACATGGGCTTCGAGGAGGTTTAGAATTTACCTCTCAAGCCGTGCTTATACGTTGTTTGAGGAGAATGTGACATTGGTTGGTGCGTGATCTGAGAATTGAGCCCAACCGTTCGAGCGTTCCCTATTTTAGGTTACAAAAAAGGTCCACTTAAAAAGCCCACAATCCGGGTTTTTGATAATTAAACAACTTTGCCTTCAAGGGCCCAAAATATAAAAGTAAACTAACACTAAAACTAATCTAATAGATTAACTAGTTTAGATAGATTATCTAGATTAACTATAATTAAATATAATTAGAGTGTTGATTACCAAGTTGATTCAAAGTGTGCGAGCGTATGATTCATGACTCGCCTCGCACACTTGAACTTCCCAAGGTAACGAAAACTCTAGCTCTTGGTAAGTCACAACTTCAACCAAGTTTCAACTCATGTTCATCCACATAATCAACCAAAACTCATTTTTTTCTTTTTCTTTTCATTTTTTTCGTTTTTTTTCTTTATCTCTATCTATTACAACAAAGTCCACTGATGTATACTACTCTATTACAAAATCCGGGTTCTTAGTTGCAACCACGAATCAAAAATCTTCGAACTGTGAAAAAACAAGACACCACTGTGCTGAGGTGGCTGGGCGGTCGCGCGCCACCACTAGGGCGGACGTGTGGGCGGTTTCCCAGTCAGGTTTGGCCAAAGTCGTCTATCTTCCAGCAACAACTTCAACTCCTCTCTAATGGTTGGATGTTGAACATGGATTTGGAATAAAATAGATCAGTAGTGAAAAATAACGAAAAATATCAACAAATATTAAAAAAAAACAAGAAATGAAATGGTGAGAGTGATGCTTCCTTCCTTAGATGCTCAACCAAAGTTCATGCTCTTCCAATCCATGACGGTGGCACCATTTGAAGTATGATAGTGGTTAGTATTTCAAAGTTGTTTGAAGAGGTTCACCATAAATTGTTTGGAGCTTGAAAGAATGGGAGTTTAGAGGGAAGGAAGGTAGGTTTCTTAGATTTTAGGACTTGGTTTCCTAACTCTAGTTGTATTAAAGAACATTAGAAAAGACTTTGTTGAATTGAAAGATTGAAACACAACTTGAAAGAAAGGAATAACTTGATTGAAAGGAAGAACAAACAAAGAAATAATTGGATTGAAATGAAAAACAAAAAGTAAACAACTTGAATGTAAATGACTTGAAAAATAAAATCCTACACTACTCCTACATGACACTAGAATAAGTCTAGGTGTATTCTCTATTCTACTTTTGAGTTCTTATACCTCTACTTTTACAAAAGACTGATTTTCCCTCTCCCTCTACAATCAAGACACCTCACCAAGTTTGCTTTATACTTTTCCTTTATACTTTTTGCTTTTGCCTTTTGATTTCTTCTTAATCAAGCTAGGTTTTAGAGAAAGCCTTCTTTTGTGTCAAGGACATCTATCTCTGGTCTTTTGAGTTAAGGACTTGACTTTCAGCTATCTGGTTTGGAGTCCTTGACTTTTGACCTTTGACTTTGACTTTGACTTTGACTTTTTAGCACATTTTTATAGCATCTTTGAGTCTTCATAATAAGCGTAAATAAGGTTTCTTTTTGTGCTAAGATCCAGCTTTTATGATAAGTGGTCTGAATTACTCTACAACCTATAAAAAACAATAAAAGCTATGAGTTGTCTTTTCATTATGCATAAGAAAGGGTGTAATGCAGTAATGTAAGGGTAATAAAACGCACATTTAGGAAGTGATCAATTCTCTCCTAGGATATGGCATGGTGATTAAGCAAGTAGACATGTAGTCTTTCTATCCGGACATCCTTTGTGTCATCACTCAATAGTCATTCAGACGAGACTTTTGGCTAGATTCTCACAGGATATGGAACTTAATTGTTCTAACCTTGGTCTCGAAAACTCACTGCTATATACTTATCAAATGGTGCCGCTGCCATCTTAAACTCATTCAAGACAAGAATTCAATTGGTTGAATCTAAAGGGTAAACCCCCATTCTCAAACCACCTACCCTTTTAATTTTTCGTTTTTGTTTTTCACATTTTCATTAATTTCTTACTGGATATTCTTACTGTGATTTTTTTCAGATGCCCGGTTGGGGCATACGACTAAAGAAAAGTTGTCTAGACGTCAATAGAAGTCATTTGTCAAAAGTTCAATTTCATTGATTAAAATTAGGGGGGGGGGGGTCCTATTTGCCTTACGCAGAGCGGGACATGCCCTCCCTTGTGACTGCGGAGTCATAGTGAAGAACACTGCGGTAAAATTATTTGTAAATTTTAGAAAATTCTGACATTTTGAAGGAATAACCCTTAAGGTGCTATTGATTTACTGGAATTATTTCAGAGTTATTATAGTTGTTTTACCTAGTAAAACTAATACCATCTTTATAGTGTTGCATTTCAGCTTTCAAATCGTAAGTTTATAGAAAAATAGATGAGTAAGGTTACTTAGGTAATTCTAAAAATTCTAAGGATTTTATAGGAGTATCTATCATAAGTCAGGAGTTTGCCGTAAAAATTTCAAGAGTTTTTACTTGTTTGGCCTACCTAACTAGTTGATTGTTTTCAGTGTGTTTCTGCAGTTTTGCAACACTTAATTTCTTGAACAACAGCTGATAAGGATGGTTTGTAGAATTCTAATTGCTCTAAAATTTTTACAGGAATACATATGATCTGTCAGGAGTCTCCAATAAAAGTTTGGATATTTTTGACTCTATTTTAAATGGTTAACCATTCATGTTTTTGTATTGTGTACGGAAAACTGTTTCACGAAATTTGCAGGGCAGTAGAAGGACTAGTATGCCCACCCACTACAGTATTTCATAATAAACATTTTTCATACTATATGATGTTTTGAAAACTTAAAGGATTGTTTAATTAAGAAACGTGCAGGCACATACAACCTCCCTCAATTCTTAAGTGACATGGCCGTTGGTTTGGAAAGATTTTAGTAGTGAAATTAATACATCACCACATTCAATACTCGTATAAGTGTTCTAGTAGCAAAAGACGTGCTTCAAGGCTGTTAAAGGCGCTATTTATACACATAGCAAGGACGCTCCAGGTAACACATCTTTACATCCTCACATCTCCTCTAAGAGGATTATATTTCTAGTAATAATCAAGCTATTTTTGCATGTTTATTAGGTTGATTGCCTATTAAACTTAAAATTTGTATAAGATTAAGATCTCGTACGCATAAACCTACCATATTAGTTTCTCATAGACGTAAAAACTATCGCTTATCTAGAAATACACCAACACACCCACACCCACCACCACTACATCCATAGCAATGGGTGAAGAAATAGCAGAGAGACCCATCTCTGATTTTTACAAGGGTTTGAACAATGGACCTGAGTCCTGCATCATTCTTGCAGATACTACAGGAGATTTTAGAATCCCCCCTAATATCTTTAACTTACTACATATTTTTCATAGGTTAGACCATGAGAAACCCTATCACCACTTACGTAGGATACAACAAGTACTAACCACCTTGCATCATCCTGATGTAGGTCCTGAACAAATAAAACTTAGGGTGTTTCCTTTCACCCTAGCTGACAAAGCAGCTGCTTGGCTAACCGCACAAAAACCGAACTCTGTGGACACATGGGAGAAACTAGTTGGGTTATTCATGGAACAATTCTACCCACCACAGAAGACCGATGAAATGCTTCAAAAGATCCACTTCTTCCGCCAAAACCCTCATGAATCTTTTTCAGAGGCTTGGAGTCGTTTTACGGATCTCCTAATGGAATATCCCTACCACAACCTTTAGAAAGACACGCTTGTTCATCTTTTCTTCAAAGGTCTTTCACAATACCATAAGGAGGCTCTAGACATCATAAACGAAGGAAATTTCTTAAGTAAAAGCGCATATGATGCGTATACATTCTTAGAAGATCAATTAACTAAGAGGAGCAACTGGGGAGGTAGTGAGTACTCCCGCTCCAATACTTGTTCATCAACATCTAAGGCAACCAACATAGTTGAGGCTACACCCAACCCTGAGTTAATATCTCTAATTGAATCCCTCGCACGTAAGGTCGATGCCCTCTCTGTTAACAAACAAGAACCGAAACCCAATCCGGTCATGAACATAAACACTGGTCCATGTAATGTCTATTTTAATCCCAACCATACCAATTCCTTTTGTCCCTTACTTTACGGTTCACCTCCACCACAACCCATAGATAATTACGCTTTTACCAACCCTAACACACAATAGATGCAGAACACTAATTATAATTGACAACAACAACCTATACCTCCATGCTTTAATTATCAAAATGTTAGGCCTATTACAAATTTCCACCAATTTAACCAACATCTAAGACAAGGAGATTTAGGTGACAAGAACAGAAGCTTAGTGCACGCACCTCAGTACTATCAAAATCATAACATAAACACTCAAGAAACCTTAGTTCCAATTACCCCTCCTATTATCGTACAACCGGCTAACCCATCAAAAGATGATTTATTATTAATCATGATACAAAACCAACAACAACAAACTAATATGATGCAGGGATTGTGCCAAAAGGTACCTGATCTATCTCCTAACCAAAATAATAACTAAAAAGGCGTGTTTCCAGGTCAAACTGTGTCTATCCTAAGTTAACAAACACTGCCTTTGAAGTAAACAATATTCAGTGTAATGGTAATATAGCCCCAGGGGAACTACAGGCCGTCACTACCCTTCGTTCTGGGAGAGTAGTTGATAACAAAATGACTATGCTTAAAGATTGCCCACAAACAGAAGATGAAAATGAAACCATACTAAATATTGTAATAGAAACTGAAGACCCTACAACTGTAGACGTAGCAATTAAACAACAACCAAAAGGGAATCCACCAAAAGATAAAATATATAACGGTTCATAAATATGTTCACCATCATGCTAAAGATAAAGACAATTCAAGGCTAATAATATTGTTGACCCTTATGCTAAGTATAGAGAAAAACCACCGTTTCCCCAAAGACTAGTTGTGTCTAAAAAGGATGAGAATTTTGATGAGATTAGGGAAGTGTTTAAAAATTTGACTATAAACCTACCTTTTCTAGATGCTATAAAAAGTGTACATGGACACGTGATAAGCACCAAAAAGTGTAGTTTAAACTCCTTAATAGTATTATATTTAGGCCAATTATGTTTATAATAAATAAGAGTTAGTATTATTTATGTATTTTTGTGTATTTCAGGTCTTAAAGCTGTTTATGTGCTTAAAGATGTCATTTTGCATGGAAAATGAGTTAAGATGATTGCTAGAAGAGTTATATATTTAAAGCCCAAGAATCATGAAAAAAATACATTTTTTAAGGCCAGTCAAAGTCAATTCGGGTATAAAAAGAACAAAAAAGTTAATAGAACTTCAAATGGGCGTATCTTTGGACTCGGGAGTCCGAATTGGGCCTACTTGATGTCAAAATTACCGGCTTGGATTAAGCTTTCCAATGGACCCAGCCTTGTCACAATCAGAGCTGTAAAAGTGGACGAAAAGGGTATTGAAATAATTTCCAATATAATTGGCCCTTTTAAACTTAACCTAATGGACTTTGGGCTCACTTTAGAGGCCCAAAGTCTCTCTTTTTGGCCCATGCACGAAAATGTAACCCTAACCCTCTCCTATATAAAGAGGGTTAAGGCTAAACTTATTCTCTCCTTCTTCCCCTTAGTCTCTAATTAGTTTAGTTTAGTTTAAGGTTAGAATTAGTTTATTCTTGTAGCCTCCATTAGAACACCTTATCAATAAAACTTTTAGTTAATTTCATTTCTTGTCTCTACTTTAATGTCTTTCTTTTCTCTCATTAGTATAGAACATCCAATGACACAAGGCTAAAACCTCCATTAGAAGGGGTTAATAAATCCACGTGAAGATAATTGCTAGTTAATTAGTTATTGTTTCAATATGCGTTTCAAGTTCATTGTTGTGAGTGTTTAGAGATAAACCTCATAGTGTAAAAATAGTAGTTAAAATAATACTAAATCATGCATATCAATCAATAATAATACTCTCTGAACATGTTGATATAGAGGAGCAATCATGTTCTCCACTCTTGCTTGCATGTACTTGATACTTGTCTAGACTAAACTAACTATTGCACTAATGAGAGAGTAATATAATATGATAAAAACAGTAAATTTTAAGATATTAAAACAGTTATTTAAAGATGAGAAAAAGATATAAAGATGGTTAATCCACCACATGATTCGATTGGCTAATAGTGTAGTCATCGAATCGATTGTTGATCCCTAGTGAATACCAAGTCATCTCTGATCATGGTTTCACTAGCATGAGAGTTTAAGTTCCACCACAAATCTTTTGATAGTGGCTCTAAACTCTAGTTCATCATTATGAGGTTTATCTCTAAACACTCACAACAATGAACTTGAAACTATTATAAACAACAACTATTCTAACAAGCAATCATCCTCACGTGGCTTCATTAACCCCCATCTAATGGAGGTTTTAGCCTTGTGTCATCGGATTAATTAAACTAAAACAATAATAAGAAGACATTATGTAAAGAAGAATTGAATAAACTAAGCTTTTATTGAAGGTTTCTAATGGAGGCTACAATACTAAACTAATTAACTAAACCTAAACTAAATTAAAGAGGGAGAGAGAGATAACCCTAAATCAAAACTAAACTAAAGAGGGGAGTAGCCAAGTTTTGTTTAGCCTTAACCCTTTTTATATAGGAGAGGGTTAGGATTATATTTTCGTGCATGGGCTAAAAAGGGGGGGACTTTGGGCCTCTAATATGAGCCCAAAGTCCATTAGGTTAAGTCTAAAGAGGCTACAGCTGCTAGAAATTACTTCAATACCCTTTTCATCCACTTTTCCAGCTCTGATTGGGGTAAAGCTAGGTCCATTGGAAAGCTTATTCTGAGATGGTTGTTTTAACATAAAGTAGGCCCAATTCTAAAGCCTGAGTCCAAATATACGCTCATTTGAAGTTCTATTGACTTTTCTATTCTTTTTCTACTCGAATTGACTTTGACTGGGCTTGAAAAGAATTTTTCTTCTTGATTTTTGGGCTTTAAACGTATAACTTTTCTAGCAATTATCTTGACTCATTTTCCATGGAAAATGACATCTTTAAGCACATAAATAGCTTCAAGACCTGAAATACACAAAAACACGTAACATTACTAACTTTTATTTATTATAATCATAATAATTGGCCTAAATAGAATACTATTAAGGGGTTTAAACTACACTTTTGGGTGCTTATCACATCACCCCCAAACAATATTTTGCTTGTCCTCAAGCAAAAATGAGAAATAAAAATAGATAAGTAGCAAAAAATGTGGTCCTAACTAATCTCGTTTCGCGGAGTGCGATTGCATTGACCATATGCAATAAGGCCTTCAACCACTAGGAATTCCCTAGTGGACGAGTTATAGCCTCGTGAGAGATTTCAAGAAAAGATACTCACAAACTTCATTTATACTACAACGATTAAGAAATAAAAGTAATTGTCCCCTAATTTTATCTCATAATCTATACATCTCACTAGCAGTTAAACAATGATCATCAATCTAACTCCTAAATTAATACATGCATAATAATCAAATCATCTTAAGATAAAGAACTATACAATGAACTATGCTATGAAATGCAATGATAGGTCCGTTTCTGAAACTTTTGGGTAGCGTGCCTGAGTAGGTTCTCACAAGGAATGTGTCGATACACATAACACTATGATTTTTCCACTCAAGTTTGCTAACTTTAGTGTGCAGTGGGGACATGTTTCCTCATAATCTCAATGGCAATCCAAGGAAGTCGAGGTCGATCAAACAAATCTAGCACTTACTATCACACTAACCTATTTCTAATTGAGCTAGAGGTCTTTATTAGGGGATACGGAGCGTAGGTGTTAGTTAAAGAAGGAAGGAAATGGATATTTAAAAAGACAAGTCTGAGATAATAGGGTCTTCAAAATATGTAACTAGAGAAAACTTTGTTTTTACTTTGCTTCTACACTTTGTTTCCATCCTTAGCCCTTTTGTTTTGGTTTTTGACTCATTGATTCTTTTTTTGGAGTTTTAACTTTTTATTTTATTTTGCTTTTCTTTGGATGAAAACTTTCTTTTCTTTTCTTTTCTTTTTCTATTTCTTTTTCTTTTGAAGCAACTCACTAAATTTTGTTTACACATGTTTTTCTCTTCTCTTTTCTTAACTCATCCTATTTCTCAGACTTATCCAGATAGGTAGGATGATTTTGTTTTATTGGGTAAAGGATTTATGGTTTATGAAAAGGCTAATAAAAAGGCTCAGTGGGGTGACTAGCGGAAAATATACTTAGGTCAAAATTTCTGGCTATATCAATCCAAAGAGAGCCTAAATTCTTGCTTAGGATATGGTATGGTGATCAAGCAAGTAGATGTGTGATTTCTTTCATCGGAATTTACTTATCCTTTGTGTCATCACTTAGATATTTCACTCTTATGAGGCTTTTAGCTAGATGCTCACAGGATATGTATTAAGTACTCTAACCTAGGTCTTAGAAAAATACTGCCAAGTATAATCATAGATACTCATGCAAGATGTTCGTGAAAAGATGCAATGACTATTACCTACATATTAATCTAAGTTTCAAAAATTAAATCCTAATTTAAGTACTACGTGAGATTTCTAGACTAATATCATCATGGAGAAGGGAACAATACCATTATCACTAAGTGCATAGTATAAACTATTTTTATCATTTTTATACTTTTCAAATTTTTATTTGACAAATAATATGTAATATACAACCTAGTATGTGCTTAAACATTTAGAACGTGTTTCTATACCACCCCTAAACAGAATCATGCTTTGTCCCCAAAGAATAGAATGAAAATAAATGATAGAGAGTACCATAGAAACGTGGTTGTAAATGGGAGCACCTGAAAAAGAAGGTTAATCTATACTAATATAAAGAAATAAAAACATACATAACTCCTATATGAGTTCCATGAAATAATAAATAGTGCTAGGGACATAAGCAGACTCTAACAGAAATAAAATAATAACATAAGTTCACAAATCAAGCATGCACATATCGTGGCTCTTATTTGTACATGCAAAATATCGTGGCAAATATTTAGCTTCTGAAATTCAGCGAAATAGTGAAATTTCATGAAATTAAGGTACCTAATTACATTATGCATCCCAATTCAATCAAATTTTGATATTTGTACATGTAATTTTAATACATGAACGTACAATGTGCTAAAATTAAATATTCCACCCCTAAACAATTTGGGGGAAGGGAGTTTGCTAAGAGCCCAAAACTGTAGTTTTAACCCCTTAATAATATTATATCTAGACCAATTATGTTTATAATAAATAAAAGTTAGTACTGTTTACGTAAGTTTGTGTATTTTAGGTATTGGAGTTAAATATGTGAAGAAATAGGTCACTTTTGCAAGAGAAAGGAGAAAAGGTTGTTTGCTAAGAAGTTCTATGGTTAAAGCCCAAGTTTTAAGGAGAAAAAACCTTTTTAAAGCCCAGTCAAAGCTGAAAAGTCAAAGTCAACGCGGGCAGAAATAGAGCAGAAAAGTCAACAGAACTTCTGTAGGCCGTATCTTTGGACTCAAACCTCGGAATTGGGCCTACTATATGTCAAAACGACCGGCTCAGAAAGGAAACCCTTGTTGGACTTGAGTAATTAGGTTTTGGGCTTGATTTATTGGCCCAAAATATGGCTCCAAAGCCCATGCACGAAAATTGTAAACCTAACCTCTCCTATATAAAGAGGACTAGGGGAAAACTAAAACACACTTAGACTTTCTCCCATTAGATAATAAATTAGTTTTTCTTCTCTTTAGTCTAAACCTAATTATTGTTTTCAAGCCTAGCCACCATTAATAAAAGCCAAGTTATTGTTATTGTTTCTATGATGTCTTATTCTTATTTTTTTA
Source organism: Coptis chinensis (assembly GCF_015680905.1). NCBI lineage: Eukaryota > Viridiplantae > Streptophyta > Magnoliopsida > Ranunculales > Ranunculaceae > Coptis > Coptis chinensis. The sequence goes on along the minus strand of NC_141463.1, from coordinate 32,163,556 downwards.
AATATGATAGTCTAATGAATCTTAGCTAAACCTCCATTAGAGGGTATGATTAAAGCTTTGATGAAGACTTGATGTGTTAGTATAGAATAGTTGTAGTATGATATTCCACTCTAGAGGGTAGTTAATTCACCATGAGAATGGGTTTCAATTGCCTCACATGCTAATTATTAGTTGGTATAGATGCCATGAATAATTAGGGATAAAAAGACCTAACCTTTATGTGAAAACATAAAGATTAGGGTTGCAACAAATTGATACTAGCATATTAAGAATAAATCAAGGTGGAATCAAATCCCCCTAATCTCTTCTTCTCATTCATATCTTCTCGTTAAATTGCCATAGTATAATTTAGAATATCTTAATTAGTTATTTTCACCATATTAGTATAATTAAACCATTGTTCTCATTGATATTGTAGAATTGTTTAAGATAGAGAAATTGTCATGTCTAAGCAACTAGGAGTGGAACAAATTCTGACTGCAGTTTTATTATAAGATAATAGAAAGTAGAAACTTTGATCAAAAGAGTGAAATAATTAGCTTTCTTATTCTTAGCATAAATCACTATTCTATAAGATATAGAAATTAGTTATTTCATTATTATCAAATGGCACCGCTGCCATCTTAGTTGTGTTTAGATTCGTTTCCCTTCGTGTTATCAATTTTACCAATATCTCACTTCACCCACCCACCCGATTGTTTATGTTCTCAATGTGTTTATTTTTTTTAAGAAAAAACTTGATTTTTGCTCCTGGAAGTCGATTGGAATTTTTTTCAAAATAGTACTTTAAGCGCACCTGCACCCTAATAACTCTATTTCTAAGCGCACCCGCCCTCTTGTTACTGAAAAAAAATTCGAAACAGTGCTTTGAGCGCACCCACGCCCTTATTTACTCTATATTTGAGCGCGCCCGCGCCCCTTCTGAAGAAGGCCTAATTCACAGGTTAGTGACAGGCTCTTTTTTTGTTCAAGTTATTTTTTATTCAGTGTTCCAAACTTTTTCAATACACTGAGATTGCATATCAAAGATGCTATTCATACGCATAGCGAGGAGGCATTCAGGTATTCCTTCCACTCCTCGCCTCTTCTGTCAAAGGAGTTTCAATTCTAGTATATCAGTGTTGTTTGACTGTTGTTAGTGTTTCTTTTATATTGGACTTAGCCTTGCATGAGATTAAGGTCTGGTAAGAAAAAACCGTCTAACATGATCTATCATAAATATCAACACACACGCCTATCTAGAATACCACACACTACACCTATATCAATAGCTGAAAAAACAGAGACTCCTTTCTCTGATTTTTACAAAGCCCTAAATGATAACCCTAAGTCATGCATCGTTCTTGCAGACCCAGTGGGAGATTTTCGAATTCCCCTGAATATATTTAATTTGTTACAGGTTTTTCATAGGTTAGACCATGAGAAGCCTTATCAGCATATGCGTAGGATAGAACAAGTTCTTACCACATTTCATCATCCTACCGTAGGTTCGGAACAAATTAAACTGAGGGTATTTCCTTTCACCCTAGCCAATAAGGCGGCATCTTGGTTAACTACCCAAATGCTAAATTCTGTGGACTCATAGGCCAAACTTGTTCAATTGTTCATGGAACTGTTTTACCCACCACTGAAGACCGATGAAATGCTTTAAAAGATTCATTTCTTCTGCCAGAATCCTTATGAATCCTTTTCGGAGGCCTGGAATCGTTTCACTGATCTTCTCATTGAATGCCCGTATCATAACCTTGTGAAAGACACGCTTGTTCGTGCCTTTTTCAAAGGGCTTTTACATCATCATAAAGAGGTTCTTGATATAATGACTGGGGGTAGTTTCCTTAGTAAATAAGCCTCAGAGGCTTATAGGTTCTTAGAAGATCAATCTAAGCGTAATAATAACTGGGGGGTAACGATATCCCCCGCTCTGCTAATTCTTCTTCCACAGCTAAGGCTACTAGTATGTTTGAGGTTAAATCGGATCCCGAGCTTAGAACTCTAATCAAATCTCTCACAAAAAGGTAGAAGCCATTTCTGTTCAACAAAAGCCTACTCCTATCATGAACGTCAACTCCATTCCATGTAATTTCTATTTGAGTCCTGAGGACTCATATTGTCCTCTCGTCTATGAACAACCACCCATACAGTCGAATAATGTTTGCTCCATAAATAGCCAACCTAACGCACCTTGGACAAAACCCCAACTTCGGTTGGCGAAATAATCAACAAGTTACACCTCTGGGGTTTAATAATCAAAATGTTAGGCCAGCAAACAACTACAACCCAGTTCCACCAAGATAAGGACAAGGACCAAGTAATTATAATAATTACAATAATTATAATAATAATAATAGAGGTATTTTCTCGGTTAATAACAACTATCACAACCCAATCGTTAATAATCAACATGAGATAGTTACTGTCACACCACCTGTGACCAATACACATCCACAACCGGATCATTTCGATGCCTACATGCAAGCTCAATAATAGATTTAACAATCCTTACATCAGTTAACTCAAGAGAAATCCCAACCAAAAGGTGTGTTTCCAGGTCAAGCTATACCTATTCCTAAAATACCAAACACAGTTTTGAAGTAACCGGTAATACTAGTAACAAAAATTTAAAATGTAAGTGAGTTAAATGCCATCACCACTCTCCGTTCTAGCAAAGTGGTTGATAACGCCGTAACTATGCCCGTTGTTACACCACCAGTGGTCAATGAAAATGAAAATTTACTAGATACCGAAATAGAAACTGAAGATCCTACCCCTGTAGAGGTACCAATTAAACCAAAACTCAAGAAAAAAATGGCCAAGTTTAAAACTCCTATTGATCCATATGCTAAATATAGAGAGAAACCACCGTTTCCCCAAAGACTAGCCATGTTAAACAATGATACAAATTTTGACGAGATTAAGGAAGTTTTTAAAAATATAACGATAAACCTACCTTTTCTTGAAGCTATTAAAATATTACCACAATATGCTAAGTTTCTAAAAGAGTTGTGCACTACTAGGCGGAAAATAAACATTTCAAAAGACGCCCTTTTAACTGAACATTTTCCCACTCTATCTGAATATAATGGAATCGTTAAGTACAAGGACCCTAGTCGTCTTACTGTACAATTCACCTTAAGAGATACCCACACGACGACTGCTCTTTTAGACTTGGGGGCGAGTGATAACTTACTCCCTTATTATCTATATAAACAAATAGGTCTACAAGAGATGCAACCAACTAAAATGACGTTGCAATTAGCTGATCGTTCTATTAAGTATCTTAATGGTGTTGTTGAAAACATGCTTGTTAAAGTTCAAGATTTTTACTACCCAGCCGACTTCGTTATCCTCGATATAGAAGTTGTTAACGACTCTATTCCTATCATTTTAGGGCATCCCTTCTTGGCAACTGCCAACACGCTTATAAATTGCCGCGATGGTTCAACGTCCATGTCCTTTGGCCATCTTTCTGTTGAGGTAAATATTTTCAAAATGATGCAATAGTTACCCGATATGACTATCGATGAAGAAGTTAGCATGATCGAGAGCTTAACTCAAGATTATTTCAACAATACGTTTTCAGAGAATCAAATGCACCAATTCCTTTCCTTCGGAAGTTCAGACTTCAACGATAACTCCTACATAGAGGAAGTAAACGCCCATTTCGAGTCTACTCCTATCGTAGATTCTTCTATAGCTCCATCTTCCGAGTTTGAAGACCTCTTACCTAAACAAGTATTCACTACTCAAGACGAGGACCCTCCGGAAGCCTTTTTACCCATTCCTCTCACCTATGTGCTCAAACCTCTTCCTCCTGAGTTGAAATATATCCAGCTTGATCCGGATGGTAGTCATCCAGTGATCATATCTTCTCAGTTATCTATTGATGAAGAGGCATGTTTGATTAGGGTGATTATGGAACATTGTTCTGCGACCGGTTGGTCCCTTGATGACATTATGGTGATTGACCCTAGTGTATGCACACATCGCATACATTTGGAAGATAATGCGAAGACTTCACGTGAACCTCAGCGTCGCTTGAACCCTTCTATGAAATAAGTGGTCAGGGAAGAAGTCTTACAGTTACTTGATGCGGGTATCATATATTCTATCTCCGATAGTGAATGGGAAAGCCCCATTCACGTAGTTCCTAAAAAATTGGGGGTTACCATTATGCGTAATGCTACGGGTGAATATGTTTCCACACGAGTTCCTATGAAATGGAGGATCTGTATTGACTACAGACGTTTAAACGCCATGACACGGAAGGATTAGTTTCTTTTACCTTTTATAGATTAGATGCTTGAATGTCTAGCTGGTCATGCTTATTATTGTTTTTTAGATGGCTAGTATGGCTATTTTCAGATCATTATCGATCCTGACAACTAAGACAAGACTACCTTCACATGTCCTTTTGGAACATATGCCTATAAACGAATGCCTTTCGGCCTTTGTAATGCTCCTGGTACCTTCCAACGGTGTATGCTTCATATCTTTAGTGACATGGTAGAGTGTTTCATGGATGATTTTTTCTCTATGGAGACTCTTTCAGTGAATGCCTGTCTAACCTTTCAAAAATGTTGACACGGTGTGAAGAGAAGAATCTGGTTTTAAATTGGGAAAAATATTATTTTATGGTAAAGAGAGGAATAATGCTAGGTCATATTGTATCTAGCGACGGCATGAAACGTATTGTGCGAGATCAATCGAGGGCTTAGTCTATGGGAATTGGAGGATATGGGACCTTGAATATATTGGCTCAAGGATGCACGTGAACAGTACAAGCTTGTGAGCTATAGGCCAACATCTAAAGTCTAAAATCACATGACTAAAGGAGGTGTTGAAAACCGGACCATGTGCAACTAAAGAGACCAGCCCATAACCAAATAACAAAGCCCATATACTCTAAAGCCCGTTCCCACCATAGTTCCTAGCTACCGGACCACCTTATCAGCCTCCACCCTTCGTCTCTCACGAACGGAAATAGGAAACCTTCCCTCCATTCCATTCAAGCTTTCCAAAATTGAACCAACCAATAAACCAATCAAATCCCATACCACCATAACCGATCTACCATTCATCCATACACCCAATTTCACTTGATCACCACTTTCTATTCTCGATTGTACTAAAACCCAACACGAGAAAGAGATCGACAGTTCACACAATCGATCGAAACCGAAACTCTAGCACCGAAATTAGAAGTTTCCAATTCCAATCAAATATGTATCAATGCCCTAACATAAAAGATATAAAAAAAGGCGAGACAGGGAGTTGAGGGGGCTCCAGAATATCCATAACACATAACAGAACACCAAAGGATGGAGAGCTTTGGATTGAAAGAGTCGAAGACGAAGCTAGATGAGCACATCAGAATATCGGTTTTACTAATGACTTTATTTTTTTCAATCCTGGTTGTTCGAAATACCATGCGTAGCTAACTCTAGACTAGGACAGACGAAGTCTGGGACTGGTTGTTTGTGTTTGGGATTGGTTCTCTGATTTTTAGTATGCTTCATATTTATATAAACTCTTCACTGTTCATGATTAATTAGCAAAAGGTTTAGTCTTTCATATGGTATGTGATGCATGCGATATTGTTTGGTCACTTTTGTTATTAGTTAAACACATTTTTACTATTTAAGTCCAGATTGTGTACTATTCGTGCTGTAAGAAGACGAATATTTATGTGACCTTGACCTTAGTGCTAAACCATTAGAAGACACTTATCGATTAAAAGTTACCACGTTCATATCATCGAGACGGCAGTCAATACTCATTGCCAATGCCGCTTGTATAAAAACTGAAATAGAGAATCCAATCATACAAATACAAACAATGGTTTAAGATGGTGTCATAGTCTAGTATTCTCTCCATGTAACAGAAACCCAATTATTTAGTTTATTTCCGTTTTAGACCATAGTTAAATTAAATAGTTTTAGATAATAGTTAATTCCAAATTTCTATAAAACAACATTGTCGAATTAGGATAAGTAATATTTTAGTATTCAATTGTCCCTATACATCAATCTCTGTGGGATCGACCTCATTCTTGCGCACCTATTACGATAGACCTCGTGCGCTTGTGAGTATTAGTATAAGTAAAGTAGGACTTAATTAGCCTGTTTATTTAGGCCGGTTAATTTCTTATCAAGTTTTTGGCGCCGCTGCCGGAGATTGTAGTAGTACAATTGAGTTTTAAAGTTTTATTTATCGTAATTCGTAGTTTAAGTTTAGTTATAGTTTTATTATTTCTTAGTTTCCGTGTCTACTTTTGATTTTCGCAGATAATAAGCAAAGAATTTTTCTTACAAAGGTGATCCTTGTGACTTTGTGCTGGACTTTGTGAAGTTGCTTGCTGTTGTCACCCGGCGTCGCAAGTTGCCCTCGAAGGCTCACGCCGGAGGTACATCTTTTTCCTTTGTGGGGTTGAATTTTGTTTGCTTCATGGGTTGTGCTTGTTTTATTATTTCTTGCATTTAGGAAGGTTAAATCACATTGACCAGCCTTAGGAGGCATCTTGCATTAGGACAGGTTTTAGCCCACTCACTAGGAAAACCCTTTTTACGCATGGATCGAGTGACGGTGCTTTTTGCACAAGAACTGGGAATCGTGTGATTTGGGTTTAGGAGCAAATATATATTAAACAAGTTTTAAAATTCAATATGGGTTGGAATTTTTGTTTGGTTTTGTTTGTGTGTGAATCGTCTGCATCTTTTATTAGAGTCTTAGGTTTTAGAAGTAGTTTATGGTAGTAACTCGGTCTGATAACACACCTGTTGCACCGTTTGATCCTGAGATTGAACCACTCTCCTTTGGAGAAGTAGGCATCCTGAGTTAGAGGTACCCGTAACTTTTGTTGGCAATACACCAATTTTTGCTCACATGGAGGGTAATAACAATAACGTGGTGCCCAAGTACCTAGATCTATTAAGGAATATATATATCCGACTAGGACAACCCGACCATCTTGCATCGTTCCCCCCCAACCAATGCTAATCACTTTGAGTTGAAGCCCAAGCTACTGGGGCTCCTTCCTAAATTTAGGGGAACGGAGGAGGAAGATCCATATCTTCATGTGAGAGAATTTGAGGATATTTGTGGGACTATTAAGCTTCAATAATTTAGTGACGAAGCTATAAAATTAAATTTGTTTCCATTTTTTTTTAAAGAAAAAGCCAAGAGTTGGTTTCATACTCTCCTATCGAATTCCATAACGGGATGGGAAAAGTTATTCATTGTGTTTTTAAAGAACTCTTTCCCTAATCATAAGGCGACTGCTTTTAGAAAAGACTTCTCATCTTTTTGCCAAACTGATGAAGAGTTATTATGGAAGTGTATGGAGAGGTTTAAGGACATGCTCTTGCAGTGTCCTAACCATGGCCTAGAGAATGGTAGGCTAGTGCAGATTCTCTATGAGGGCCTCGATTTTAATTCTAAGGCTATGATTGAGACCATGAGTACTGGGGATTTCTATGATAAGACTGTATAAGAAGTGAGGACCATTTTAGAAAAAGTCTTTGAGAAGGTCCAGTAATGGGAAACTAGTCATGAGCCTAAGAAGGTGACTAGTAGTACTACACAGAATGGTTTGTTCCACATTGACAAGGAATTCGACACAAACGCTAGGATGGCCGCTTTAATTAGAAGAGTTGGAGCTCTCGAGCTAGAAAAAGAGGCAAACTCTCTAGCTCCAGTTCACAATGTCGATGCCTCTGGGTGTCTTTTGTGTGAAAGTTTTGACCACGTTATAAATAATTGCCCTGGCGTAAATGCACAAGTCAATACTTTTAATTCATACCAAAAGCCATGCAATAATTCTTTTTCTAACACGTATAACCCTAGGTGGCGTAACCACCCCAATTTGTCTTGGTCGAAGGGTATACATCAGGGAGGCCCCGTGGGTAACTCAAACCCAGTACCACAGTATGCACCTCAACCACCTAAATTTTCACCTATAGAAGAGGCCATTGCCCAATTAACACAAAACACCATGAAATTCCTGGACACAACGCAACAGTTTATGCAAGCCAGTCAAACGGCTACTCAGGATAATGCTCAAGCCATTAGGAAGATTGAAATCACCATAGGTCAAATTGCTAATACTTTGAATGAAAGGGACAAGGGTAGGTTTCCTAGTCAACCAATGGCTAATTTGAGGAGTCAGTTGGAAATAAGTTCTAACTTAAACCAAGCTCACCAAGAGCAAGCCAAGGCTATCACTGTTCTTAGGAGTGGAAAACATGTTGATAATATGGTTGAGATGTCTAAGGACGCTGAGGTTAGATTTGATCCTATAGAGTATGAGCAGGAGGAGAGTGAGGTGAGTGAATCTAATAGTCATAATACTTCTAGGAAGGGTGTAGAACCTCCTACTATTATGGAGACTAACCTTGTGCCATCTTATATACCTAAAGCTCATTTTTCCCAACATTTGATTTAGGCTAAGAAAGGTTCTAATCTTAATGAAATAATGGAGATGTTTAAACAGGTTCAAATAAATATTCCGTTACTTGATGCTATAAAACAAGTTCTTTCCTATGCCAAGTTTCTTAAAGA